>NC_135497.1:479263274-479565279 GCF_052857255.1 Amblyomma americanum | reverse complement strand
CATTCGCTGATGGCTAAAGGAAAGAAAGAATGCTTGAGAGTGTTCGTTCGGCATGAGTATTCAGTTAGCGTGTGCGCATGTTTGCGCCGGGATTGTCGTGACTGTGAGAAGCATACGTATTTAAACACATCTATACTGTATTTTTTGTGTAGTAATTGATATAAAACTTCAGGCGGGATTCTTTTGCCATAGATGTTAGTGATCGAAAGCCAGATGATGCGGCAAGATCGGTAGGTGAGTCAGAGGGTTTGTATTTGTTATGAATGGACCTTACAGATTTTCGTTGCACCTTGTCAAGCCGAGTGATGTTAGTGATTGATTGTGGGAACCAAGCAGTGCTTGCGTATTCTAACATTGGGCAAACAGTTTGGTGTTTTGAGGGGCCAGACGTAGGCATCTTGTAAGAAAGAACAGCTTTCGCCAGGCAGCAGAGGTAACATTGGCTATATTGCGTCCCATCTTAGGTCAGAAGTTAAAGTTAACCCTAGGTATTTATGTTCAGAAACCCTTGAAAACGTTGATTCCTTGATACTGTAGGCATAGTTATCTGGCTGTTTTTTCCTGGTGACTGTCATGCAAACGAATTTTTTATTGTTTAATGTCATCTGCCATGTTTTACACCATTCAACAATTGAGTTAAGAGAGCTGCTTAGCATAAAGTGGTCTTCAGGACTTTTTATCGTTTTGTACAGAATGCAATCATCGGCGAAAAGTTTTATGTTACACTCAATATTGTTGGCAATATCGTTGATGAAAACTAAGAACAACACTGGTCCTAGGACAGATCCCTGCGGGACTCCTGATGTAACGGGAACTGGTCTTGATTGAACTTGTTCGAAAGTTACAAATTTTGAGCGCTTCGTCAAAAAATTTGGGATCCAGGGTAACACTTGGCCATCTCCAATTATGATGCGTAGTTTTGTTATTAGTTTGTTGTGGCTTACACTGTCAAATGCTTTAGAGAAGTCTAGTAGTACTATATCTGTTTGACTGCAGTCGTCAATACTGAGGGCTAGTTCATGCACAACCTCTGTTAGTTGTGTGACAGTTGATAAGTCACGACGAAAGCCATGTTGATGGGGTGATAATAGGTTTTCCGTCTCCAGAAAGTGCTTTAAGTGTTTTGCTATAATGTGCTCCATTATTTTGCACGACGTACTGGTGAGAGAAATGGATCGATAGTTAGAGGGTGAGTTTGTATCTCCAGATTTATGAATGGGTAGAACCTTTGCTTTTTTCCAATCGTCGGGTAGCTTCGAAGTTGATAAAGACATGCGAAAAATGAGATATTTACAGCACCATTCTGCATATCGTTTAAGGAAGTGATTTCGGATGTCGTCTGGACCACTTGCTTTCTTTAAGTCTAGGTTTAGCAGCAAGTTAAGAAAACCTTCATTTGATATGTGGACAAGACCAATACCTGGCGTAGATGTGCAGGAACTGTTAGGGAGAATGCCGTCATCTTTTGTAAAAACAGATTTAAAGAAATCGTTGTGCATGTTAGCTTTCGTCTGTTTTTCTTCCATGGACAAGTTGGATGTGGCTGTTTTATCTTTGCGAACACATTTTCAGAATCTATGAGGATTATTCTTAAGAAGTGAAGGGAAAGTCACGTTAAAGTACTGTTCCTTTCAATGCTTTGATACTTCTTTTAGCCTTGCGACTGCACTGGTTAGTTTCAATGATTTGGTAGCATTTTTCCCCTTTTCGTTAATTGAACTATGGAGCCGCTTGACTTGCCGTTGTGCATGAATGACGTCCTTTGTAATCCACGGGTTGTTTTAGGCCGTTTTGTTTTTCGCGGAACGAATGCACCTACACAGTATACACAGTAGGTTACCGTATTTCTAAACTGCTCCCTCAAGGTGTTCACTTCAGTGGTCTCACGCGAAGCAGTGTCAAAAATGATTGGGATTCGTGCGCTAGGTGTGTTACAATACTAGTGTCGTCTGCTTTAGCAAAATTAGTTACGATCTGCATGCTTTTCTGAAATATTATACTGCTCTGTAATGGTAATCGGCAGGTAGGTATACTGTGGTCCGAGATGCCTTCTATGACGTCAACCTAAGCACGGGTTTCAGAAAAGTGATCACTGATTAGTATCAAATCTAGGATATTACCAGTTGTTCCTTGTGTACGTGTGGATGTTGAAACAATTTGATGAAGATTAAAATTGAACATTAAATCGATGAGGGCCTCTGAAGCTGTTGATGTATATTGCATTGTTGTCCAATTTATGTCGGGGAGGTTGAAATCACCCATGATAATAATTCGTGAATTTCGGGAGTGGTACTGGAGGAATTCCTGAATTGCAGTTATGGCTTCATGTCCGGTAGGACTTCAATAAATGCAGCCGGTAATTATGTCTGTACCTTTACACAAAACCTTGCAGAAAACAGCTTCTGCGCAGGGAACTTCAGGGAGAATAACAAAAGGTAGCTGCCTCCTAATCAGTATTGCCACGCCCCCTCCTCGTGAACCACGGTCTTTTCTGACGACGCAGTAGTTTGGTGGAGCGATTTCGTGACTTGAAATTTCAGGTTAAAGCCATGTTTCGGTGATTTCAATTACGTATGCTTCATGACAAAGTAAGAGAATTTCAAGTGACTGCATTTTGTTCACTATGCTTCTTGCATTTATATTTATGATGTAGAGTTCTTTAACTGAGTTTTCTGACGAGTCACTCGAGGGCTCAATTATGTGTCCTTTTTTCTTTCTTGCTTTCTTTCTTTATTGAAGACATTCCGTTACAGAAATGCCTTGGGGGACGCGACAAAAGGCAATAGAACATGCCTGACGGGGCCGCGCCCCCCTTGGCTGCGGCGGAAACAACATAACATAAGCACAATAATTACAAAGCAAAAGAAACATCAATACTGCATGATATGAAAGGGCATGAAAAACACAAAAATACAGGTACATAAGAGACAATAGGTTGGATCAGTAGCGTGGTGTTATGAAAAACAGTCATCACAGTGAAGGTAAAGATCCGGAGTGAAGGCGAACGAAATTATCAGCACAGCATGGTATTTAGTTTTCATTTAAGAAAATGTCTCTAAGTGTTCTTCTCAGTCGTTGCACCTTGGTGGCAGTAAACAGTATCTCAGCTAATTCAGGATGCGCATTGAGGAAATCCGGAATCAAATAACTTAGTTTTTGATCACCGTATGTTGTACGCGAACGGGGCCTTGGTATTAAGTTTTGTCGTAGATAATAAGGACCAGGTTGGGCATGATATTTAGTTTGAAATGTTATATCTGTTTGGTGAAGACGCGAAATTTCCAGGGCCAGTTTGTGTTTATGGAGTTTGTGAATGGGCATTATTTTATTACTTTTAAATTGAGGTGCAGTGTCCTCCGAAAGATCTAAATTGCCTATTGCTCTCACTGCTCGCTTTTGCAAAGAGAAAAGACAATCCAAATTTGTCTTAGTCGTTGTAGCCCATACTAGGAAACAGAAACAGAAGCGTGAATGTAAAAGCGCATAGTAGATTTGCTTTTTTACAGCAGACGGAACATGGTATCTTATCTTGTTTAAAATTCCCACGGCTCGCCCAAGGTCCCTACGCAGTACGTCAACGTGAGGCGTCCATGAAAGGTTCTCCTGGAATATTACCCCCAAAAATCTAACTGTAGTCGATTGTTTGATGGTAACGTTATGAAATTTTAAGTGCAAGTTCGTGGGTGGATGGGTTCCCCTCGGTCTAAACAGTATGTATTTAGTTTTACTTGTGTTTAATTGGAGTCTGTTCGAAAGAAGCCATAAGTTCAGTCCAGTTAACCATTCGTTGGCCTGATGAAACACGTCCACAACGTCAGCGCCCGAGAAAAACACATTCGTGTCATCTGCATATAAAATTAACTTAGTGTTATTTATTATGTTTACAATGTCGTTTATATATAGTAAAAATAGTGTCGGACCAAGTAATGACCCTTAAGGTACGCCCTGTTTTACAAGTCTGCTGTCGGATTTTGCACCATTTATACATGTGAACTGGGCTCTAGATGTTAAGTAGTTTTTTATTAAAGACCATGCGTTGCCGCGAAATCCATACAATGGCAACTTCCTTAAAAGCACGTCGTGTTGGACACAGTCGAAGGCCTTTCTAAAATCCAGAAATATTCCGAGGGTAAATATTTTCCTTTCAATGTTTTCAAGTATATGTTCTTTCACTTCAAGAAGGGCCATTTCGGAGGACTTATTTTTTCTAAAGCCGAATTGTTCACTTGCTCTTATGTTATTTACACTCAGAAAGCTTACTAGTCTTTTATGTATAATATTTTCCGCTACCTTCGCAAAGATAGGGAGCACCGAGATTGGTCTGTAATTGTTCATATCGTTAGTGGAACCGCCCTTGTGTAAAACAGCCACACGAGCTAACTTCATTGCGTCTGGGAACACTGCGGTGGAAAGAATAAGGTTCAGAATATGTCTGAGTGGACTATTAACTATTTCTGCCACGGCTTTTAGTGGACCGGGTTTAATATCGTCAGCTCCAGAGGCGCAATGGTTCTTTAAACCCAAAATGACGTCCAGTATTTCATATTCATCAGTTGGGGACAAAAATACAGTATTTTCACAATGTGCTTTGACAAATTCCTCGCATGGTATCGCAGCGCAGTCATTTGCGGAAGCACCCACGTTAATAAAATGTTCGTTGAACAGGTTTGCAACCTCTTCTTCACATGTAGATTCGCTGTGATAAGAAACCCGCATTTGGGAGTTCGATTTACACGTGATGTCTCTGACCGCTTGCCATACCAGACGCGGATTTCCTGCAATATTGGAAAACTTGTTCACATAGTATGATCTCTTTGCTTTCTTAATATCAGCATTCAATTTATTTCTCGCTTTCTTAAATGCGCGGAGATCGCCTTCACTTCGTGTGTCTAAAAACTTTTGAAAAAGGATGTTGCGGTTTTTTATTCTGTTATACAGGTCGTGCGAGATCCAGGGCTTTCCTGCTCTCTTGTGTCTCTTAAGAGTTTTAAAACCGAAGGATTCATTGTACGCAGAAATAAAAAACATCAAGAATGCCTTATAAGCGTTTTTAGAATTCTTTTCCTTTGTAACGCTATCCCAGTCCTGTTGCATAATGAGTTCTTTAAACTTTGACATGTTTCTTTCCGAGTAATCTCTAATCAATATTTCTTTCTCCAGAAAAGAGCGTTTTTGCTTCGAATGTATCAGACAGCAAATGGGTAAATGATCAGTAAGATCGCATATAATTGTACCTGATTTAACTTCATCGGGGCAGAAGCTAGTAATGCACAGGTCAAGTATTGTTTCAGAATTTGACGTGACGCGAGTAGGATCATAATCACATTTGAAAAACCATACGACTCAAAGAGCTCTTGGAAATGCAAAAAAGTAATATTATTTGGAGAAGCATTTATATTGAAATCCCCAACAAAGACACATTCGAGGTTGAGCTCGAGGCTACGTTCAAATATTTCTTCTGCAAACTGCATGAATTGCTTTAAACACCCAGATGGCGGTCGGTACACAAGAGCAAGTAGTATATTATAACAGTGAATAATGACGCACTGAAAATTTTCATTCACAATGTTATAGTTTGCTAGAATTTGATACGGTAGTTGGCAACGCACATACAGAGCAACACCTCCTCCGCGCTTTGATGAACGGCACGCTGACACACAATCAAATCCCGGCAAGAGAAAACAGTCGTCAGATGTGAACCACGTCTCACTAAAGCAAATAAAGTCAAACTCGTGGTTTAAATCTGATAAAAACAAAGCAACCTCATCAAATTTATTTCGCAAACTTTGGGCGTTTAAATGAAATAAAGAAAACTTCTGCTTATCCTTGAGTTGCTCACTATGGTGAGCAAAATTGGACATGAATGGCATCGTGTTTGCTTGAAAATACAATTGCCTGCGCTATCACCTCAGATTGGCGAGGTCATCCTTATCGCGGATGACAACTGCTCGTGCACCGGTACAAGCACCTTTCCATTCACGTGCCAAACGAACGCGTAGCCGGATTCCTTACCCCATTCTTTGGCGACTGTCAGAAGAGTGCGAGTGTACCGAGTCATATTTTCACACATGTACTTTCCGGTGTTGTCATCACGTAGCGCCTGCCTTTTTGCTAGCCAGGCATCACGAACCTCCTGCTTTGCGAAGCGAACAATTACGCCCCGTGTTTTGCCCGGCTTCGCGGGAAGCCTGTGCAGGGCTGTTATGTCACTCGAGCACACCTCATCAAGTTCCAGTTTTGTGCCTATTTCATTCACTTTCTTTAGTAAGTCCTCGTTTTCCGTCTCTGGTAGACCATGGATTTCGATGTTCAGTCGACGACTGCGCCATTCTAGACTGTCAACGTCCTTATTGAGCTGTGCAATTTCACAGGCCCATTCAGCTTTCTCAAGCCGCTCTACACGCTTCGTGACATCCTTTGTCGACTTTTCTTGGGCTAGAAGACGTGTTTGAAACTCATCAAATTTATCTGAGAGCAGGCTGACAGATGACTCAAGCGACTCAAGCTTGCTGGACATGGCCAGAAGGGAGTCAATTTTACTTTCCATTGAAAACAGCCTAGTGATTAGTTCTCTATCGGACTGCTGCCCGTGCAGTGTATCCTCAGCTTTACGGCTGCCCTTACATGTTTCGCACCTCCAGGCCTTCCAAGCCTTTGCTCGTTTCGAAATGAACGTTTCTTCCGAAACGCCTGAACATGATCCGACATGGTACGTAAATTCACACTCTGAGCAGCACAGTGATTGACAGCTGTCATCAACAGGTTGTCGACATGCGCAACAGCGTAACATGATAATTGCGTGACACTCAACGGTAGCCTTGGCAGCAGCGGCAGGAACAAGAAGAACTATCGAAAAAACGACCAACCTGCAAATACGTGGAGCAGTAATTCAGGAGACGTGTGCGCTGGTTGCTGCCGCTGCTGCCAATGCCAAGGAAACGCCCCTTGCTGAAAATTCGTCGGACGGTGTCGGTGATACCGCTGACGATTGTTCGTGCTTTTCACCGTGAGACTCGGCGTTATGCAGGATTCTCGAACGCTGTCCGAGATCGATGTTATTCGTCGTGCACCTCTGGCTCGGCAGCTCGCCCCGTACAGATGTCGGGCACCGTGCTCAGTGGACGGGCTCGGAACCTTGTCGCGTACAGATGACAGGCGTCGGGTAGCCTGCAAATACGTGGAGCAGTAATTCAGGAGACGTATGCGCTGGTTGCTGCCGCTGCTGCCAATGCCAAGGAAACGCCCCTTGCTGAAAATTCGTCGGACGGTGTCGGTGATACCGCTGACGATTGTTCGTGCTTTTCACCGTGAGGCTCGGCGTTATGCAGGATTCTCGAACGCTGTCCGAGATCGATGTTATTCGTCGTGCACCTCTGGCTCGGCAGCTCGCCCCGTACAGATGTCGGGCACCGTGCTCAGTGGACGGGCTCGGCACCTTGTCGCGTACAGATGACAGGCGTCGGGTAGCCTGCAAATACGTGGAGCAGTAATTCAGGAGACGTATGCGCTGGTTGCTGCCGCTGCTGCCAATGCCAAGGAAACGCCCCTTGCTGAAAATTCGTCGGACGGTGTCGGTGATACCGCTGACGATTGTTCGTGCTTTTCACCGTGAGGCTCGGCGTTATGCAGGATTCTCGAACGCTGTCCGAGATCGATGTTATTCGTCGTGCACCTCTGGCTCGGCAGCTCGCCCCGTACAGATGTCGGGCACCGTGCTCAGTGGACGGGCTCGGCACCTTGTCGCGTACAGATGACAGGCGTCGGGTAGCCTGCAAATACGTGGAGCAGTAATTCAGGAGACGTGTGCGCTGGTTGCTGCCGCTGCTGCCAATGCCAAGGAAACGCCCCTTGCTGAAAATTCGTCGGACGGTGTCGGTGATACCGCTGACGATTGTTCGTGCTTTTCACCGTGAGGCTCGGCGTTATGCAGGATTCTCGAACGCTGTCCGAGATCGATGTTATTCGTCGTGCACCTCTGGCTCGGCAGCTCGCCCCGTACAGATGTCGGGCACCGTGCTCAGTGGACGGGCTCGGCACCTTGTCGCGTACAGATGACAGGCGTCGGGTAGCCTGCAAATACGTGGAGCAGTAATTCAGGAGACGTATGCGCTGGTTGCTGCCGCTGCTGCCAATGCCAAGGAAACGCCCCTTGCTGAAAATTCGTCGGACGGTGTCGGTGATACCGCTGACGATTGTTCGTGCTTTTCACCGTGAGGCTCGGCGTTATGCAGGATTCTCGAACGCTGTCCGAGATCGATGTTATTCGTCGTGCACCTCTGGCTCGGCAGCTCGCCCCGTACAGATGTCGGGCACCGTGCTCAGTGGACGGGCTCGGCACCTTGTCGCGTACAGATGACAGGCGTCGGGTAGCCTGCAAATACGTGGAGCAGTAATTCAGGAGACGTATGCGCTGGTTGCTGCCGCTGCTGCCAATGCCAAGGAAACGCCCCTTGCTGAAAATTCGTCGGACGGTGTCGGTGATACCGCTGACGATTGTTCGTGCTTTTCACCGTGAGGCTCGGCGTTATGCAGGATTCTCGAACGCTGTCCGAGATCGATGTTATTCGTCGTGCACCTCTGGCTCGGCAGCTCGCCCCGTACAGATGTCGGGCACCGTGCTCAGTGGACGGGCTCGGCACCTTGTCGCGTACAGATGACAGGCGTCGGGTAGCCTGCAAATACGTGGAGCAGTAATTCAGGAGACGTATGCGCTGGTTGCTGCCGCTGCTGCCAATGCCAAGGAAACGCCCCTTGCTGAAAATTCGTCGGACGGTGTCGGTGATACCGCTGACGATTGTTCGTGCTTTTCACCGTGAGGCTCGGCGTTATGCAGGATTCTCGAACGCTGTCCGAGATCGATGTTATTCGTCGTGCACCTCTGGCTCGGCAGCTCGCCCCGTACAGATGTCGGGCACCGTGCTCAGTGGACGGGCTCGGAACCTTGTCGCGTACAGATGACAGGCGTCGGGTAGCCTGCAAATACGTGGAGCAGTAATTCAGGAGACGTATGCGCTGGTTGCTGCCGCTGCTGCCAATGCCAAGGAAACGCCCCTTGCTGAAAATTCGTCGGACGGTGTCGGTGATACCGCTGACGATTGTTCGTGCTTTTCACCGTGAGGCTCGGCGTTATGCAGGATTCTCGAACGCTGTCCGAGATCGATGTTATTCGTCGTGCACCTCTGGCTCGGCAGCTCGCCCCGTACAGATGTCGGGCACCGTGCTCAGTGGACGGGCTCGGCACCTTGTCGCGTACAGATGACAGGCGTCGGGTAGCCTGCAAATACGTGGAGCAGTAATTCAGGAGACGTATGCGCTGGTTGCTGCCGCTGCTGCCAATGCCAAGGAAACGCCCCTTGCTGAAAATTCGTCGGACGGTGTCGGTGATACCGCTGACGATTGTTCGTGCTTTTCACCGTGAGGCTCGGCGTTATGCAGGATTCTCGAACGCTGTCCGAGATCGATGTTATTCGTCGTGCACCTCTGGCTCGGCAGCTCGCCCCGTACAGATGTCGGGCACCGTGCTCAGTGGACGGGCTCGGAACCTTGTCGCGTACAGATGACAGGCGTCGGGTAGCCTGCAAATACGTGGAGCAGTAATTCAGGAGACGTGTGCGCTGGTTGCTGCCGCTGCTGCCAATCATAGGAAGCATAGGAACTCTGCTATTTGTTTCTTCGTCCCCAAAATAAACGCGCCTATTTATGATCAGTTTGTCAAAAGACAGCGCAACCTTTTCCTTACTTTCTCGTTCTTGTTTGGCGCTCGCCCACAGTTTCTTTCTAACATCTCGAACTCTGGCAGAAAAATCTTCACCGATAGCGTATTTTTTGTCTTTTAGTTTAGTGATAGGGCATCAAGCTTCTTGTCTATATCAACGAGGCGTACTTCCTTTATGTCTTTTATTTCGCTAGCGATATCTTTGAGTTGTTTGGCAATTTGGGTTAGATCCGGGCCTGGATTAGTTTCAATATCTCCAGCTAGGAGCAACAACTTGCGCAATACCACAGCGATACAAGAGAATTGCTGCGGGCACGGCAGCACGAACAAAAAGGGGTCACTTGAGCGGAAACATTTACCAAATAGTTTTCTCACCTGCACAATATAGAGGAACGGGTTATTGCTCCGCATCCTGGTAGTGCTGCCGTGCCCAATACTAGCAGATTCTTCGTAGCGCGTATATATATGCCAGTTTGGTGGCGCTTGCAGCAGGTCATGTGCTCCGATGAACACACTTGTAGCTGTTGGCCACTGGAACGGGTAATTTTGTGCTGTCAGCGATGGCAGATTGCGCACGTGGAAGCTGGTGGTTCCGCCTGACTGTGCTATATTCTTCACGGGTCCTTCGTAGCTGGGGGTGCTGACTGGAAGCAGTGCACCGAAGACGATCTGCACAATATAGAGGAACGGGTTATCGCTCCGCATCCTGGTAGTGCTGCCGTGCCCAATCAACAATCAACAACAATAAGTTTTTCGGCTAGCTTTGGAGAACTGTCATTATTTTTCTGGCCACAAACAGGGGCGTCACTCTAGTAGCGCGCGTAGTACTGCTCCTGTCGACACCGTAGTCTACCAGCTCGCGCGCTTCCATCGTTTGTATCATCGCCAGCTCTTTTTCTCTCATTTATATTGTTACCGCTCATTTTAATTGTAAATTCACAGCTTGGTTTATATATAATTTTATATATAGGCATTTGTACTGTGTAAAACTTTGGCGCTGTGTTTTGACGCGCGCGTGATGGAGACACGCGGAAGCACAAGAGAAGCTTTTCCGAAGTGGAGCGAGCTATTCTTCTCGACCTCAATGAAAAACACAAGGCCGTGCTATAAAACAGAAAAACCGATGCTTCGTCGCTCGCCAGAAAAACAAAATGAATGGGAGAATATAGGAATTCAATATAATCACCAAAACCACGTGCGCCCACGGACATGGCTCCAGCTGGCATGGCTCCAGCCGTGGGTTCGACTCTTGTTCACTGATATTGAATCAATTTTCTTTTTCATGGATTCAGCTGAAACTCAGCTCAAGGCAGGGACTCCGGAACTTTTTGCAGTAGGGGCAAAGGGGAGGGGCAGGTTTTCGAGTATTTTAGTTTATTTATTCTATGTTTTCAATAAATGTTTATTCAATTTTATTTACCTTTTGTTCATATTATCATACTCCTCAGTTGAAAACTGTATTTGTGATGAACATAAAACTTATTCTGAAATGGGCAACTTTATATGTATAAAGATGTAGACATGAGGAGTGATCGACTGCAATAAAAAGTTTGTTCATACTATTTCAATGTTTGTAATCATGCTCATGAACAAAGCTGAGGCAATCACCAGTTTCTGTTTGGACATGATTTATTTGGTTACAGAAATTAAATGTTTTAAGGCTGGCTATGAAGCCAATGAGCTCAGCTCCACTGTGCTTTCCATTAATAACGTCCTAAAATTGAAAAGAAGTCAAAGACTTTGGGGGAAGAGAAGGCTACCCTCTCTGGAAAAAGACCGTGGGGGGCGGCAACCGCCCCTCTTAGACCACTGTTCCGCAGTTCCTGGCTGAAGGTGGAAACTAGGCACACGTAGATCGAAGCTCGAGTCCTATAGTGAAGCTTTAGCTTCAAAAGTGAAATGCAGTCTGATGGCGAAACGCAAAAAGCTGTGCTGTGCGATGTCTGTGCACGTTAAATATCCCCAGGTGGCCGAAAATTATTCACACTACGGTACCTCTTCCATTCTTCTTTCACTCCCACCTTTATCCCATCCCTTGGGCACGTTCCGGTATCCATGGAGAGAAGTGAGACAGTTACTGCATCATTTTCTTTCTTTAAAACCAATTTTCAGTGTTGCTCATTACGTTACATCATCACCATTATCACCCTGCCTACAGCCACTGCAGAGCCAAGGCCGCTCTCATGTCTCTCCAATAAACACTGTCCTTTGCCAGCTGCGCCCATCTTATACCTGCAAACTGAATCTCATCCGCCCACCTAACCTTCTCTTGGAATCCACTCCGTTACCCTTAAGAACCAGCGGTTATTTTGCCTTCTAATTACATGCCCTGCCCAAGCCTCTTTCTTCCTCATGATTTAGACTGGGTTGCAAATAACCCGCGTTAGTTTCCTCATGCACTCTGCACGCCTCTGGTCTTTTAACGTCACACCTATCATTTTTCTTCCCATCGCTCGCTGCGTTGTCGTTAACTTAAGGTGAATCCTTTTCGTTAGCCCCCACTTTTCTTTTGAGGAATTTTGGTAAGCTGGCATTCATGATCTGAGAAACCCTGCCAAGTGCACTCCACCCCATTCTTTGCCTTGTAGTTATTTCCAAACCATGATCCAGATCAGCTGTCACTAGCTGCCCTAAGCAAACGTATTCCTTTGCCACTTCCAGCACCTCGCTACCAATTGTAAACTGTGATGTGCTGGAACAAGTCCTGCCAATTTTCTTGCTGTGCGTTTTCACCGCCACAGTTAGCATCTAGCTTTCAGGCACCCAGAGTTTGGAGTCAGGCCTTATAATTCTGTTTCACCCGGAGAGTACTATTAAAAATACGAAAATATCGTGCGTCTGTCACAGAAGAAAAATCCTTCTGCGAATACACGTGATCGTTTTTGTTGCTTCACAGCGCATAAATTTCTGAAACTACTTTGGCGTTCATATCGAATGAACTTAGTGTTTCCGAATATTCATCGAGGAATTTTCAAGTGGTCGTAACAGCGCTTTGAAATATTACCCAAGTTTAAGCTCAGCAGCCCGCAGCCAGCTGACTCAAGAGGTGCAGAGAGTGCGCTGTCGAATCTCGCATGGGGGTTCGCTTGGCGAACCCCTTCGACAGCCAACGCCGCTAAGCAACCTAAGGGGGCGAGTACCAACCTAAACCACCGGTGGCCGCCCTGCTTTCGTGGACTCAAGAGAGGCTGCTATTCCAGGAGCCAGTAATATGACCTTTATTATATATATATATATATATATATATATATATATATATATATATATATATATATATATATATGTGTGTGTGTGTGTGTGTGTGTGTGTGTGTGTGTGTGTGTGTGTGTGTGTGTGTGTGTGTGTGTGTGTGTGTGTGTGTGTGTGTGTGTGTGTGTGTGTGTGTGTGTGTGTGTGTGTGTGTGTGTGTGTGTGTGTGTGTGTGTGTGTGTGTGTGTGTGTGTGTGTGTGTGTGTGTGTGTGTGTGTGTGTGTGTGTGTGTGTGTGTTGTGCGTCTGGGTGTGTGTGTATGCACTACTGCAAGCTCCGAAAATATAGTTGAAATATTTTTTCTGGTATACATATTCTCTGTATGTACTGCTTTTGTGTTTTTATGCTTAGATGATTAGATGAAACACTCCATAAAATGAATTGCAGCATCCCTGCCTGGCGCTTGTGTCTGACCATTTTTCCGGTTGTGAGCTGCTTCTGAATTATTTTATTTTTTGCGAGCATACGATCTTTTTTGTTATTACTAAAGAGTGTATAACAGCTGTAGCCATGTCCAATTTTCTGTCCCATCTGAGCTGTTTTGACGTGTCATTAAAATATTGGCCTGCGTGACCAATGTTATCAAAGTTAAAGTTAAGAGGTGCGAATTCTCTGGCCTGCCAAGGTGGTCATTAAAGAGTGTGCTTGGTAGTGTATGCGACAAATGTATTCTGGAATTGTTTCCCTTTAAAGCAGGCAAAGTGGCCCTTTTTCTATGTCACATAAACGAACTCTTACTGATCTATTTACTGAGATACAGTACCATTCAATATAATAAAATGTCACCTCAAGGACATGGGAAGAAAGGATTTGAAGTGCGCTAAAAACTACAGAATGCATTTCAAATTTCAAGTACGCGCTTTATTGTCAACCATTCCAAGACTAAGGTGGTCTGGAGTATTAGCAATGATTGAAGTGTTTTGGGACCTAAATTGACATTTCATTGGACCTCCCCTCATTGCAAGGTCCAGTAGCCCATATGGGCTTTTTGGTCGCAATAAAGCAGACACAAAGATGCAAATTTAAATGCGAAAGATTTGATGCGCTGTATGTGCATAGATAGATAGCTTGTATGTTTCTATTTGCCCAACTGATAGCGTGGGGTGTTGTCTAGATGAGCAGCTACTCATGAGTTGGGCCATTTGTCACGCTTCTTTCCTTGGCCACAATTGCGCCAGGAAACGCAGTAACTGTGCTCATGAATATGCTTGGCTAGTGTGTGATGCTTCATTGCACTTGGTAGCATAGCGTTGATGCGCTTTCAGTCGTATTTCAAATCTCCCTATTTCAGCTATGTAAAATGTGCCACAGTCTTTGCTTAGAATGTTATAGGTTGTTCCTGAACACTGTTTCTTTTGAACCTTGTTGGAAGTTTTTACTGAAATCACATGTGCCAAGTTCAGGTTGTATTTTGAAGACGCATGCAATAGTTCTTCGGTGACACTGCAAGCAATGAAATAGCAGTTTGAAATTTTACGGTTCCACTGCTCTGTGTTGGGCAAACAATTTCATTTTTGATCGTTTTCTTCGCATGAACAAGTCAGCCATTTTTAGTCAGTTATCGACGTGCTATTATCAGTCCATCTGAGACCTTTGTTTCACCAGAGCAATTGTGGCGTGGCTCGGTTCACCAAGGACAAAAGCACCAATTTCTTGGGCCTTTTACGGTGGGTGCTGTCTTTTGGTACACAGGAAGAAACTGCACTGGCTGATTGACGTTGTCCTCCATGAAGGGAAGGCTGTTTTTGTGCTCTACCTGCGCTGTAAACTGCATGCATGGTCTTACTGTGTGCGGGGCATATAGGAATCCTGTCACATCCTTAATCTTACCAATGCAGAAGCAATCCTCACCTATCTGAGGAAGGCTTTTGGCGCTGGTATAAAAATGTCCAGTACGTTCTGTTCGACTGCTTCGATGATGTTCACAGTTGTGACAGACATGAATGCGCCCATAGCGAAGCCGCGGTTCTGCTTGTGTAGTTTGGTCTTGTTAGAGAAATATGTGTTCTCAAGACAAAACTGCAGTAATTCGCACAGTTTTTATGACAAAAAGGTGTTCGGATAGCATGCTTTGTGCCCCAAAATAGGACGTACTGTAATGACGGGTGATTTTTTTCCCATTTTGTACTTTCACCCATCGCTCTTAAGGTCACGTGCGTGTCAATTTGCATTTGATATATGCTTCCATAGAGTCGAAGACGAAGCCTCTGTAGCCGCTGTGTCCGCTGTTTTCCACGCTGCCTAGCTGTTTACCACGCTTGTCGTAGATGTGGGTGGGTACTGTGCATGCGTGTTTGTCTGTGTGCGTGCGTGCGTATGTGTGTGTGTGTGCGCGTGTACGGGCCAGCGATGGTTTTAATTCTGTTGTACTCAGCGATTACTTCATCGTGCACGCTTCATCAATGTGTTATGCTGCAGTGAGCGACATCTTCGCGAAAGAGTCTGCGTCTGAAAGAAAGAGCCCACGCCAGATCGTCGCGGCGAGCTCATCGTACGGATTCTTTGCGCCAAATTTAACAGTATATGTAAGCGTCCTTTTCATTTAGTCATACGTGGTTTTCACCTGCCGTCAAATTATGGTGCATCGAATAACGATTTATCATGGTTTGTATGCGCGAGCCGCTAAATGTTGCTATTTTTTGGTTTTGAGCCGGCTGCCTAGCGGCTGGAGGGAGCCGCTGCGGCGCAATGTGCAAGCATCTTTCTCATGATTTCCTTCGCTGCAGGCTCTGATCCTTCGTTTCCACCGCGCAAGAGTATTGCCTGTTGTCTCTCCAACGCAACGTATTTTTCCCTGCTTACGACCATTACAGATCAGGCATGTCCAAAGCACCGTCTTCGTTCAGAAAAGGGCGAGTAAATTGTGTGCATGCTCTGCGGGAAGTACTGCGCTCAGTGCTCACATCTACCTCAGCAATTTATCTGATTCCCATTGGACAGTAAACCTCTTATAAATTTAACGCTACAATACGACTCCACCTGGCAGGTCACTTTTTCTTCTTCTCTCGTTGATTATGGACGGCTTCAATTTACGATGGAGTAGAAAACAAACGAAAAAACAGTAAACTAGGAACGTTGAAAGGCATGAAATTTGCAACTCATTCGTGTTCTACGTTTCCTAGCGTGCGGCCATTCTCGCACACACCTTCCAATATTCTTCGCAAACCGAGAGATTGACTTATCATGCCAGCAGTTTTACTGTATTGGAATGGAAGATGTATGTTCGAATGGCGTTGAAGTGATATGCTACTCGTTCTTCAGTCAGGCGGAGTGTTAATGGTGAACAATGAAGACCTCTGTTCTCTTGTTTTCTTGAGAAGTGAAAAGGTCTGGGCTAGTTGGTGTCGAAACATTTGACCACAAAAGCATACGGTCTATGTCACCTCTTTTTGTGTTCTTTATTCTCTTGAATTCAGTTCGGCGCGCAATCTTTGTGGGAGAGTGTAGACCTTGTAGTTTAGTTTGTAAGCTTTTTCTGTTATGAATATTTTGAATCTCGTAAGCAGTAACAATATTATCCTTTCTTTCTTCTGCAGTTGCTGCTGTAAGACAATATTTTAGTTATGCAAAAGCTTGCAAAAGTAGGCTGTACTTCAGCAAAGACTTTATATTGAGGTAGTTTCAGGGTCGCTGCCTACAATGCATGTACTGGAAAGTCAGACAAAAATGACGCACAGCTATATTAATGCTTGGTAGGCTGGCATGTTACCGAGCTGATATTACTCGCACCGTTTATGCATGTAAAGCTAAATGTGACGTGCAGGCTGTGAGGCTATTAGTTTTCTTGCAGTATGCATACTTGCTTTTTCAGCAGAAAGATGATGTTCACGGGTGTGAATACTTGCCAATAGCTAATATGAACCCATATTAGTTTAGCATTTTAACAAAGAAGTGAACCTAAAATTTAATGAAGCTCAGGTGCCCTGCACGTCACAACAGATATGGAAGGTAACCTTTTTATATCCATTCTTTCATGCTGTCAATCAGTATTTCCGTCAGTGAGTATTTATAATTTCATTAAGCAAAGCATCATAAAAAGGTTAATAGATGTTGAATTTTACTGTTCTGGCAAAATGTAATTCATGGCAATTTTCCCTGCTGCGTATGTTGCAAGTATTAGAAGAAGCAGCACTATGTATATAAAAAATTGCTGGTGGCCTAGCTCTGTTAGGCCAGCATTTAGGTAGCGGAACCGCTGATACATCTGCATCGGAAGAGTGCATTCACTAGATGCGCCTTTATTCGCTTGTAAACCTTGAGCCATCGTGGCGGAGTGGCAGCGTCTCCGTCTCAAGCGCCAAAGGCCCTTGTTCGAATCCAAGCCTCGGCAGAGATTTTGTTTTCTTTTATTCACTGAGTGTGCGGGAAGGTTTCAGTGGCTCCCATAGATGCCGCCACCGAATACGTTGGTTAGCGGTTAAGCGCAGGCTCTTTTAAGGCGTGCGTCACGGCGATGTCACGTCGGCCAATGAGAGACCCTCTATACTCCAACTGCTCTTGAGCGCCGACGCGTTCGGCGGCTTCGGCGCACCTTGATTGCGCGGGCGGAGACTTGGAGCACGTCTCTATTTCTTGCCGAGTGCGCCAGCCGCCGCCGGTCCTGTCAGACCGGTTCGGCTACCGGCGGGGCGCGCGTTTTGTTGTCATGTGCCTCTTCAGAGCACCACTACGGTGAAATCACAGGTTCACAGGAAGTCGACGTTTGTAAATTACTCATGCGAAAAAGATACTTTAGAAGGAGCATATTTTATGCTGCCTTAATAGTCATTTAGTATTTCAGGAAGGCTAGTCGAGTAAGTTGTTTGCATGGAAGGTACGACAACCTGAGCCAATCAGGATGGCGCACACTATATAATTGGGTTGCTGCGTGCCTGCCACACCCGTTGCCTTGTGACAGGTAGCTCCATTTCTGTGAATGAAGGTGTACTGGTGTTTCGGCGGTTTATTTCTTCAGCAGGTGACACTTCATGTCTTTTTATTTTTATGTTTGTTTTCAGATGGGCGACATGTTCACACAGTGAAGAGGGCATATATGGCCCACTTTTCTTTTTGTCATTACCTGTCCATATTCAGTTTTTTAGTTTTCACGTCACAGTTGTTTTGATGGACATTTATTCACTCCATTGTGGTCTATGCCTAAGGAAGCTGAGTCAAATCCAGGCGAGAGCAGCCACATGTTGATATAGGTGAAGTGGAAAACACGCCTCTTTGCTGTGCTTTGTCAGCGCATATGCAGTTGAAGTTAATCTGGAGCCCTCTACCATGGCGTCTACAATAGCTCATTAGAGACATTGTCATTCTCATTATTTCTAATCTCATTGTGGCAGTGCTCGATGTGCTCGGCTTGTATACGCAGACGTTTAATGGATCACATTGGCCTGTTAACGGGCTCACATCTCATCGTCATCATCAAAACTCTCATGCACTGCTGGTTGTGTCCTCCTCCTGAATGCTCATTACAGTGCCTGGTCCTTTGAGAGGCATCTGCTACTTCATTGTTAAGTTGTATTTGAGTATAGCAAATATGGAGAAATGTAACTAATATTGTATGTCACTTGCTGCTGTGTTGTTCGTGTGGTCTGTGTACAAACCTCTTACTCTTGTTCCATGATATAGTATATATGTAGTGTTTTTGTGTATTATGTAGGTTTGTTTCATTAAACAGATGGTATTGGTGGATTCTGTTTATACGAGGGGTGATCAGTATATTTTTTACCTCCTGGTCTGTAACACATTTATCACCTCGTGAAAGGAAAAGACGTTACAATGAAAAGAAATTTTGATGTTCCCACTTTTCATATTTTAATTTTGCACATGGCACCACTGATATTGAAGTAGTCACAAGGAAAATGTTAGTATACATCAGTGTACGGTTATAACAGTTTTTCGAAACCAAATTTTGGATGGCAGAAGGTGTTCTCCCTATTATTATCCACCATCGAATGAGTCAAGTTTATGGTAATGGGTATGTTATGTTTCCAGTCAGAAGGTGGGTACAAACTGTACGTACATGCAAGATCCAGCTGTGTTGAGTGTGAAAGACGAGGAGTGCAGTGGATGTCCATTGTCTGCATCTCGCATCTGAGCTCGTGGCACATGTGGATGAATTTATTTGTGATGATTGTCACATTAAGCAGACGGTTATTGCGGGCATTCTTGAACTTGAGGGTGCTGAAGGACCGTGCCCTTTTTCTTAAAGTTTGTCCTAAAAAAATCCATCATTTAATGTGACAATGCTTGGCATGACAAGTTAGGTGGCAATACCGCCGTGTTGAATAAGCTGCAGTTTCGGGATGTTCTGCATCACCCACCAATAGTTCTGACCTAGTGCCTTGTAGCTACTGGCTATACCGTAGCTGAAGAAACATTTGAAGATCTTTAGTGTCCAGTTGGGGCCATCAGCCTCATTCTTCTCTGAGGGCATGTAAACAAGAATAATGCATCGATGATGCAAGGGCATCAGTGTAAGTGGGGAACCATATCAAAAAATGAATTACACCTCTGAAAAAAGACATCTGAAGCTTCGTTTATAATATTATCTTTCACTTTCAGTAATTAGCATGTTATAGACAAGGAGGCAGATTATTCAACACACCTCTCAAGCTTGGGATATATGTATGGGAAATTTTTGCATCTGTATAGTCACTTTCTTATTATTGGAAGCTACTTGAGTCATTTATCCCATGGACCAATGTTTTGTGGCCTCATTATCTATTATGTTTTAGATGGTGTCCTTGGCTTAATTTTACTTTTCGTGAGGGTGTTCTAAACTTTTTTTTGAATGTGCGCACTTCAGCTGAGATGTAGCTTTGAAACAGGACAGTATTGGAATGCCATATGCTTGTCCATTCATGTGCTGAGCTGATACAGCGTAAAATGGTACGATACTTGGGATTTAACATCCCACCACGTTAGAGGGATCTAATTTGATCACCTGTCTTCTTTAATTATGAGCTCAAGTGCCCCGCGTGAGACAAGATGAAATGTTATCCATTTAATTTCATACCTCGAGCCTTATAAAAGACAGATATTGTTACGTGACGGCAAGCATGGTGAAGAGTACTACATAACAGATGGCGATGGAATGATTTAATGGCAGTGGGCCTAGCGCGAGAGCTCCGTGCCGCGCCACTGCCCACTTTGTCGTCTTCGAGTCCGTGACACTACCCGGGGCTGCCGAGCGATCGTCCCGATCGCGCGAACTGAAAGACCGGCAGTGAAGACGAAACGCAGTGCGTGAAGATGAGCGTGACAGGACGGTGAACACAGAAGATGCAGGGTTTGCCGTCACGATGAAAGAGATGAACAGATGATGATCAGATGAGCGCTGGTCCAGGAAGCTTCCGGGCCGTAGCTAGCTAGGTCACCTTGAGCCGACGGCCGAGGCCCATGAACACACCGAACGGCATGGGCAGGGGCTGTGTTCGAATATGTTGGCGACTTCTAGGGTCGGTGGGGTCATAGGTTCGAGTAGCGGCGGCGTCGTCAAGTTGTCGTGTCTTCTGGCCGGGGCAGGGGGCGGGGCTGGGGTGAACGACATGGTCGGTTCTGGTCTGGCGGGCTGGGGCACAACCGGGCGGTGCGGGCAGGAACACACGACCGACGACCACGGCACACGCAGGACACCGAATCTCCAGGACCAGGATGGGGATGAACTCCGCACCTCACGCCAAATGTTACGCGACGGCAAGCAGGTGAAGACAGTACTACATAACAGATGGCGATGGAATGATTTAATGGCGGTGGGCCTAGCGCGAGCGCTCCGTGCACGCCACTGCCAACTTTGTCGTCTTCGGGTTCGTGACAATATCAGCTCACTGAGACACGCAGTTCACCCATATGAGTGATACGAGAGCTGCATTTGCCTCAAATGAGTGATACGAAAGACACATCGGCCCATTCGGGTGATACGAAATCCATATTTCGGCTCAAACAACTGATACGATATACACGTATCAGCCCATAGAGGCATACGAGGGACACATATGCCCTAAAAGGGATACGAACGACACATATGCCCATACGAGTCATACGAAGGACACATATCAGCCCATACGAGGGATACGAACGACACATATAAACCCATACGAGGGATACAGGGACACATATCAGCCCATACGAAACACATATTGGACACATATCAACTCGTATGACCACCTACTAGACACATATCATCTCGTATGACCACATACTAGACATATTAAAAATTCATACGAGACACATATGCATCCATATGAGATTTTTCGATAGGGAAGGCTTGGACATGACAAAAAGGCTATGCACTATAAATTATAATAAGGTTTGGTTTATGGGGGTTTAACGTCTCAAAGCGACTCAGACTATGAGAGACGCTGTGGTGAAGGGCTCCGAAAATTTCGACCACCTGGGGTTCTTTAACGTGCACTGACATCTCACAGTACACGGGCCTCTAGGATTTCGCCTCCGTCCAAATTCTACCGCCGAAGCCCGGATCGATCCCGCGTCTTTCGGGCCAGAAGCCGAGTGCCATAACCACTCAGCCACCGCGGCGGCTATAAATTATAATAACAAGGGGGTGCACTCATTAGTCAAGCTGAACTAAGGCTTTTTGGGTTCACCTCCTAACATCACCTAATGCTGAAATAAAGGCATTCGTATTTGTTTGTATTTTAGAGTACGGTTCCTGGAAAACAAGAAAAAGCTTCAGGCTAAAAGTGAAATAATAGCGAAGCCAACTTACACTTCTAAATAGTCGTTTCCACTCATGTCGTAATGGGTTGACATCATACACACAAAATTATAGAGACTAGCATAATAAAGGTATCTTTAGTTAAGATTCATAACCGGTTTATACTACGCCTCTGCATTTTGCCTGTGCAAAAAGCTCTTGTTACTCGACTAGCCTTCCTGAAATACTAAATGACTATAAAGGCAGCATAAAATATGCTCCTTCTAAAGTATCTTTTTCGCATGAGTAAATTACAAACGTCGACTTCCTGTGAACCTGTGACTTCACCGTAGTGGTGCTCTGAAGAGGCACATGACGACAAAACGCGCGCCCCGCCGGTAGCCGAACCGGTCTGACAGGACCGGCGGCGGCTGGCGCACTCGGCAAGAAATAGAGACGTGCTCCAAGTCTCCGCCCGCGCAATCAAGGTGCGCCGAAGCCGCCGAACGCGTCGGCGGTCAAGAGCAGTTGGAGTATAGAGGGTCTCTCATTGGCCGACGTGACATCGCCGTGACGCACGCCTTAAAAGAGCCTGCGCTTAACCGCTAACCAACGTATTCGGTGGCGGCATCTATGGGAGCCACTGAAACCTTCCCGCACACTCAGTGAATAAAAGAAAACAAAATCTCTGCCGAGGCTTGGATTCGAACAAGGGCCTTTGCCGCTTGAGACGGAGACGCTGCCACTCCGCCACGATGGCTCAAGGTTTACAAGCGAATAAAGGCGCATCTAGTGAATGCACTCTTCCGATGCAGATGTATCAGCGCTTCCGCTACCTAAATGCTGGCCTAACAGAGCTAGGCCACCAGCAATTTTTTATATACATAGTGCTGCTTCTTCTAATACTTGCAACATACGCAGCAGGGAAAATTGCCATGAATTACATTTTGCCAGAACAGTAAAATTCAACATCTATTAACCTTTTTATGATGCTTTGCTTAATGAAATTATAAATACTCACTGACGGAAATACTGATTGACAGCATGAAAGAATGGATATAAAAAGGTTACCTTCCATATCTGTTGTGACGTGCAGGGCACCTGAGCTTCATTAAATTTTAGGTTCACTTCTTTGTTAAAATGCTAAACTAATATGGGTTCATATTAGCTATTGGCAAGTATTCACACCCGTGAACATCATCTTTCTGCTGAAAAAGCAAGTATGCATACTGCAAGAAAACTAATAGCCTCACAGCCTGCACGTCACATTTAGCTTTACATGCATAAACGGTGCGAGTAATATCAGCTCGGTAACATGCCAGCCTACCAAGCATTAATATAGCTGTGCGTCATTTTTGTCTGACTTTCCAGTACATGCATTGTAGGCAGCGACCCTGAAACTACTTCAATATAAAGTCTTTGCTGAAGTACAGCCTACTTTTGCAAGCTTTTGCATAACTAAAATATTGTCTTACAGCAGCAACTGCAGAAGAAAGAAAGGACAATATTGTTACTGCTTACGAGATTCAAAATATTCATAACAGAAAAAGCTTACAAACTAAACTACAAGGTCTACACTCTCCCACAAAGATTGCGCGCCGAACTGAATTCAAGAGAATAAAGAACACAAAAAGAGGTGACATAGACCGTATGCTTTTGTGGTCAAATGTTTCGACACCAACTAGCCCAGACCTTTTCACTTCTCAAGAAAACAAGAGAACAGAGGTCTTCATTGTTCACCATTAACACTCCGCCTGACTGAAGAACGAGTAGCATATCACTTCAACGCCATTCGAACATACATCTTCCATTCCAATACAGTAAAACTGCTGGCATGATAAGTCAATCTCTCGGTTTGCGAAGAATATTGGAAGGTGTGTGCGAGAATGGCCGCACGCTAGGAAACGTAGAACACGAATGAGTTGCAAATTTCATGCCTTTCAACGTTCCTAGTTTACTGTTTTTTCGTTTGTTTTCTACTCCATCGTAAATTGAAGCCGTCCATAATCAACGAGAGAAGAAGAAAAAGTGACCTGCCAGGCGGAGTCGTATTGTAGCGTTAAATTTATAAGAGGTTTACTGTCCAATGGGAATCAGATAAATTGCTGAGGTAGATGTGAGCACTGAGCGCAGTACTTCCCGCAGAGCGTGCACACAATTTACTCGCCCTTTTCTGAACGAAGACGGTGCTTTGGACATGCCTGATCTGTAATGGTCGTAAGCAGGGAAAAATACGTTGCGTTGGAGAGACAACAGGCAATACTCTTGCGCGGTGGAAACGAAGGATCAGAGCCTGCAGCGAAGGAAATCATGAGAAAGATGCTTGCACATTGCGCCGCAGCGGCTCCCTCCAGCCGCTAGGCAGCCGGCTCAAAACCAAAAAATAGCAACATTTAGCGGCTCGCGCATACAAACCATGATAAATCGTTATTCGATGCACCATAATTTGACGGCAGGTGAAAACCACGTATGACTAAATGAAAAGGACGCTTACATATACTGTTAAATTTGGCGCAAAGAATCCGTACGATGAGCTCGCCGCGACGATCTGGCGTGGGCTCTTTCTTTCAGACGCAGACTCTTTCGCGAAGATGTCGCTCACTGCAGCATAACACATCGATGAAGCGTGCACGATGAAGTAATCGCTGAGTACAACAGAATTAAAACCATCGCTGGCCCGTACACGCGCACACACACACACATACGCACGCACGCACACAGACAAACACGCATGCACAGTACCCACCCACATCTACGACAAGCGTGGTAAACAGCTAGGCAGCGTGGAAAACAGCGGACACAGCGGCTACAGAGGCTTCGTCTTCGACTCTATGGAAGCATATATCAAATGCAAATTGACACGCACGTGACCTTAAGAGCGATGGGTGAAAGTACAAAATGGGAAAAAAATCACCCGTCATTACAGTACGTCCTATTTTGGGGCACAAAGCATGCTATCCGAACACCTTTTTGTCTTAAAAACTGTGCGAATTACTGCAGTTTTGTCTTGAGAACACATATTTCTCTAACAAGACCAAACTACACAAGCAGAACCGCGGCTTCGCTATGGGCGCATTCATGTCTGTCACAGCTGTGAACATCATCGAAGCAGTCGAACAGAACGTACTGGACATTTTTATACCAGCGCCAAAAGCCTTCCTCAGATAGGTGAGGATTGCTTCTGCATTGGTAAGATTAAGGATGTGACAGGATTCCTATATGCCCCGCACACAGTAAGACCATGCATGCAGTTTACAGCGCAGATAGAGCACAAAAACAGCCTTCCCTTCATGGAGGACAACGTCAATCAGCCAGTGCAGTTTCTTCCTGTGTACCGAAAGACAGCACCCACCGTAAAAGGCCCAAGAAATTGGTGCTTTTGTCCTTGGTGAACCGAGCCACGCCACAATTGCTCTGGTGAAACAAAGGTCTCAGATGGACTGATAATAGCACGTCGATAACTGACTAAAAATGGCTGACTTGTTCATGCGAAGAAAACGATCAAAAATGAAATTGTTTGCCCAACACAGAGCAGTGGAACCGTAAAATTTCAAACTGCTATTTCATTACTTGCAGTGTCACCGAAGAACTATTGCATGCGTTTTCAAAATACAACCTGAACTTGGCACATGTGATTTCAGTAAAAACTTCCAACAAGGTTCAAAAGAAACAGTGTTCAGGAACAACCTATAACATTCTAAGCAAAGACTGCGGCACATTTTACATAGCTGAAATAGGGAGATTTGAAATACGACTGAAAGCGCATCAACGCTATGCTACCAAGTGCAATGAAGCATCACACACTAGCCAAGCATATTCATGAGCACAGTTACTGCGTTTCCTGGCGCAATTGTGGCCAAGGAAAGAAGCGTGACAAATGGCCCAACTCATGAGTAGCTGCTCATCTAGACAACACCCCACGCTATCAGTTGGGCAAATAGAAACATACAAGCTATCTATCTATGCACATACAGCGCATCAAATCTTTCGCATTTAAATTTGCATCTTTGTGTCTGCTTTATTGCGACCAAAAAGCCCATATGGGCTACTGGACCTTGCAATGAGGGGAGGTACAATGAAATGTCAATTTAGGTCCCAAAACACTTCAATCATTGCTAATACTCCAGACCACCTTAGTCTTGGAATGGTTGACAATAAAGCGCGTACTTGAAATTTGAAATGCATTCTGTAGTTTTTAGCGCACTTCAAATCCTTTCTTCCCATGTCCTTGAGGTGACATTTTATTATATTGAATGGTACTGTATCTCAGTAAATAGATCAGTAAGAGTTCGTTTATGTGACATAGAAAAAGGGCCACTTTGCCTGCTTTAAAGGGAAACAATTCCAGAATACATTTGTCGCATACACTACCAAGCACACTCTTTAATGACCACCTTGGCAGGCCAGAGAATTCGCACCTCTTAACTTTAACTTTGATAACATTGGTCACGCAGGCCAATATTTTAATGACACGTCAAAACAGCTCAGATGGGACAGAAAATTGGACATGGCTACAGCTGTTATACACTCTTTAGTAATAACAAAAAAGATCGTATGCTCGCAAAAAATAAAATAATTCAGAAGCAGCCCACAACCGGAAAAATGGTCAGACACAAGCGCCAGGCAGGGATGCTGCAATTCATTTTATGGAGTGTTTCATCTAATCATCTAAGCATAAAAACACAAAAGCAGTACATACAGAGAATATGTATACCAGAAAAAATATTTCAACTATATTTTCGGAGCTTGCAGTAGTGCATACACACACACACACACACACACACACACACACACACACACACACACACACACACACACACACACACACACACACACACACACACACACACACACACACACACATATATATATATATATATATATATATATATATATATATATATATATATAATATATATATATATAATAAAGGTCATACTACTGGCTCCTGGAATAGCAGCCTCTCTTGAGTCCGCGAAAGCAGGGCGGCCACCGGTGGTTTAGGTTGGTACTCGCCTCCTTAGGTTGCTTAGCGGCGTTGGCTGTCGAAGGGGTTCGCCAAGCGAACCCCCATGCGAGATTCGACAGCGCACTCTCTGCACCTCTTGAGTCAGCTGGCTGCGGGCTGCTGAGCTTAAACTTAGGTAATATTTCAAAGCGCTGTTACGACCACTTGAAAATTCCTCGATGAATATTCGGAAACACTAAGTTCATTCGATATGAACGCCAAAGTAGTTTCAGAAATTTATGCGCTGTGAAGCAACAAAAACGATCACGTGTATTCGCAGAAGGATTTTTCTTCTGTGACAGACGCACGATATTTTCGTATTTTTAATAGTACTCTCCGGGTGAAACAGAATTACAATTCCTGACTCCAAACTCTGGGTGCCTGAAAGCTAGATGCTAACTGTGGCGGTGAAAACGCACAGCAAGAAAATTGGCAGGACTTGTTCCAGCACATCACAGTTTACAATTGGTAGCGAGGTGCTGGAAGTGGCAAAGGAATACGTTTGCTTAGGGCAGCTAGTGACAGCTGATCTGGATCATGGTTTGGAAATAACTACAAGGCAAAGAATGGGGTGGAGTGCACTTGGCAGGGTTTCTCAGATCATGAATGCCAGCTTACCAAAATTCCTCAAAAGAAAAGTGGGGGCTAACGAAAAGGATTCACCTTAAGTTAACGACAACGCAGCGAGCGATGGGAAGAAAAATGATAGGTGTGACGTTAAAAGACCAGAGGCGTGCAGAGTGCATGAGGAAACTAACGCGGGTTATTTGCAACCCAGTCTAAATCATGAGGAAGAAAGAGGCTTGGGCAGGGCATGTAATTAGAAGGCAAAATAACCGCTGGTTCTTAAGGGTAACGGAGTGGATTCCAAGAGAAGGTTAGGTGGGCGGATGAGATTCAGTTTGCAGGTATAAGATGGGCGCAGCTGGCAAAGGACAGTGTTTATTGGAGAGACATGAGAGCGGCCTTGGCTCTGCAGTGGCTGTAGGCAGGGTGATAATGGTGATGATGTAACGTAATGAGCAACACTGAAAATTGGTTTTAAAGAAAGAAAATGATGCAGTAACTGTCTCACTTCTCTCCATGGATACCGGAACGTGCCCAAGGGATGGGATAAAGGTGGGAGTGAAAGAAGAATGGAAGAGGTACCGTAGTGTGAATAATTTTCGGCCACCTGGGGATATTTAACGTGCACAGACATCGCACAGCACAGCTTTTTGCGTTTCGCCATCAGACTGCATTTCACTTTTGAAGCTAAAGCTTCACTATAGGACTCGAGCTTCGATCTACGTGTGCCTAGTTTCCACCTTCAGCCAGGAACTGCGGAACAGTGGTCTAAGAGGGGCGGTTGCCGCCCCCCACGGTCTTTTTCCAGAGAGGGTAGCCTTCTCTTCCCCCAAAGTCTTTGACTTCTTTTCAATTTTAGGACGTTATTAATGGAAAGCACAGTGGAGCTGAGCTCATTGGCTTCATAGCCAGCCTTAAAACATTTAATTTCTGTAACCAAATAAATCATGTCCAAACAGAAACTGGTGATTGCCTCAGCTTTGTTCATGAGCATGATTACAAACATTGAAATAGTATGAACAAACTTTTTATTGCAGTCGATCACTCCTCATGTCTACATCTTTATACATATAAAGTTGCCCATTTCAGAATAAGTTTTATGTTCATCACAAATACAGTTTTCAACTGAGGAGTATGATAATATGAACAAAAGGTAAATAAAATTGAATAAACATTTATTGAAAACATAGAATAAATAAACTAAAATACTCGAAAACCTGCCCCTCCCCTTTGCCCCTACTGCAAAAAGTTCCGGAGTCCCTGCCTTGAGCTGAGTTTCAGCTGAATCCATGAAAAAGAAAATTGATTCAATATCAGTGAACAAGAGTCGAACCCACGGCTGGAGCCATGCCAGCTGGAGCCATGTCCGTGGGCGCACGTGGTTTTGGTGATTATATTGAATTCCTATATTCTCCCATTCATTTTGTTTTTCTGGCGAGCGACGAAGCATCGGTTTTTCTGTTTTATAGCACGGCCTTGTGTTTTTCATTGAGGTCGAGAAGAATAGCTCGCTCCACTTCGGAAAAGCTTCTCTTGTGCTTCCGCGTGTCTCCATCACGCGCGCGTCAAAACACAGCGCCAAAGTTTTACACAGTACAAATGCCTATATATAAAATTATATATAAACCAAGCTGTGAATTTACAATTAAAATGAGCGGTAACAATATAAATGAGAGAAAAAGAGCTGGCGATGCTGGCGATGATACAAACGATGGAAGCGCGCGAGCTGGTAGACTACGGTGTCGACAGGAGCAGTACTACGCGCGCTACTAGAGTGACGCCCCTGTTTGTGGCCAGAAAAATAATGACAGTTCTCCAAAGCTAGCCGAAAAACTTATTGTTGTTGATTGTTGATTGGGCACGGCAGCACTACCAGGATGCGGAGCGATAACCCGTTCCTCTATATTGTGCAGATCGTCTTCGGTGCACTGCTTCCAGTCAGCACCCCCAGCTACGAAGGACCCGTGAAGAATATAGCACAGTCAGGCGGAACCACCAGCTTCCACGTGCGCAATCTGCCATCGCTGACAGCACAAGATTACCCGTTCCAGTGGCCAACAGCTACAAGTGTGTTCATCGGAGCACATGACCTGCTGCAAGCGCCACCAAACTGGCATATATATACGCGCTACGAAGAATCTGCTAGTATTGGGCATGGCAGCACTACCAGGATGCGGAGCAATAACCCGTTCCTCTATATTGTGCAGGTGAGAAAACTATTTGGTAAATGTTTCCGCTCAAGTGACCCCTTTTTGTTCGTGCTGCCGTGCCCGCAGCAATTCTCTTGTATCGCTGTGGTATTGCGCAAGTTGTTGCTCCTAGCTGGAGATATTGAAACTAATCCAGGCCCGGATCTAACCCAAATTGCCAAACAACTCAAAGATATCGCTAGCGAAATAAAAGACATAAAGGAAGTACGCCTCGTTGATATAGACAAGAAGCTTGATGCCCTATCACTAAACTAAGACAAAAAATACGCTATCGGTGAAGATTTTTCTGCCAGAGTTCGAGATGTTAGAAAGAAACTGTGGGCGAGCGCCAAACAAGAACGAGAAAGTAAGGAAAAGGTTGCGCTGTCTTTTGACAAACTGATCATAAATAGGCGCGTTTATTTTGGGGACGAAGAAACAAATAGCAGAGTTCCTATGCTTCCTATGATTGGCAGCAGCGGCAGCAACCAGCGCACACGTCTCCTGAATTACTGCTCCACGTATTTGCAGGCTACCCGACGCCTGTCATCTGTACGCGACAAGGTTCCGAGCCCGTCCACTGAGCACGGTGCCCGACATCTGTACGGGGCGAGCTGCCGAGCCAGAGGTGCACGACGAATAACATCGATCTCGGACAGCGTTCGAGAATCCTGCATAACGCCGAGCCTCACGGTGAAAAGCACGAACAATCGTCAGCGGTATCACCGACACCGTCCGACGAATTTTCAGCAAGGGGCGTTTCCTTGGCATTGGCAGCAGCGGCAGCAACCAGCGCATACGTCTCCTGAATTACTGCTCCACGTATTTGCAGGCTACCCGACGCCTGTCATCTGTACGCGACAAGGTGCCGAGCCCGTCCACTGAGCACGGTGCCCGACATCTGTACGGGGCGAGCTGCCGAGCCAGAGGTGCACGACGAATAACATCGATCTCGGACAGCGTTCGAGAATCCTGCATAACGCCGAGCCTCACGGTGAAAAGCACGAACAATCGTCAGCGGTATCACCGACACCGTCCGACGAATTTTCAGCAAGGGGCGTTTCCTTGGCATTGGCAGCAGCGGCAGCAACCAGCGCATACGTCTCCTGAATTACTGCTCCACGTATTTGCAGGCTACCCGACGCCTGTCATCTGTACGCGACAAGGTTCCGAGCCCGTCCACTGAGCACGGTGCCCGACATCTGTACGGGGCGAGCTGCCGAGCCAGAGGTGCACGACGAATAACATCGATCTCGGACAGCGTTCGAGAATCCTGCATAACGCCGAGCCTCACGGTGAAAAGCACGAACAATCGTCAGCGGTATCACCGACACCGTCCGACGAATTTTCAGCAAGGGGCGTTTCCTTGGCATTGGCAGCAGCGGCAGCAACCAGCGCACACGTCTCCTGAATTACTGCTCCACGTATTTGCAGGTTGGTCGTTTTTTCGATAGTTCTTCTTGTTCCTGCCGCTGCTGCCAAGGCTACCGTTGAGTGTCACGCAATTATCATGTTACGCTGTTGCGCATGTCGACAACCTGTTGATGACAGCTGTCAATCACTGTGCTGCTCAGAGTGTGAATTTACGTACCATGTCGGATCATGTTCAGGCGTTTCGGAAGAAACGTTCATTTCGAAACGAGCAAAGGCTTGGAAGGCCTGGAGGTGCGAAACATGTAAGGGCAGCCGTAAAGCTGAGGATACACTGCACGGGCAGCAGTCCGATAGAGAACTAATCACTAGGCTGTTTTCAATGGAAAGTAAAATTGACTCCCTTCTGGCCATGTCCAGCAAGCTTGAGTCGCTTGAGTCATCTGTCAGCCTGCTCTCAGATAAATTTGATGAGTTTCAAACACGTCTTCTAGCCCAAGAAAGGTCGACAAAGGATGTCACGAAGCGTGTAGAGCGGCTTGAGAAAGCTGAATGGGCCTGTGAAATTGCACAGCTCAATAAGGACGTTGACAGTCTAGAATGGCGCAGTCGTCGACTGAACATCGAAATCCATGGTCTACCAGAGACGGAAAACGAGGACTTACTAAAGAAAGTGAATGAAATAGGCACAAAACTGGAACTTGATGAGGTGTGCTCGAGTGACATAACAGCCCTGCACAGGCTTCCCGCGAAGCCGGGCAAAACACGGGGCGTAATTGTTCGCTTCGCAAAGCAGGAGGTTCGTGATGCCTGGCTAGCAAAAAGGCAGGCGCTACGTGATGACAACACCGGAAAGTACATGTGTGAAAATATGACTCGGTACACTCGCACTCTTCTGACAGTCGCCAAAGAATGGGCTAAGGAATCCGGCTACGCGTTCGTTTGGCACGTGAATGGAAAGGTGCTTGTACGGAAACAAGCCGGTGCACGAGCAGTTGTCATCCGCGATAAGGATGACCTCGCCAATCTGAGGTGATAGCGCAGGCAATTGTATTTTCAAGCAAACGCGATGCCATTTATGTCCAATTTTGCTCACCATAGTGAGCAACTCAAGGATAAGCAGAAGTTTTCTTTATTTCATTTAAACGCCCAAAGTTTGCGAAATAAATTTGATGAGGTTGCTTTGTTTTTATCAGATTTAAACCACGAGTTTGACTTTATTTGCTTTAGTGAGACGTGGTTCACATCTGACGACTGTTTTCTCTTGCCGGGATTTGATTGTGTGTCAGCGTGCCGTTCATCAAAGCGCGGAGGAGGTGTTACTCTGTATGTGCGTTGCCAACTACCGTATCAAATTCTAGCAAACTATAACATTGTGAATGAAAATTTTGAGTGCGTCATTATTCACTGTTATAATATACTACTTGCTCTTGTGTACCGACCGCCATCTGGGTGTTTAAAGCAATTGATGCAGTTTGCAGAAGAAATATTTGAACGTAGCCTCGAGCTCAACCTCGAATGTGTCTTTGTTGGGGATTTCAATATAAATGCTTCTCCAAATAATATTACTTTTTTGCATTTCCAAGAGCTCTTTGAGTCGTATGGTTTTTTAAATGTGATTAATGATCCTACTCGCGTCACGTCAAATTCTGAAACAATACTTGACCTGTGCATTACAAGCTTCTGCCCCGATGAAGTTAAATCAGGTACAATTATATGCGATCTTACTGATCATTTACCCATTTACTGTCTGATACATTCGAAGCAAAAACGCTCTTTTCTGGAGAAAGAAATATTGATTAGAGATTACTCGGAAAGAAACATGTCAAAGTTTATAGAACTCATTATGCAACAGGACTGGGATAGCGTTACAAAGGAAAAGGATTCTAAAAACGCTTATAAGGCATTCTTGATGTTTTTTATTTCTGCGTACAATGAATCCTTCGGTTTTAAAACTCTTAAGAGACACAAGAGAGCAGGAAAGCCCTGGATCTCGCACGACCTGTATAACAGAATAAAAAACCGCAACATCCTTTTTCAAAAGTTTTTAGACACACGAAGTGAAGGCGATCTCCGCGCATTTAAGAAAGCGAGAAATAAATTGAATGCTGATATTAAGAAAGCAAAGAGATCATACTATGTGAACAAGTTTTCCAATATTGCAGGAAATCCGCGTCTGGTATGGCAAGCGGTCAGAGACATCACGTGTAAATCGAACTCCCAAATGCGGGTTTCTTATCACAGCGAATCTACAAGTGAAGAAGAGGTTGCAAACCTGTTCAACGAACATTTTATTAACGTGGGTGCTTCCGCAAATGACTGCGCTGCGATACCATGCGAGGAATTCGTCAAAGCACATTGTGAAAATACTGTATTTTTGTCCCCAACTGATGAATATGAAATACTGGACGTCATTTTGGGTTTAAAGAACCATTGCGCCTCTGGAGCTGACGATATTAAACCCGGTCCACTAAAAGCCGTGGCAGAAATAGTTAATAGTCCACTCAGACATATTCTGAACCTTATTCTTTCCACCGCAGTGTTCCCAGACGCAATGAAGTTAGCTCGTGTGGCTGTTTTACACAAGGGCGGTTCCACTAACGATATGAACAATTACAGACCAATCTCGGTGCTCCTTATCTTTGCGAAGGTAGCGGAAAATATTATACATAAAAGACTAGTAAGCTTTCTGAGTGTAAATAACATAAGAGCAAGTGAACAATTCGGCTTTAGAAGAAATAAGTCCTCCGAAATGGCCCTTCTTGAAGTGAAAGAACATATACTTGAAAACATTGAAAGGAAAATATTTACCCTCGGAATATTTCTGGATTTTAGAAAGGCCTTCGACTGTGTCCAACACGACGTGCTTTTAAGGAAGTTGCCATTGTATGGATTTCGCGGCAACGCATGGTCTTTAATAAAAAACTACTTAACATCTAGAGCCCAGTTCACATGTATAAATGGTGCAAAATCCGACAGCAGACTTGTAAAACAGGGCGTACCTTAAGGGTCATTACTTGGTCCGACACTATTTTTACTATATATAAACGACATTGTAAACATAATAAATAACACTAAGTTAATTTTATATGCAGATGACACGAATGTGTTTTTCTCGGGCGCTGACGTTGTGGACGTGTTTCATCAGGCCAACGAATGGTTAACTGGACTGAACTTATGGCTTCTTTCGAACAGACTCCAATTAAACACAAGTAAAACTAAATACATACTGTTTAGACCGAGGGGAACCCATCCACCCACGACCTTGCACTTAAAATTTCATAACGTTACCATCGAACAATCGACTACAGTTAGATTTTTGGGGGTAATATTCCAGGAGAACCTTTCATGGACGCCTCACGTTGACGTACTGCGTAGGGACCTTGGGCGAGCCGTGGGAATTTTAAACAAGATAAGATACCATGTTCCGTCTGCTGTAAAAAAGCAAATCTACTATGCGCTTTTACATTCACGCTTCTGTTACTGTTTCCTAGTATGGGCTACAACGACTAAGACAAATTTGGATTGTCTTTTCTCTTTGCAAAAGCGAGCAGTGAGAGCAATGGGCAATTTAGATCTTTCGGAGGACACTGCACCTCAATTTAAATGTAATAAAATAATGCCCATTCACAAACTCCATAAACACAAACTGGCCCTGGAAATTTCGCGTCTTCACCAAACAGATATAACATTTCAAACTAAATATCATGCCCAACCTGGTCCTTATTATCTACGACAAAATTTAATACCAAGGCCCCGTTCGCGTACAACATACGGTGATCAAAAACTTGATTCCGGATTTCCTCAATGCGCATCCTGAATTAGCTGAGATACTGTTTACTGCCACCAAGGTGCAACGACTGAGAAGAACACTTAGAGACATTTTCTTAAATGAAAACTAAATACCATGCTGTGCTGATAATTTCGTTCGCCTTCACTCCGGATCTTTACCTTCACTGTGATGACTGTTTTTCATAACACCACGCTACTGATCCAACTTATTGTTTCTTATGTACCTGTATTTTTGTGTTTTTCATGCCCTTTCATATCATGCAGTATTGATGTTTCTTTTGCTTTGTAATTATTGTGCTCATGTTATGTTGTTTCCGCCGCAGCCAAGGGGGGCGCGGCCCCGTCAGGCATGTTCTATTGCCTTTTGTCGCGTCCCCCAAGGCATTTCTGTAACGGAATGTCTTCAATAAAGAAAGAAAGCAAGAAAGAAAAAAGGACACATAATTGAGCCCTCGAGTGACTCGTCAGAAAACTCAGTTAAAGAACTCTACATCATAAATATAAATGCAAGAAGCATAGTGAACAAAATGCAGTCACTTGAAATTCTCTTACTTTGTCATGAAGCATACGTAATTGAAATCACCGAAACATGGCTTTAACCTGAAATTTCAAGTCACGAAATCGCTCCACCAAACTACTGCGTCATCAGAAAAGACCGTGGTTCACGAGGAGGGGGCGTGGCAATACTGATTAGGAGGCAGCTACCTTTTGTTATTCTCCCTGAAGTTCCCTGCGCAGAAGCTGTTTTCTGCAAGGTTTTGTGTAAAGGTACAGACATAATTACCGGCTGCATTTATTGAAGTCCTTCTACCGGACATGAAGCCATAACTGCCATTCAGGAATTCCTCCAGTACCGCTCCCGAAATTCACGAATTATTATCATGGGTGATTTCAACCTCCCCGACATAAATTGGACAACAATGCAATATACATCAAAAGCTTCAGAGGCCCTCATCGATTTAATGTTCAATTTTAATCTTCATCAAATTGTTTCAACATCCACACGTACACAAGGAACAACTGGTAATATCCTAGATATTATACTAATCAGTGATCACTTTTCAGAAACCCGTGCTCAGGTTGACGTCATAGAAGGCATCTCGGACCACAGTATACCTACCTGCCGATTACCATTACAGAGCAGTATAATATTTCAGAAAAGCATGCAGATCGTAACTAATTTTGCTAAAGCAGACGACACTAGTATTGTAACACACCTAGCGCACGAATCCCAATCATTTTTCGACACTGCTTCGCGTGAGACCACTGAAGTGAACACCTTGAGGGAGCAGTTTAGAAATACGGTAACCTACTCTGTATACTGTGTAGGTGCATTCGTTCCGCGAAAAACAAAACGGCCTAAAACAACCCGTGGATTACAAAGGACGTCATTCATGCACAACGGCAAGTCAAGCGGCTCCATAGTTCAATTAAAGAAAAGGGGAAAAATGCTACCAAATCATTGAAACTAACCAGTGCAGTCGCAAGGCTAAAAGAAGTATCAAAGCATTGAAAGGAACAGTACTTTAACGTGACTTTCCCTTCACTTCTTAAGAATAATCCTCATAGATTCTGAAAATGTGTTCGCAAAGATAAAACAGCCACATCCAACTTGTCCATGGAAGAAAAACAGACGAAAGCTAACATGCACAACGATTTCTTTAAATCTGTTTTTACAAAAGATGACGGCATTCTCCCTAACAGTTCCTGCACATCTACGCCAGGTATTGGTCTTGTCCACATATCAAATGAAGGTTTTCTTAACTTGCTGCTAAACCTAGACTTAAAGAAAGCAAGTGGTCCAGACGACATCCGAAATCACTTCCTTAAACGATATGCAGAATGGTGCTGTAAATATCTCATTTTTCGCATGTCTTTATCAACTTCGAAGCTACCCGACGATTGGAAAAAAGCAAAGGTTCTACCCATTCATAAATCTGGAGATACAAACTCACCCTCTAACTATCGATCCATTTCCCTCACCAGTACGTCGTGCAAAATAATGGAGCACATTATAGCAAAACACTTAAAGCACTTTCTGGAGACGGAAAACCTATTATCACCCCATCAACATGGCTTTCGTCGTGACTTATCAACTGTCACACAACTAACAGAGGTTGTGCATGAACTAGCCCTCAGTATTGACGATTGCAGTCAAACAGATATAATACTACTAGACTTCTCTAAAGCATTTGACAGTGCAAGCCACAACAAACTAATAACAAAACTACGCATCATAATTGGAGATGGCCAAGTGTTACCCTGGATCCCAAATTTTTTGACGAAGCGCTCAAAATTTGTAACTTTCGAACAAGTTCAATCAAGACCAGTTCCCGTTACATCAGGAGTCCCGCAGGGATCTGTCCTAGGACCAGTGTTGTTCTTAGTTTTCATCAACGATATTGCCAACAATATTGAGTGTAACATAAAACTTTTCGCCGATGATTGCATTCTGTACAAAACGATAAAAAGTCCTGAAGACCACTTTATGCTAAGCAGCTCTCTTAACTCAATTGTTGAATGGTGTAAAACATGGCAGATGACATTAAACAATAAAAAATTCGTTTGCATGACAGTCACCAGGAAAAAACAGCCAGATAACTATGCCTACAGTATCAAGGAATCAACGCTTTCAAGGGTTTCTGAACATAAATACCTAGGGTTAACTTTAACTTCTGACCTAAGATGGGACGCAATATAGCCAATGTTACCTCTGCTGCCTTGCGAAAGCTGTTCTTTCTTACAAGATGCCTACGTCTGGCCCCTCAAAACACCAAACTGTTTGCCTACACTACCCTCGTAAGGCCAATGTTAGAATACGCAAGCACTGCTTGGTTCCCACAATCAATCACTAACATCACTCGGCTTGACAAGGTGCAACGAAAATCTGTAAGGTCCATTCATAACAAATACAAACCCTCTGACTCACCTACCGATCTTGCCGCATCATCTGGCTTTCGATCACTATCATCTAGGGCAAAAGAATCCCGCCTGAAGTTTTTATATCAATTACTACACAAAAAATACAGTATAGATGTGTTTAAATACGTATGCTTCTCACAGTCACGACAATCCCGGCGCAAACATGCGCACACGCTAACTGAATACTCATGCCGAACGAACACTCTCAAGCATTCTTTCTTTCCTTTAGCCATCAGCGAATGGAATCGATTTGATCCATCGATTACCATGTCGGACTCACTATCTTCCTTCACTTCAAGATTAGTAGAATGTAACAAGAATCAGTAATGTGCCAATAGTCCTACATCTTACCAGATGACTGCCCAACAGTTACTTACATCTCTTGATACTATGTTACTTTTAAGGATGATTGCATTGTCTATTGCCACCCGTTACCTTTTTTCGCTTTCTTCAAGTTCCTATTGTTAAATATTTCGAATACTAGCATGCTTGCTGGCATGAATGACTGCTGCTGTACTTGTCTTCTTTTTTGTTACAGTTCTGATTCTTAAATGTATTCTTTAGTAACCTGCCTACTAGTAGTTATGTAACACGTATTGTAAGAGTTCTTTTTGTTGATCTGCTTGTAATTTCTCTTTTGTGTTTGAAACATTATATTGTACTGGCTGCCCACCTGCTACGGTCTCTTACTGAGACTGGCAGTATTGTATATAAATAAAATAAACAAATAAATAAATAAAATCGTTCTTGACACTTGTACTTGGCACTTGTACTATGCTGGCACTTCTGTTCCTTGATTGTTCATGAATTTATTTTATATTCAGAAATGTTTGCTTAGCCTCGTTCTTATGGCGCCTACATGCATCTAAAAACTAATTTCATAGGTGGGGATTAAGTGCCATTTTTGAAACTTTCTTCGCCACTTATACTTTAAAAAATACACTTGAGTCAGAACATAAGTTTATTCTTTCATACGGCTGTAAGGCTCGAAGCAGTTTTATTCTATTTTGTACTTTCATCCGTCTCTCTTTAGGTCACGTGCCTGTCAATTTCCATTTGATATATGCTTCTATAGAGTCGAAGACGACGCCTCTGTACCCACTGTTGCCCCTGTTTTCCACGCTTGTCGTAGTTGGTGCTGTGTGTGTGTGTGTGTGTGTGTGTGTGTGTGTGTGTGTGTGTGTGTGTGTGTGTGTGTGTGTGTGTGTGTGTGTGTGTGTGTGTGTGTGTGTGTGTGTGTGTGTGTGTGTGTGTGTGTGTGTGTGTGTGTGTGTGTGTGTGTGTGTGTGTGTGTGTGTGTGTGTGTGTGTGTGTGTGTGTGTGTGTGTGTGTGTGTGTGTGTGTGTGTGTGTGTGTGTGTGTGTGTGTGTGTGTGTGTGTGTGTGTGTGTGTGTGTGTGTGTGTGTGTGTGTGTGTGTGTGTGTGTGTGTGTGTGTGTGTGTGTGTGTGTGTGTGTGTGTGTGTGTGTGTGTGTGTGTGTGTGTGTGTGTGTGTGTGTGTGTGTGTGTGTGTGTGTGTGTGTGTGTGTGTGTGTGTGTGTGTGTGTGTGTGTGTGTGTGTGTGTGTGTGTGTGTGTGTGTGTGTGTGTGTGTGTGTGTGTGTGTGTGTGTGTGTGTGTGTGTGTGTGTGTGTGTGTGTGTGTGTGTGTGTGTGTGTGTGTGTGTGTGTGTGTGTGTGTGTGTGTGTGTGTGTGTGTGTGTGTGTGTGTGTGTGTGTGTGTGTGTGTGTGTGTGTGTGTGTGTGTGTGTGTGTGTGTGTGTGTGTGTGTGTGTGTGTGTGTGTGTGTGTGTGTGTGTGTGTGTGTGTGTGTGTGTGTGTGTGTGTGTGTGTGTGTGTGTGTGTGTGTGTGTGTGTGTGTGTGTGTGTGTGTGTGTGTGTGTGTGTGTGTGTGTGTGTGTGTGTGTGTGTGTGTGTGTGTGTGTGTGTGTGTGTGTGTGTGTGTGTGTGTGTGTGTGTGTGTGTGTGTGTGTGTGTGTGTGTGTGTGTGTGTGTGTGTGTGTGTGTGTGTGTGTGTGTGTGTGTGTGTGTGTGTGTGTGTGTGTGTGTGATTACTTCATCGCGCACGCTTCATCGATGCGTTACGATGTAATGAGCGACATCTTCGCGAAAGAGTCTACCTCTGAAACAGTGCACGCCAGATCGTCGCGGCGAGCTCATCGTACGGAGGGAGCCGGCGCAATGTTCAAGCATCTTTCTCATGCTTTCCTTCGCTGCAGGCTCTGATCCTTCGTTTGCACCGCGCAAGAGTATTGCCTGTAGTCTCTCCAACGCAACGTATTTTTCCCTGCTTTCGACCATTACAGATCAGGCATGTCCAAAGCACAGTCTGCGTTCAGCAAAGGGCGAGTAAATTGAGTGCACGCTTCTGCGGGAAGTACTGCGCTCAGTGCTCGCATCTACCTCAGCAATTTATCTGATTCCCATTGGACAGTAAACCTCTTATAAATTTAACGCTACAAGACGACTCCGCCTGGCAGGTCACTTTTTCTTCTTCTCTCGTTGATTATGGACGGCTTCAATTTCTTTACGATGGAGTAGAAAACAAACAAAAAAACAGTAAACTAGGAACATTGATAGGCATTAAATTTTTAACTCATTCGTACTCTACGTTTCCTAGCGTGCGGCCATTCTCGCACAGACCTTCCAATGTTTTTCGCAAACCGAGAGATTGACTTATTCCAGCAGTTTTACTGTGTTGGAATGGAAGATGCGTGTTCGAATGGCGTTGATTTGATATGTTATTTGTTCTTCAGTCAGGCTTAGAACTAATGGTGAACAGTGGGCTTGCTTAGTTCTCTTGAGAATTGAAAAGGTCTGAGCTAGTTGGTGTCCAAATATTTGACCACAAAAGCATGCGGTCGAGGTCACCTCTTTTTGTGCTCATGTATTCTCTTGAGTTCAGTTCAGCGTGCAATCTCTGTGGGAGAGTGTTGACCTGCTAGTTTAGTTTCAAAGCTTTTTTGTTAGGAATATTTTGGATCTCGTAAGCAGTAACAATATAGTCCTTTCTTTCTTCTGCAGTTGCTGGTGTAAGACAATATGTTAGTTATGTAAAGCACTTAGTGACAATTCACTGGTACTCAATGATTGTGGTGTAGAAGTTTGTCTATGCTTACTGTGCGAGCAGCTGCCCGGTAGTAACTAGTGCACTGCCTCGATTGCTCCTTTTGTAAATATGTGGCAAGTGCTCTAATAGATAAAATTTTGATTCGAATGCTGCAGTTTCTCATTGTGTCAATATTCGTGCTGTTTTTTGAGCATGTGTGCTGCCATTATGTGGTATAATGATTATACAAGTAATGACCAACCGTTACACTAACGCTATCATTGGTGCCTCTCTTGCAGTGTGCATGGCAGTAGGAGGAATGCAAGCGCACTCAAGCACTGTCGCTCCTGGCAGTGAAGTTCAAAATGGCTTCTTCAAAACAGCAAAAGTATTCTTGATGGGATTTGTGTGATAAGCATTTTATTATGCAATTATAACAATGTAGCAAGTTTGTCATTGCTTGATGTCAGTCAATTAACAGTGTGCACTGTGTTATGCAGCTGCAGCCATTCTGTTACACAGATTTTGGAGCCTTTCGATGTTTCGGAGTACATAGTAGTGATGGAATTTTTGAATAATGGATTGAGATTTTACCTGCCACGGTGACTCAACGGTTAGCGCGCTCGGCTACTCATCCGGATTTCGAGGGTTAGAACTCGACCGCGGCGGCAGCGTTTTGATGGAGGCGAAACGCTAAGGCGCCCGTGAGCTCTACGATGTCAGCGCTCCTTAAAGATCCCCAGGTGGACGAAATTATTCCGGAGGGCTCCCTCAAATACGGCACCTTTTTCTTCGTTTCTTCATTCACGCCCTCCTTTATCCTTTCCCTTACGGCGTTATTCAGGTGTCCGCCGATATGTGAGAAAGATACTGAGCCATTTCCTCTCCTCCAAAACCAATTTTCCATAACTGTGATCTCTTTTATTGCGTGAAATATCAATACAGTTTTTTTTCGCAAAAGTAGGGTGTACTTGAGCAAATATTTCATATGGAAGTAGTTTCAGGGGCGCTGTCTACAATGCATGAACTGAAAAAGTCAGAAAAAATGACGCACAGCTATAGTAATGCTTGGTGGGCTGGCATTCTACCGAGCTAATATGACTCGCACCGTTTATGTATGTAAAGATAAATGTGACGTGCAGGCTGTGAGGCTATTAGTTTTGTTGCAGTATGCACACTTCCTTTTCTTCAGAAAGATGATGTTCACTGATGTGAATATTTTCCAGTAGCTAACATGAACCCATATTAATTTAGCTTTTTAACAATGAAGTGAACTTAAATTTTAATGAAGCTCAGGTGCCCTGCACGTCGCAGCAGATATGGAAGGTAACTTTTTAATATTAATTCTTTCATGCTGTCAATCAGGATTTCCGTCAGTCAGTATTTACAATCTCATTATGCTAAGCATCAGAAAAAAAGTTATATATACGGTTGAATTTTACTATTCCGGCAAATTGTAATTCATGGCAATTTTTCCTGCCGCGTATGTTGCAAGCATTAGGAGAAGCAGCACTGTGTATATAAAACATTGCTGATGGCCTAGCTCTGTTATGCCTGCATTTACATAGCGGAAGCGCGGAGACATCTGCATCGGAACAGCGCATTCACTAGAGGCGCCTTTATTCATGCTTGAAGCTTGAGGTATCGTGGCGGACTGGTAGCGTCTCCGACTCAAGCGCCAAAGACGCTGGTTCGATTCCGAGCCTCGTCACAGATTTTCTGTTCTTTTATTCACTGAGTGTACTGGTGGGTTTCAGTGCCTCCCATTGATGCCGCCACCGAATACGTAGGTTAGCGGTTAAGCGCAGGCTCTTTTAAGGCGTGCGTCACGGCGATATCACGTCGGCCAAAGAGAGACCCACTGTACTGCAACTGCGCTTCAACGCCGACGCGTTCGGCGGCTTCGGCGCAGTTAGAGCACGTCTCTATTTCGCGCCTAGCGTGCCAGCCGCGCCAGTCCGGTCAGACGGTTCGGCTCCGCAGCGAGGCGCGCGTTGTGACCTCATGTACCTCCACGGAGCACCGCTACGGCGAAATCACAAGCTCGCGGCCAGTAAAGCTTTAGCTGTAAAAGTCGACGTTAGTAATTTACTCAAGCAAAAACGGTACTTTAGAAGGAGAATACTTTATGCTGCCTGTATAGTTCATGTAGAGTTTCAGTGAAGGCTAGTCGAGTAACAAGAGCTTTTTGCACAGGCAAGATGCAAAAATGTAGTATAAACCGGTTACGAACCATAACTAAAGCTACCTTTATTATACTAGTCCCTATAATTCTGTGCGTACGACGTCACCTCATTACCACATGAGTGAAGACGACTCTTGAGATGTGTAAGTTGGCCTCGCTATTATTTCACATTTAGCCCGAAGCTTTTTCTTGTTTTCCAGGAGCCGTACTCCAATAGACAAACAAATAAGAATGCCTAATTTCAGCTTTAGGTGATGTTAGGAGGTGCACTCAAAAACCCTTCGATTGGCTTGGCAAATGTGTGCACCCCTTCCTTATTAAAATATATAGTGTATAGCCTTTTTGTCAAGTTCAAGCCTTTTTTCCAGGAAGTTGAACTGTTTCAAAAGGCAGCGACAGTGGGATGAACCCAGAGTTGCCATCACAGGCACAAGCTTCCTGCCGCTTACTAATATAAAATAAATTCACAGGTAATGTATCTAGGGAATCCAGTACACACAAATAATTACAGCTAGCGATATCTCACTGACACTTAGATAATCACCTGCCTTCCTTTTTAGTTCACACTGTGGGCTACAATAAATATAGTATAATCAGAGACCAGAGCCATGTTGTTACCAGGGGCTGCATCACACTTTTCTACTCTTGAAATGAGACCTCCGGGAAGGCAAATTCACAATTCAGAAATGAAAATTCGCAGGTAATAAATTGGAAAAACAGGAAAAAGGGAAAAAGTGCAGGTCAGGGATAAAGAAACGATTTAACAAATAAAGTAAACGAAACTATGCAGAACTGAACACATAGGAATGGAGCGAAGGATTTGTTAGATTACAATTAATTTTCTTATTTTTAACTCTTTTCCATTCCGTACACGTCTTTTTCTTTTTCTTTATACGACACTCTCAGTAGTCCGGCATTCGGAATGCCAACAGTTTCACCCTGCAGCTGGGATCAATCTTCTGGATTTTTCTGATTTCTAAGTGGTTTTTGTAGTGCAAGCTACATTACCCCCAGTCCCGCTATTTCGCTGGGGCTCTCGGTCAGCAGTTCTGCGCATGCGCGCGGAGCCGAAAAGTCAGAGCCGCGCAGCTGGTGCACCGCGCCGACCGCGGAGCAGACGCCGCTCGCTTCCGACCAACGAGTTTCACGTTTACTGCGAAGTGCGATGAGCCGAGTGACATCAAAGCTGCGTAGCTGCCGGCGCGGCGTGTCCACCGCGGAGCAGACGCAGCTCGACTCCGCCGAAGCAGTTTCGCGGTGTACTGCGCATGCGCACGTTACAAAGTAGTCTCGCGTGCGCACGGACGACGGTTCGCGGCGTCGTATAAAGCGGGTTTGGGGATGATACGGTGCCGTAACCACTGTCATGGAAAACAAGAACAGCGGGGCTGGCGCTGCGCGGCGTAGATGACGGGAGAAATTCGAGTCGTCGTATCCCGAGGCTGTGGCCTTGCAGTTAGCCGTCGACACAAGGAAGAACGATCGGCGCATGGCCAAGAGAGATGTGAAGACGCCGGAGCAGAAAGAAGAGCGCATCGCCAGTTGTAAAGCGTGCCGCCTTCACCACATAGCTCGTCTTTAATGTCTAACACATAGCCATGGCCACATGGAAAGCAACTAGACGTGACCACAGTATACCGTTCCTCTCGCTAAGCACAACCTGGCACGGCTGAGCTAAGCCACTGCCAATTTTTTTAAATTTTTTCCATAGAAGCCAGTGCGCTTCCAATTATGTGAGCATATGCGAGCGATTAAGTATCTGTCATTTGGGATGTGTATTGTTTTTTCTAGCATATATTTTCTGATCGTGGTTCTCATTAATAAGCAGTTAGAAGCTGCACTTTTGGCATTGTTTTCATGCATCTTCCTGTATTCCTGCCTTTCTTGCACTTTACATTTTTAGACATTAACTAAGCCCATGGTAACGGTATACTAAGCTTTTTAGTTGGAAAATTTATAACGTTTTCTTCTCTGTGCAGGTCAATTACATGGTGCATACTGCCCCCACCTCTATGGAGAAGACTGCCAGGGCCATTGCTGTAATATGGTATAGCATGTAGTAAAATAAGTTTGATGGTATATTTCTCTCTTCAATTGTTTGATGAATGCTTTGTGTGCATTATGCAGTAGTACCTGTACTTCTAGCCAGACAACAGCTTGCACCATATGGCTCAACTTCGTTGCTAGAGGTAAAATGCAAAGTTGAGAAACGCTTCTTTTAGACAGAGATTTATTTTGAGTCGACGTTTCGGACAGAATCTTGAGAAACGTCAGGCTCTGTCCGAAACGTCGACTCAAAATAAATCTTCCTTTAAATGAAGCGTTTCTCAAATTTTCATATATATATATATATATATATATATATATATATATATATATATATATATATATATATATATATATATATATATATATATATATATATATATATATATATCACCGGATCGTGCATAGATACCCTTTGCAATAGGGCTATACCTTGTACCCCTAGAAAGGAAAGGTAACATTATCCACCATGTGACTGAGGGTATATGTTAGCACCACAGGGATGCAAAATTTGCTCTGTTTCTGCCGGTGGAAGTTTACTCCTTGACAAAGAAACTTTGCACTTCTAGACGTAGGATAAACTTATCTGCTGAAGGTGCAAACTTGGACCTTTCATGCTCGGATACGTTTATGCTGTCTTCAGACTAACACTTACCCCTCATAGAAAGGCGTAATGTTATACCTAAATGGCTTAAAGTTAGTCTTCTTATTGCAGTACAAGTTTAGGCTATTAGAAGCGTAACATTACACTGTGTGCAAAAGCGTAAATACTTAGTCACGAAGAAACAGCTGTGCCTTACACCAAAAAAGGTGTCAGCTCAGCGACATGTGACTTACCCCTTAAAAAGACTAAGATCACATCGCATTTTTACAGTGTATATCCCTATTTGGTGCAAGCCAATACGTGACCTATTGCTCCATTGCCGTGTTCCTGCTGCAATGCACCAAGGCAAGCAGCACACATCTCTACTGCCACGTAGCTCAAAGCGTGATTGAGGTGTCACTTGACCACGGGAGCCAATTAGGCGCATGTCCTTTTGTTTCGTGACACCCTGTGAGACATTTTTTTAGCAAAGGAAAGGAAATTTAGTGTAACTGTCCGGCATCTTCGTGGAGACCTAATTTGCGCCTTAAGAAAAGGATTGAAACAAAGTGGGAGTTAAAGAAGAAAGATAGAAAAGGGTACCCTAGTGGACATCGGAATAATAATGACTAAAAGGGGGTCTTTAACCTGCACTGACGTAGAGTCACTGAAAAACCACACCGTGCAGCATATGTTTCTAATGACATTCTAAGGATACTCAAATTTCTTCCAAATACTGCTTTTGCCTTTCAGCGTAGGCCCCGCCACGGTGGCTCAGTGGTTAGGGTGCTCCGACTACTGATCCGGAGTTCCTGGGTTCGAACCCGACCGCGGCGGCTGCGTTTTTATGGAGGAAAAACACCAAGGCGCCCGTGTGCTGTGCGATGTCAGTGCACGTTAAAGATCCCCAGGTGGTCGAAATTATTCCGGAGCCCTCCACTACGGCACCTCTCTCTTCCTTTCTTCTTTCACTCCCTCGTTTATCACTTCCCTTACGGCGCGGTTCAGGTGTCCAACGATATATGAGACAGACACTTCGCCATTTCCTTGCCCCCAAAAGCCAATTATTATTATTTTCAGCGTACCCAACCCTGCGGAAAAGCTGGCGCAACTGTGATCCATGTTGCCAGATGCGTGCAATGGCGCCAGGAAAGCAAATGTGGGCCTTCCTACAGGAAAGTAATAATTTATTTTTTAGGGGACCGTAAAGGAAAATGGCGCGTATCTGTCTCATATATCGTTGGACACCTGAACCGCGCCGTAAGGGAAGGAATAATTGAGGGAGTGAAAGAAGATAAGAAGAAAGGGGTGCCGTAGTGGAGGGCTCCGGAATAATTTCGACCACCTGGGGATCTTTAACGTGCCCTGACATCGCACAGCACACGGGCGCCTAAGCGTTTATCCTCCATACAAACGCATCCGCCGCGGTTGGGTTCGAGCACGGGAACCTACAGGAGAGTAGGAAATGAAATTGCCAGTGGCTTAGCTCGGCTATGCCAGGATATACATAGCGAGAAATACGTTTTCTCTGGCTGACCTTGTTATGATCACTATATGTTTAGCAATAAGGCACATCGGACTCCATCTCCGCTGCTATGCGCCGTCTATTACACTCGGCAGTCTGGCATCACGATTTGTCCAGCCGTTCCTCGATCTGTTCGGTCGTCTCCGCTGCTCTCTTCGCCCTCTTACGCTCATTCTCTCTTTGTTGAGTAGCCAAGTGCCAGGCGACAACCTCAGCACCGGGAGAGTTAATCATCTCTTTTATATACTTCCGTTTAGCAGCCGCTGGAATCTACATCTCTGCAACCGTGTCAAACCTTGTGCTACAGCCCCCTTTACATCTCCACCTTTTATACGCAATGCTGAGCATGCGACACGCAGTACGGGTGATAGAACGGCGTGCGGCGGGGCGGCGACGGAGCGCACGCCACACGTGCTGCTCCTCTCTTGCTGCCATGGTAACGGCGCATGCACAAATCTCGCCTCTCCAAGCCACCGCGAAATGCTCGACTGGTAGCCCATTGTAGCCCTCGCTCAAAATCTGCCCAGTTAAAGTAGAGCGTTGGTGGGATCCTGCAGTACGCCACGATCGAGGTGCGCTGCATCTCTTGGCGTGTCGCAGGTTTTCGCATTCGAAAGCCGTCGTCGTGAGAACATCGCGGATTTCAGCTTCAATTCGCAACGCCAGGGTATCCACCGCGTCAAACAGCGCCCGCCTCAGCGCTCCCCTTCAAATCGCGAGCATTCACTGGTTTTTACGGCGGGTTGTGTCTGAACGCTTCTTCTTGTTCCTTGGAAAAGACGCCGTGAAAACACAGGGATTTATTGGAGCGATAGCTACATTACCCGCCGTCTCGCCGTTTCGCTGTAACTTTAGGCCGCTAGTTCTGCGCACGGGCGAGGAGCCGAGTGAAGTCAGAGCCGCACAGCTGGTGCGCCGCGCGCCGACCGCGGAGCAGACGTCGCTCGCCTCCGGCCTAGGAGAGCCGAGTAACGTCTGAGTTGCACAGCTGCCAACGCGGGACGTCGACCACGAGGCAGACGCCGCTCACCTCCGGCCAAAGAAACTGCGAATGCGCAAGGAGCCGAGTGACGCCAGAGCACGCAGCTTGCGCACCGTGCCGCTGCAATCTACTGCGCTTCAGCGGAAAGGGGAGGAGTGGTCGCGGTGTAGAATATATAATGAGGGGTGGTGGTGATGTGCCGGAGGAAACCACACTTCCGTAGCTGCCAGCGAGATCGAGGCCGACGCTGCGTGGCGTAAAAGACGGGATAAACTCGAGTCGTCGGATCCCGACGTTGTAGCCTTTCATTTAGCCGTCCAGGCAAGGAATAACGAGCATCTCAAGGCCAAGACAAATGCGGAGACGCCGAAGCAGACAGAAGAGCGCATCGCCAAGCGCAGACACAAGGACGCGGAGCCAAAATAGCGGCGTGCCCTGCCCCTACTGGAAGACCGGAGCCAGGCGATGATGGATACGACCAAAGAAGAGGAACTCAAGAGGAAGATGTTAAGGATCGTCGTATAACTAACCACGCCATTAGACCAGGGGGGAACCGCACCCCTCACTGCGTATATTCTCGCATAGCTGAACTAAGCCACTGCCAATTTTTTGCATCACGCGAAATTCGTGCAGGATCGCGTTTATGCGCCCGTGATACCGCTCTGTTCCGAACCTTTCTGAGCTATGTACTCGGTGTTTGAGCTGGATAGTTGCCAGCTGCACAAACTGAAAACGCACTCTGAAAAGGTGTGGCGCACGGATATAGGTTCTCTTGTTGACCAGGTCAGCATGTCTTTGAAATCCTCTTGATATGCTAATTCAGAAATATTAATTTGCCATATCTTAATTGTTATGTTAGGAAGAAATTTTCAATGCAAAACTTGTAGGGCAAGATGAGAAATACCCATTTCAGTTGTCTTCTTTAATGTGACTTTAGCCTCACAGTGTTGCTGCTGTAAGGAGTGCGGGCTCTTCTTTCTGCTAGAAACATTGTGCAGCTACCCAGGTGTGAACATATTGGGCTAATATAAATTTTCTGCGCTATGCCTCAAAACTGCGACTGCGTGGTCCTGCTCGGTCTGCAGCGTCAGGTTTTTAACAAAACAAAGTGCCCGTGATGGCCTATGCATTCATTTCGGCTTTGTCCACCCTGTTCCATTATTCGGGGCACATCTGATGGTACTGACATAGATAAGTGGGAGCACATACTCACGTGACAGTTTTGTAGCGAGAAACGCCTTGTAATATCATTAATCGGCTGCTGCACGGGAATATTTATTGTCATTCGGTTCGAATGACATTCGCCATCGAATGAGTTTGGAGAACTCTTTCGCATTCGATGTCGAACCGAATGTGTACTCTGGACACCATATGCACGGCAGAAACAAGCGACGCAAAAAAATAGCATGCGCACTGTGAGTTTATTTATTTAGTTCTGCTAAAAAAGGTTAATTTCGGTGCGAACCTCTTGACACTAGAAGCCGTCGTGGATAACTGTTACTTTCGGTCTCAGTGGGAGCCAACCGCAATGGCCGAGCGTGAAGCATGGCTTTTCCCGCGACGATCGACCATTTTAGCTTGCATGTTTCTTCCTGGTTGGCGTTCCATGGTCTTTTATCTCGGAAGTACTTAAATATGTAACTGAGCACTTCAGCTTTTGGAAGTTAATTCTACGCTCCGCGCGCCACCGTGTCAGCCATTTTGTTTGTTTACATTTGTCAGATTTGTGGTTGATTTTGTACTGCTTTGGCTTTTAATTGCCAGAAATAATTTTTTACGGTTATAATTTTGCACAGAAATGTTCTCACTCGCTTTTAAAACATTACACAACAATTTCAAACATCTTTTATCTGTGCTGATGTGTTTGAATTGTACTATTTTTTTTTCACTGATCGTCACTTCCATGATTTTTTAATGACATTATTTTTTACCGTGTAGCACTGAAAGAGACCAAATGACATTCAAAGCATTGAATGACATCTGATTGGAATGACATTAAATTTGCTAGTGTGACAAGGGCATAACTGCCTTCTGGAGCACATCAGCTGGAATTTAGCCTTAACTTGCGTGCAGCAAATTGGATGCATGATGAGATAAATATGGCCTTGTTTTATTTCTCGACGATTTTGCAGCTCCTGTGCCTAGCAAGAAACGTTTGGTCTGTCTCTTTGTTGTATTTTGTTTGTCAGCCAGGGTCAGTAGTTCTATGGGGGCTTTCTCTCTGGCAGTTGTAATGCATTGATTCCTGCCGGCACTTGCAGTTATAAGAAAACAGACATTGAATTCTGGCCCATGTGGGTGTCGCTGTAAACAGTCCTTTCTAAATGGTGCATTGCGAGATTACAGGCACAGGCCTGCTCTGCTTTATGGCTTCTTTTAGCACGTGCTTCTTATGGCACTGCAAGAATATATTTGGGACTAACAGCTGCCACCTCTGCCATTGTGCAATAGCAGTTGAAATGCCTCGATCTGAAGCAGTGTAAAAATTCGCGGAAGCTCATAGACTGAGAAATAATTTACAGAACAAGGCCGCAGTTCCTAGCTGTGCTAGCAGTCACACACAGAGCAGCTCCATTTGACCTAGGTGTTTGTCATTGCTTGGTGACATCTATGGCATTTTCATTAGGCTAGCAAGGAATATGCTTGAATTAGTAGTGTCTTGTAGGATAATATTGGTGGAAGTTTTAGGAACAAAGTAGAGAGTGTGTTGCTGTCTACTGTTAGGCTCATATTGTTCTTATTTATGCCTTGGTGCATAAATAATATTGGCATTAGGAACCTTGCTCTTACTTAAATCGTTAATTGCTTCAGTTTCAGCTACCCTGCTCAGAATTCTGCGCCTTGTACTCGAAGTCCGACAGCAGCAGCGTGATTTAATGCAGCGTGTGCAAAGAATTGAAGAAAACATGCAGCTGCGGTCAGACCGACAGACAGACACAGGAAGTGCTCGGCCGAGCTCGCCATTGCTGCCGCCTTCCACCCTCGCACTGCCCGCCTACACAGTCGAGGAGCTGGAGTCAGCCGAGGCTGCAATAGAAGATGAAAGTGTGGCTGCTGGCAGGTAATTTAATGTTCTTTGATAATTTGTGTCTGGGAAAAATGAATGCGTACTAAAAAATTCTGTGCATATGCAAATCAGAAGTTTGTGAAGAAATCTGACCACCAATTAAGAGAGGGAGCATACCATATGTTGTGTGAACTACATGCTATACATATCTACAATTCCTACTGATATGCTTGAGTGCACTCTCACAGCCTGTTTTGTTAATTTAAATGCATTGTTCATGAATGTTACTTTTATACGTAACGGGTGTTTTATGGAACAATTTAAAAAATCCTAAAAACGGGCAGTTCAAAATATAAAAAATACTTGCTGAAAAACACACACAGATGCAGCACACACAATGTACTGTAGAACTTCCGTAATTATAGACTAACTGAAATGCACTTATTAACTTTTCAATTAAAGGACTAGACACCAAATATTGCTTGCGTGATTTCTTCTTTCAAATGATTCGTTAGACACTTGTATACATGTAGCACCCTCTGGTATTCGTGTACGACCAACAAATAATTTATAATTGATTTTTTTTTTCACGCTGTTTCGGTTTCATCGTCCGAACAACTGTGACGTCAGGTTGATGTTTGGTCACATGATCCAGTAGAAAAACTAATGTAATCACTGACAGGTCTCTTTTGTCATTCCAGGTCTTGCAAGAGGCTGGTCTGAATGTCGTAGTGAATTAAAGCTACATATCATCGATTATATTACTGTTTTTTATTGAATCATGTGACCAAAACATCTTGATATCACAGTCGTTTGGTCCATGAAACGGAAACAGCATGAGAAAAGATATTCAGTTATGAAATATTATCTGTTGTACGCAAATACCACATGGTAATCCATGTTTTCTAATGACTAACGCATCGTTTAACAGAAGGAAATGTGCAATAAAATTAGTTGTCTCTAGTCCTTAAACGCAGTTCGGTGGTTTGTTTCAATGGGAGTTGAAGGCTGTGAACGATGTTACATCTTTTCTAAAGTAAAAAAAGCAAACATTTTCTGAAGCGTTTTGCACCATAAGAAATTCCGGCATTTTTTTCCGCACGATACTGAAAATTAGCACAACAGTCACACATGAAGTTCAGAGACGAAGGCGATGTTCGCTGACGACGTGTTGCCGTTTCTATGGCCCCAGATTTGAAGTGTCTGCTCTACTGTGGTGTGTCAAGCACTTTATTTCGCTGCAGCGCTTTAAAAAAAATTGCTGTGGTTCAACTACCGCTGAACCTAGTTAGAGGGGATACCTGTGGTGTATCGGGAGAGTAGACGCACCTTGGCCTCTAACATTGAGTCTGTTCTACACACTGGACAGGCTATGCGCCCACCTTTACAGGTGGCGGTTAAATGAATGGTTGATCGCTAGAGGTTGGTCACTCCGTGAACGCTGCGTTGGTCACTCAGTGAACACTGCTGCTTACTGCTGCAGTGGCGCGTGTCTGCCGCAAAGTTGTCAGCACTAACGCTTGCAGCCCACATCTCTCTCCCCACTGACACTTACCTCAATGTGCGGTTGAGGCGTCCACTGCCCCAGGGAGCCAGTTACGTGCCCTCTTTTCCTCAAAATCATCGGAGTGTAGAGCACTGTCCACGCTAACGCCAAAGAACACAGAAAGCTGACCATCTATAGCTTCAGCACTGCCTGCTACAACGATACATCTGCCACTATGGCCGGCTTAAAGGGCGACTTAGCTTTCCACCATCCAAGGGAGCCAATAATGTGCCTTTCTTTTGCTTTCAAAGAAAAGTGAACATAGGTTTTCAAACTTGGTTTTGACGAAATGGCGCGGTAACTGTCTCACATATATCAGTAGACACCCGCGCCGAAAGGGGTTTCACGTCTGGCTCACTTGAAGGTCAACACCGCAAGCACCGCGAAATTGTTCAGAGATAGCGTGGTGAAGTTTTCGCTTCAAAATAATGATCACGCACTTGGCAATGACTACAACCTTTTGTTTACACCAAGATGGGATGCAAAACGTTATACATGAGGTGGCACAATACCGCTTGCAGTTTGAACTGAGCACCTTAGCCGCTGCAACACGTCATCTTCCTGCACGCTTAACGTGCTGAGTTTTTGTTTTCCATGAAGAAATGCTAGAATTTCTCATGTTGAGGGGCTTTTAGAAATCAGTTTTTGTTTTCAATTGCTCACATCCCATCGTCTTATACATGTCTTTGAACTCCCCTTTGGCACTAACCATCAAACTGTTTTAATTAAAAAGTTAGTTTTTCAACTAGCACTAACGAGGAGATGGATGCAGTAAATTATGTCCATCTCTGCTGAGGTTCTTCCTTCCGAAATAGTTTTTTCCATTTCAACCTTGAGCTTCTTTACAAATTTACGAAAGTGTTTGATGAAACACCTGTAAATTCTTTATGTAATGAGATGTACAGTCGGAAGCAAAAGTGGTACACAAAGCCCAGCCAGTGGCAGAGCTCGCAAAAACTGCATCACTTGTCAAAACGGCTGATAAGGCTTTCTCTTTATCTGCTCTTTGGCTCCTTTCAATTTGTTGCGCTCAATAGCAGTGCTGAACATGTGGCGTTCACAAAATCTCTTGTGGCAAGTGGCAGTTGCCAAGTCATGTTTCAGCCACACAGCGAAAAAAAATGCCACTGCGGGACGCATCAGAGCGTTTAGGTGAGAAGAAGCACTAAACTTCAAACCAAGCTAATTGGTGCCGGCTCTGTGGCAAGCATTGCACCTGTCACATCTTGTAGTAGCTTGGTGGCTGACGTTGCAGTCACAGGCTTTCCGGGCAGTCTCGCCCAGATGGTCTCACTTGATGTCTTTGAGATCCTGTTTTCCCGAGCTCTGCTGGTGGCCGGGCGTTGCATACCACTTTTGCTGTTGACAAATTTTATTTCTCAAGTTATTTCTCAATGAGTTATTTCTATGATGACATTATTTTACATCGATCAACACCAGAAAAATCTATATGCTTTTCTTGTTGCCAGTGGCTGGCTTCTTCATACGTATCTCATAACAAGACCCTCATTTTCGTTACATTTGTTTCTTTATATTGTTGTGCTGTTTTAATTTAGTTTAACATGGACTGTGGTACACTGGAGTAGCATTTGTCTTCAATGCATTCAATGTTAAAGATCTTGTAAGGTCTGTTTTACGTGAAGTAGCTTTCAGTTAATATACTGTAGCATGAACTTTGAAGACGTGTGTGGGCACAGCTGGAAATTCGTCATTTCTCGGCACATCTTTAATGTGTGCTAGGTTTTCCAGATAATGGGGCAGTTTTCAGCCACCTCTTTCCTGTCTTTTGCTCACATTATACAAATTTCATTACTTGAGCGGCTGCCAAAAACAAGCAATGTCATTTAAATAAAGGTGGTTGCTTACCATGCAGCTTCACTCAGGTGCTTGGCAATGCAAATAAGGGTCCTTTTTATAACAATATACCGTGCTCAATTTCAGGGTAATGGGCCCCACCGTGGTGGCTCAGTGGTTAAAGTGCTCAACTGCTGAACCCAAACAGGTTCAAGCCCTATCGATGTGGCCAGTTTTCTATGGGGGCGAAAACCAAGGCGCCCTTTTTCTATGCGATGTCAATGATGCACGTTAAAGACCCGAGGTGTTTGAAATTTTTGAAGCCCTCCACTACGATCTTTCATTATTGCCTCAGTCTCTTTGGAACGTTAGCACTACAAACCAAACCAATTCTAGGGTAATGGCTGTGCAGACAAAACACATCCAGCACATATGAGTGCTAAAACCATTAAGTTGAAGTTTCTCAGATACGAAGCATAAATATGGATAGGAGTGACCACGTTTCCTCAAAAGCTAAATTTTCTCTGCTGTTAGTAAACTGAAAAAAAATGTCCGTGTTGGCAGTGGTGCTTTCTGTTGGTAGCGAACTGCGCAAGCTATTGTATTCATACAGAAATGATGCGTTATAATTGTAGGTACTCGTATGGGCTGCTGACATGTAGTCACACAATTGTCTCAGTTCTTCCATTCTGCAAAAAAATTATAATTACTGTTTTATGCCTAACAGTTGTGCAACTATGATTTCTTCTTTTCAGCAAAAGCAGCTGGTCCGCCTGGGGGGGCAAGGGCCTCAAGGAGGTGGCAGCAAACGTTATGACTGCCATCATGGGGGTGGCCGTACAAAGACTGTACAGCCTCCACGGCCACAAAGGGAAGAATTGGTTTATTTCCCATAAACTGTGCAAGGTGGCAACAGGTATATTGTTATTGATTGTAGTTGCTGTTAATTAAACTTTTAAAGATGAGTGAAAGAGCATGTAACAAGTTCTGGTGCACTTTGTTTTCCTTTCTTTACTTTTCCCCTTTATCATGTTTTTCTTCTTTTTCATACCAGGTGAATATTTTGTTTCTGTAATTGTTTATGGGGGTAGTCATCTGCAGCTTTTGTGAAGAATGAATCAGCAGATGCCCTTCAAAGCAAGTTCTCAAACCTGTCGTATCCATCTCTTGCCATAGATGGCAGTCTCATGCCTTGCTTCTGCTAACCGTTTGTGTTCCCATGTGTTAGTAGTTCCAAAGCGGTAGACCATGATGCCACAGTAGCTTGATACAGTTGCTTAGAAGAGCTTTCTTGTGGCTTGTTTGTTTCAAGATGTATTTGGTTGCTGTGTATATAGTCCTTGCATTATGGGACTCACTTTGTGAAATCGTATGTAATTATGTGGCCTTTTTCGTTTTCTCTCTTAGTGAAATAGTGTGTGAAATATTATTGATTTCTGTGAGCCAGCATACTTTTTCTGCTGACCTCAAACGTACACTTATCTTGTGCAGACGCGATCTGTGAGAAGACGGGGGTGGATGTTGCGGAAGCGCAGGGTTTCATCATAAAGTGGTTGCCGGGTTCGGTGGACCGTAGTGGTGGCAGAAAAAGGCGCTTCGCTGAAGCATTTCTGCCTGACACCGCTGCCAGCCTGGCAACTGCTGTGAATCCCTGTGCTTCAGCCCCCAGCACAGTGTCCCACGCGGCCCCCAGCACAGTATCCCACGCGGCCCCACCTCCCAAGATTCCTCCTCCCACGTGGCCCCCACCTCCCAGGATCCCTCCTCATGCGTGGCCTTCGCTCCTTCCCAAGGTCCCTCCTCGTGCGCCGCACTCATTGGCACGCGTCTGATCTCAAGTTTTTTTTAAACAAGCTTCCCCAACCACCACCTGAGCCCGCCCTCAAGGTGTTGTGCCTGAACCAGGCACTGCACAACTATTGTGATAGAATAAATTGTTTCTTTCATTCTTTCGTTGCCTCGTTTTGTTCATGTGTATAGAAAGGATGCTTGCAGCTTTGCAATGCTAAAGCCCGTAGTTCCCTGTTGCAAATATTGACCGGAATGTGAATACTCAGTCGCTCATATGCCAATGGCATTAACTTCGGCCAGTGTTAGCAGATTGGCTGAACTGTGGCCCAATTGTGGCATCAGCGTCAGGCTGGTGTTGGTTGAGAGGCAGTGAACGAGGGTACAATCGCGGCATGGATGTCCGCCCAGTGTTGGCAGACAGGCTGAACAGTGGTCCGATCGCAGCATGAATGTCGAGCCAGTGTTACCAGATAGGCTGAACAGAGGTACAATTGTGGCGTGATCATCGGCCCAGTGTCAGCAGATAGGCTAAACAGTGGTCCAAGTGTGGCGTGAAAGTCCGCCCAGTGTTAGCAGATATGCTGAACAGTGGTTCAATCGTGGCATGAATGTCGGGCCAGTGTGGGTACGTAGATAGGTCCAATCTTGGCCAGACCATCGGGCCGAGGTTGAAAAAAGTCTCTTTTTGCCCGAATACCAACGTAGCTCCTAGTTTAGTGCCGATTTTAACCACTGTTATGCCAGCGTCGGTCCATTGTTGGTGTGCTGCTTGGGATGTGCACATTAGAAATAGAAATTATTGCCACCATCCTTCAGGTGTTCACTTGATAGGACACAGCATTTCGATGTCACTATTTTCATCGATTATGACACTTTGTAAGAAATTCTGCTAATCCCTATAGTAAAATAACTACTAGTATTTAGCCGTGGAAAAGTAACAGGTGGTCTTTTTAATGTCTGAATATACTATTTAGGCAGGAAATGTATGTGTTCAACGAAATAAAAATGGTGTTTCAAAGGGTTAAGAGTTAATGATGATGAGAGCAAGATAGGATAGTCCATGACAACGTTGAGCAGTCCGGTCGCGGTCGGACCATGGCTATCTTGACTAAAGAAGATAATGTTGACCAGGCACCCGGGCGAGATGATTCTTATTTCTGTTGCGCTGTAATCCACAACGTACCCGGGACGACGAAAGGGGGACATGTAGTAGCAGTGGAAGCGATAAAAACCTGTGCAAAAGCCAGAATTATTTTCAGCATAGTTGCAGCGTTGCTGTCACTTTGCCCACTCTTGCAGCACAGAACTTTATATGCTATGTACCGTATTTACATTCGGAACGTTGACTTCTTTTATTTAAATGAGCCCAGAAATTCGACGGATTCGCTCTATATAGTACATGGTTGCTGTTCTAATATATGCGGGATTTCAGGCAACTATATGATGCCAAAAACAAGCCAGCCAGCATCAAGTTGTGTGCTGGGGTTCAGTAGTGCATCTCGTCTCGTCACAGTACTCCTGGACAGCGCATTGTCCGAGACCAGCGGCGTGTCTCAGACCAACACAGTGTTGGAGCCAAGTGGTGCGTTCCAGGCCAATGGAGTGTCTGAGCACTGTGAAGTACTTGAGCTCAGAACTCAAACTATTGACAACGATGGACTCGCACAGTTCGAAGAATCGGTGCTAGATGCCCAATGCTCGCAGGAATCAGTTGCTGGTACATCTCCTGCTACACATCAAGATTTTCCAGGGCAAACGGCATAAAAGAAAGACCGACCGGGTCGATGAGGCAATAGCAGCTCACGTGGGCAAGCTTACCGAGGCCCTCATCACACGCGAAAATCTTAGCTATTTTGAACATTTCGGAATAGCATGAGGCAAAATAATAGAAATAGTACCGGAGGCCGCTCGACCGGGGCTGCAGATAAAGCTGCTCCAAGCATTCCAGGAATACACTGCTAAATAAAGCTTTGTTGCAGATTCTTTTCATAACATGAGTAATTTTTGTTGAATCATTTCCATGGCTATGTGCCTGATACACAGAATACTCTTATAGCCGATATACTGTTTAACTAGGCTTGACCGTACTATCATAAAGTAGTTCCGAAATAGCAAAATCAGCTGCACAGGTTAAAGCAGCCTTAAGGTTAATGCAGTAAAAACTGTGCACATTTTTTCATATATTTAAAAGCACCGTATCTTTAGTAGCATGAATGATGCTACTGGCATGTCTCTCGTCTCAGGGCTGACTCCCTAGAAATGCCTTGTTGTGGCACTGCCAGAGGACTTCGCCAGGTGCGTGCCTGAAATAAGTAGAAAACAAGTCTCTGGCTGCGGCGGCGCCAGCATGGTTGTTTCTTGAGTGGGCGGGAGCAAGAAGGAAATCCCGAAGCTCTGAACTGTCCTCCGACGCCCTTAAGACGCCTTTCCGCCAATGTCCTTCAACATTCCTAAACACGTCCTCTCTGTCACTGTAAGTTTGCGCAAGAGGATTCCTTACTGTCAGGAAATTGAGCAAGACCAAGGCGGCCTTGACAACATAGTCAGCATTCTCAGGGCACAGGGGGATAGCTCGTACTGAACCCGCAACCTAGCTGTAGTAATGATGAAGGCATTTTCAGCTCATCGCCTGAGAAAGCAATGCAAAAAACATATCAGACAATAATGATCTCAAATCAGGCTGATAGCACGTTCAACAACTGTAGTCTAAAATACATGCAGGTGGGGAGATGCAGTCATAGCAACAGGAATGTTATTACGATATGACAGCAACACGTTTTTTATCTATGTCTGAGTTTTTTATATTTTTTGTACTAATGTTTTTGTCCTGTGGATATGAATGCTACTGAAAAAGCTTAAATTAAAACTCTAGGAAAACTATCAATTGACAAAATAGGCACTTTTCTACCACATTATTTCAGTAACAAAAAATATAAGATCAATTTATACCGTGCTCTGCTCAGTCTGTTGTTGAAGGCCCTCTTCTTGTCATTCAGATTCCTCCATGGGTATGGACGCATGAAGTCGGTCCTCAGCTGGAAGGCTTCATCGCCCAAAAAAAGGATACGGTGCTATAGCTGCTGACCTAGGAAGCCTCCCAAGTTTGGCAATATAGAGGCTTAAGCTGCTGAGGTCACGGCCAAAGTCACAATTTTTGAAAGCTACACCATCACTGAACCGACCTTCACCGCCTATATCTATTAAAACATATTCACGGTAAAAAAACTTATCTAGGCCTAATTGCCTAATATATTATAACAATGGACGGTTGGAGGGTGATAATTGCTGGAGACAAAACTATGAGAATGGAACATCTAGCCGAAAATGCCTTAACGCGACAATATGAAGTTATTTTTCAAAGCTTTGTGTGCCCGCTTTAGTGTCATTTGCCGTCTACGGCTAGAACAAAGCCCTCTGCCGCTATCAACGCTCTGAGCCAGTGGGAGCGGAGATAGTATTTTCTAGTATACCACCGCGACATTTGTTGTGGCCTACAAATGAGCACTAGCTGTTCTGTCGGCTCTGAATAAACCGATGTCTGGACCCCTGGTTGTCGTAGTACTAAAAATACGACAACATGGCTCCTGAACACAATTGAAATGGATGCGTGGCCTTGCTTTGTGACGTCGCCTATTCCTCTGGGCCGGATGCACTAGAAGCCTCCCAGCTGCGCCTGCTGATTAAGCACTAGTTACTCCATGATGCCATAATGACGTCCCGGAAGTGATCAACAGGACATGAGTCACACGACAAAGATAAAATACTGAGCCGGATAAAGTACTGCACTTTGAACCGGCGGAAGATGAGATAGATCGTTCATTTCGATGAGCAGCGTCTTGTGGGCCGGCCAAAGACCGGTCACCACGACGAAAGGGACCGCGGGTGAAAAAGCACGAGGCAAGTGGAGCGATGTATTTCCGGCAGGCACTCGTGGTCACGTGACGGATCAAGAGAGCGCACGACGCAGTGGACGAGAACGCATGTCCTGATGACACGGCACTCCAAGGCTCCCGTCCGGAACGTGCTGGACTTTCCTTGATTGTAGTCAACGCGAATTGCGCGTGTAAACTGGAAATGACAGCAAACAGCGACTCGCTGTCATGACCAATTCGTTGGATCATGATGACGACGAGGACCAGTTGACAGTGTCGAAGCGATGCTGGCAGCAGCAGCGACTACGTCGAAGGAACCGCTGCGACTGTGCGAACAGCGTACTTCCTCTGACTTGATGTTAGCCAAAGCCCTCAACTACATCGCGTTGGAAGAAGGACGTTGTGCGCAGAGTCGTCGCGGCTGTTACAAGGTGCGTGGTACTGGTCGACCGGTGCAATGAAATAATGAACAGTGTTTTGTCAACCTGCTCTCAGTCGGATTAACAGAGCTGACAGCTCAGAAACCGCAATACGGATTCTGCAGAAGGTGCACAAAGACTCTGTGCAGGCGAAGAAGAGTTGACACGCCAGTGTCCCCACACTAAAAAGAGAGTGTAATCGTTGCTGCACCACAGAATTTTAACCATTCTAAAGACGCAGCCTACCACATCCGGGATTCCACACAGGCAAGACGGTTGCCTTTTTCTCACAGCGCTGTCAGCGGACGAGCTCCTTTGCGCCGGAAAAAGGTATTGGCCAGACACGTCTCGCAAAGCTCGCTCCGTCCTGTGCATTCGTCTTTCTAGCGACACTTGGCGAAATCGATGCCCCATTACCGCTGTTTGTACGACCTCCAAAACAGTCCTTCAAGATGTGCCAAATAGAGACGCCATTTTAGCTGACGTATCCTCAAAATTTTCGCACGTCTTTAAAATACTGTCGGGCTGACCATCAATCAATCTCGACGTTCTGCACTGTCACCCTTGTTTCCCAGATGTTATGCATGTATGACACAACTTATCCTGGGGCACGCTTTACAATTCTTTTAGAATGGAAAGAACCGTATTGCCAACGGAGTTATTATATCTTGTTGCGCTGCAGGATGTCACATACAAACACTGCGTCAGAAAGATTTGTTGTATATTTGAATGCCTTGATAACGAAGCGCTAAGGGCTTCCAAAATCTTTCCTTGTAGAGGCCACTTCGTTGTTAAGGTCGTGCGCCGTATCCCACTTATTAGAGCAAACTAAGCACGTTCGGCGCAGAATGCGTTATTTAAATTGAATCTAAAAGATACTTCATGAAAAGAGTTGCTAATTTTCTTCCGGCCACGTCGTCCAAGGGAATGTACAACTGCAGCAGACCTTATTACATCGAGGTTGGAGGCACGTTCTGCGGCACGCGCAATTTTCATTGCTTGGCGAAAGTATATCTTATTTGCCATCCGAACCTTGTGACCGAGGTTTAGCAGAATACATTGCATCATCCTTGTGGGTGCGGTGTAGGCAGAAAAATAAAATTCTATAAATAATTCAGTTAATAAAATAATAAACTAAATATGCATGCACACAACTAAACATTGTTCAACTGTCTCAGTGCAAACAGCCGTTTACGATTGGCAGCGAGGTGCTGGAAGCTTCAAACACGCTAACAGCCGTTTACGATTGGCAGCGAGGTGCTGGAAGCTTCAAACACGCTTCACACTACGTTGCCGCCATATTCTCAAACACAATAGCGCAATATTCTCCCTGGCGTTTCTTCTCCGTTTTAGTTTTTTGCCTTGCAACATGTGCGGCTCAATTGTGCGCGGTGCTTGAAGAGCTGGTTTGTTTGACACAAGAACGCGGCGTGATTCCGGTGCCGACCGATGGCTCTCGGTCGTCGCGCGCAGAGACGGCGGAGCGTTATGGCGACGAAAGGCGAAGAGTCTGTTGGGCCGTTTCCTGTGGCAAGCAGCGGTGGGTAGACCTAAACAGGGAATACGTGGAAAGAGGCTGCTCCGTGGCCGGACTACCGGTGGAGGCGCGAGCCTCCGCCACTCTCCCCACTTCTTCTGTAGTGGCTCTTCAGTCCAACATGTAGAGAATTTGAGAAGGCGTGAGTACTCCTCCCTTGACGTTACGAACAGAGGACCACAGCATATAGCCGCCACTTATAGCGGAGGTGAAGGAATTGCGGCTGGATTCACCTAACACCAGCAAGCTTCCGTTGATAAATCTACTTTTTCAATTAAAACGCTAGACTGAAGAGCAGGTACTTTGCACGGCATTTGTTTAGATGTGCTGGCCGCAAACCAGCTTTATAAACATTGTACAGCTACTGATTGCAGCAACACTATCGCATTGCGCTTTCTCGCCTTTCTTAGTCAGTTTTCCTTTAATGCATTACTTCCTATATTCCTATATTCCTATAATTTCCTATGCTTTAGATCTTTTACTTCCTTATTTTTCTGCATAAAATTTCATGGGGCTTAGCCCTTAAGAATAATGAAAAAAAAATTGGTGGTGGTTTAGCTCTGGTTAAAACTAGAGTGACGCGATAGATACAGCAGGCCAAGTTTGGTTTGGGTTATGGTTTATGAGGGTTAAACGTCCCAAAGCGACTCAGGCTATGAGGGACGCCGTAGTGAACGAAGGGCTCCGGAAATTTCGACCACCTGGGGTTCTTTAACGTGCACTGACATCGCACAGTAAACGGGCCTCTAGAATTTCGCCTCCAACGAAATTCGACCGCCGCGGCCGGCATCGAACCCGCGTCTTTCGGGCCAGCAGCCGAGCGCCATAACCACTCAGCCACCGCGGCGGCCTACAGCTGGCTAACCCGAACTTGCTAAGTTGAATTGCAGTCAGTCTTTCGCTTAATGCGATACAGCGCGAATAAAGACGGGGACGAAGCGAGACAAGACACCAACTAGCCACTAGACACCAAATACCAACTAGCCCGATCTGCCACTCTTGCAAGTCTTTCGCTGCTCCGTTTCGCTGGGTGTTCCTTCTTCAACTTCTTCCTATTTGACACGGCGCATGCGCCAGCAGCAGCTGTTCCGTACCACGTGGCTGGTCACGTGACCATCCACGTGACGAACCACCTGATCAGCCACGGCGCCGCGCCGCCGGCAGCTGCTCCGACAGCTGCTCCGAACCACTTGACCAAAAACGTGACAGCGTGGCGGCGCCACCACCGGCGCGGCGCCGCTACGCTGAAGGCTCGAAATGCTGCCGTGATGTAGCTATCGCCACAAAACAATTCATTACCTTCACAGCGCCGTACGTAGTTTTATTGAGGACACGTGTATCTTTTATCATCTTGATTTTGTTTTAAATAATTTCGCTTTCAAGAGAGATATATAGGCCTCCACAGGCCTCTTATATACAACATAGCAAAAAGAAGATTTTGCTTGCTGATTTCTTCGTTTGCGGATTTATAACTTTGACTCAGGTTGACACTGCTGTTTTCAGTGCATCACAAGTAACTCCACCTCCGTTTTCATGGTGTTTCGCTACAGTTGGAATGGATTAACTGGTTGCCAGTTAAGTTATCGACGTCTTTACAAAGGAAACTGTCATAGAAATGCAAGCATTTATTGCACCTGTCTATTTGGAGCATGGTGCCTCGTCTTCAATGATGTGCAGTAAAATACGACGTTCATTTGCTTCAATAGCATGCTACAATCTAACTTCTTGCTTGCTACTTACTCCATCAAGTCTTTAAAGTTTAGAATGTCATCCACTGTTCTTGCTCTTTACGGACTACTTTGGTCGACTCTTCAGGCGCTTTCTTCAAAGCAGCAGGTGAACACGCATGCGCTTCGACTCGGGGTCATCCCTCGAGGTGCTTGACTTTGAAAGATCGCATGAGCATTCTGGAAACTTCGATAGCATTGCGCCTGTAAGCTCGTTAATGTTGGCGGCATTTTGCGCATTATCGGCATCAATGATGTGAAGTTCGAAAGCCTAGGCCGATGTTACAGTTTGTATAAAGAACAGGTGTAACTTAAGAAGAGAATTACATTTTGAAAGGCTGCATTCGCTGCTTAAAATTCTTAAAGGCTTCCTGGTTTAAAGAAACTTTTTTATAATACAACCTGACTATGAGTGAATCATATTTTCAAAGGCAAGTATTTGAAAAAATTTCGGACATCTAACGCTGGAGTGCTGTGATACAGCGACGTTCGCTCGTGATAGCGCCCTAATCCAGCCATTCTGTGCTTCTTCATTCCGGCGAGACTTGAAAACCTGATTTTCGGGCCTCGATTTGTAATTTCTCCGGCTATTGGTCAAGCAGTACTTGTTAAGCATATCCTGGCATGAGTGTGATCCACAGCCCGCTCCAGTGAAGACACTAGCACATCACTCCGCGGAGACACAACCGCTAAACAGCACAAGGCGTAGGCTCTACATGCACTGTCAGGGTCCAGAAAAAATGTGCGTTCGGATGCATGTCGAGGCAAGCCAGGCTATCAAGGAAGTCTCACGTTTTTCCAGAACAGATGACATGACCGTTGCTGTCGTCCACGCTCGGACTTGTCCAATAGATGGGGTTAACTAATGTATAACTTTCTAGCGTCATTTTTAACACAAGCGCGCCGCTTCGTAGCTTCAGGACTTGCTGTACGGAGCTTCTCTTTAGGCCACTTTCGCGTCGCGTATTTCGAGGGGGGGGGGGGGGGGGGAGATAGTCTGCTGCCTTAAGTTCCCGAGATGGTGCTAATCAGTCGCGCAATCAGCGCGCGGGGGGAGGGGGGTAGGGGGGTAAGGCCTCAGTGCAAGGCCTCCGCCGCCATGCGCAGCTTTCCGGCACATCTACTACTTGCGCCATCTGCCGGCAGTGGTGGCGGCAGGGCGCGTAACTGAATGGGAAGGAGTACAATAAAATCGTAAAACGTGAACAAAACCACCTACAAAAAATGCTTCAGGGATTTGTATAATGAATTCTTAGCTGAAAAAGGTGCCCAAATTTCAGTTCCGGCCTGTTAATACACGATCTTCCCAGCGCGTTTGAATATTATACGACGGTGCCTACGGGTTTGCTCATGTTTTCAGACTTTGAAACTGTATAGCGCAGTAACACGCACAGATATCGTAAATGGTTCCCGGTTTTATGTACAATGACATATGCTGCTTAAAATGATGTGCGACGATCTAGCATAGCTTTGATCAAGAAGCTTCCTGAGACCTTTAAACCGACGCCTGATATTGCCTAAAATATGAAAGATGGCGCCCGGTAGCGAGCTAAGCTGCAGGAATGGTTCCGACAGATGATTTTGCGTCCATTTTGAAGCCTACCTTTTTATCAGGTGACTTATGCCTTGTAGAAAAGAATACATGTCAGAGCTCGAACCCAGTGTCTCGATGGGAGTTTTAAATAAAGAAGGTTATTACGATGAACATTAAAGCAGCTACCTAAAATTCTTGCGGGTGTTCATATATGCTTGTCGTGGAGCAACTTTGCAAATTTGCAGCCCTGTGTTAATATTAAAAAATTTTGTTTGCGCATGTGCTCGCGAATATAATATGCCTTGAGAGCTGCCTCTTTTGAATTTTAGCTATGGTTATTTTGAAAGAGCGTATCGGCATTCAATCAGCCGGCATCAAAAAGTAATCGCGGATATAAGTGTATGAGTTTATTTTTTTAATGGTTATGGTGACTGCAGTTTGCATATAGGGTTCTAACCTGGGTTCAGAACACTTTGTTTTTATGTACTGATTTTATTATTTGTGCTCGTTTGAAAACCTTCAATATATATTCGTATGAATTAACAATTTCACACATTAATATCACTATTCATACTTTTATTACAATATCTATAGGCGACTTCTTTTCGGTGTTCTTTCATTCAGACTTCTGTAATATGCGTGTATGATGTATTGCCAGGACCTTATCTTTCGGATACAACTGCAAGCTCCCAACTTTTCGCTTTTTGGGAATAAATTGCTGACTTTAATCTTGTCCACTTCTGTACGACGAAAAAGCGCCTTTATGTGGACCTCATCAAGGAAGCAGCTCACAATGTACGATGTAAATGGCAAATATGGTGGCTGTAGCATTTTTCTACGCTGCCAGTCGCTACGCTGCTGCGTCGGCCGATTTTCATGATATCGCAGTTAATTGGCCCGCACCTTTCAGAGGGACATCGCAGGGGGCTTCCAGGTTCAAGAGGATTAACCACGGATTAAGAGGATTAACCATGATATCATATCTATTGGTTGACGCCACTGGCTTGAGAGCCTCCTTTGAGAAGTGTTTGCATATGTCGGGTGAATCTGTGCTGTATTCAATTTAAGGAATAAATTATTCTATTTTACCAGTATAAGAGATGATTTACGTTACCTCAAGCAGCTTGCTTTTACGATTCATCTTCATCCTCAAATCGCAATGAAAACGCGTAAAAAGTTGTTCACGATAAGCAAGGTCAAATGATGATGTCAAGGGACATAAGTTAGAGGGCGAAGTAAAATAAAGATAAACGAGGTGTCCTGTCGACGTCGGTACAATTACTACATTTAGAATGTTAAAATAATGAAAACTAGAAGTGCCCCCACCAATGCATTCGTTAGGACGGGCAACAAAAATCAAAGAGAAACTGTTCCTCAAATACAGTGAAAGAGAGCGAGAGGAGGGGCGGCAACGTCTTGCACAGGGCGCCGAGTAATATAGTTCTGGCTCAGAACCCAGCCGCTATGCCCACATTTCAGCGGATACGAAATGCAGCAACGCCCGGGCTATTTACCCACTGGGGTCGAATTAGTTCGAAGAGGCTCCAGTGAGCTGTCCCTCATAGCCCGTACTCGAACGAATTTGTATTATTTCATTCTAGCTTTTCCCAGTTCGCAGGTTACTCTGACTGTAACAGCTTTTATTCCTGTGGTAGAGTGAAAAACTTATTACACTTTACTGAACAATACTATCGCATACTTTGGTAAATCAAGCAAATACAAGCAAAGAAAAGAAAAGCTGTAGTTGCAGGGTATGGACGAATGTGGTTCCGCATTCCGATGGTGCTGTATTTATAGCATGCCAGCCAGATAGCACCACAGCGAACAAGCCGGCATAAAGACAGTGTCACGGATCCGGGACCACGCGGCACGCTCACGTTCTTTACCTTTCGTCAAAAGACGCCTTCCGGAAACTAAACTTCAACGCAGAATTGAATTTCTAGAACAGTGCTTTAACTTATGACGATACAGCAGGTTGTTCTGTAAACCAAAGCTTTCCTCACTTTGCTTACACCAGGGTTAGACAGGGTCAAGGATCTGTGATCACGTGCAACGCTCACGTTTTTTCCCCTTGTTATCACAAGAGGCCTGTCGAAAACTAAGCGTCATGAGAGAATTGCATTTCTGGAATTGTGCTTTACCTTATGCCCAAGCAGGCTGTAGTGTAAACCAAAGCTTTTGTCAGTTTCTTTACAGTAAGGAGAGGTATATCCTTGGCGTAAAGAGAGTGACATCCAAGGAGAAAGGCCCGATGGGCAAAGTCGCCAACTTTTTCTTCTAAACTGGCTTTGCACGTGACGAGCGCCTGCTGCCCATACCGGTCACAAGTGGCATGCTTTGCGAGCCAGACCAGACACACCTGCGCGGGTGACGTACGCAGGGAGAGGCCTATTGAAAGTTGAGTTTTCCCAGCCCACAAAGGCGGCTCTGGAGGCACCTAAGAATGGGAGGAGTGTTGGGTATTCTATGCCGCAATTTTTATGTGGTGCGGGGGCGACCGGTTGCGGGAGGGAGGGGAAGAGTCTCTTGAAAGAGCCTGACGACGTCTAGTGCTGTTGTATGTCATACAGTGCATTTAATTGTAATCTATTTCTCGTTTCTTGAAGTACAGGGCAGATAAAAACACGAGTGAGGCAGGTTTGACAATTGTATTTCTCGGAATTTCGCTAAGTGCGTGTGTTTTGAGAAAGCTCATAAGTGGATTGCAAAAATATAAGGCTGGGACTGAAATTTTGGTCCTTGAGAAAAGAAGCGGATTCATTACGCGAGTAAATGTGGTAAATAGTTTGCTATTTTTTGTCATTTCTAGAAGATTGCGGAACGTTTTATTTTCACAGGAACGTTGTTTTGTAATCTTCAGAACAAACACCACTCACGTCGAGAAAAGTGCAGCCTGCGCTTAAACAAAGGACATTTTTTTTCAGCAATACAGTAATTAGAAAATGTCGTGTGGTTATTGAATGAACTTTACATCCTTAAGATTTATTTTTACGGTTTGCCTTTTTTCTTTTGTAAGAGCTAGTATAATAGAACAAAGAAGCGCAAACAACAGTACATGGATTTGTATCATACCTGCTCAAAAGAACCAAGAAACAATCCTACTTGTGCCCTGTGCTGCTTGTTGCTAGAGCAGTGGTGGTGGTTTCTATACATCGGCGTGATTACTCTCACTGTGGTCTGTCGGTAATTGCTTCATGTGAACCGCTTAATTTAAACATTGTGTTTCTACCACCATACACTTCCTCGTGTATGTGCGGAGCCCCTACGCGCCCAACGCCGCTCTGCGACAGGCGTCGAAAAGAGGCATGCACCTCCTTGCTCCTGGTGCTGGTTCGTTCCCCCTCTCGAGCCCACAGAAAAAGTTTTCAAGGGGTGAAGAAAGGGGGATTGGGAGCCGCTGAAATGCCAGCTTCAACCGCGAAGACAATTGGGGGGAACCTAGAAGAGCTCCTCCAAGCTACGAAAAAAAAAGTCACCGAGAGCTCCGTGGCCCTCCCATGTTGTAAAACGGACCCTGCTTCCGACGCGCGCGCAAGCGGCCGAGCGCAGGCGTAGGCAGGCTCCAGCCTAGTCTAGGGGGTGTTGCTCCAGCGCTACGCCCATGCGCGTAGGCGCTTCACCCGTATGCCTAGGATGTCTTCATCGAGGGTAAAAGCATGCACGAAAAAAAGTTGGCAGTGGCTTCGCTCAGCTATAAAAGGTTATAGGTAGCCACAGCTGCACTTCCCTCCTGGTTACGCATGCTGTCGAGCTCGTTTTTGTGACTAAAATGTTAATCATTGAAGAAGTATTCAGTGAAACACACTGTTTATTTATTCAACTGTTTTGAAAGACATAAGCAGCGCCCGATGATCGCTAAAGTAACACGCAACTGTCTCAATGCTGCCTACACAGTATTGATACCCCGTGGAGACCGACACCCGAACCGCGGCCGTAAGGCAAGTAAAATGAAATGGAAATTAGTTCTAAGGAAAGGAAATTACACATTTCTCGCAGAGGCCACGGTGGCATTCCATGCGTAGTTAATGAAAATGGGTTCAGCCGCGGTGGCTGAGTGGCTAGAGCTCTCGGCTTCTGATCGGGAGTTCCTGGGTTCGAACCCGACCGCGGTGGCCGCGTTAAAGGCGCCCGTGTGCTGTTCGACATCAGTGCACGTTAAAGATCCCTAGGTGTCGAATTTATTCCGGAGACCTCCACTTCGGCTCTTCTTTTCTCCTGTCTTCTTTCACTCCCTACTTTATCCCGTCTCTTAGAGCGCGGTTCACGTGTCCGCCGATATGGGAGACGGATACGGCGATATTTCCTTTCCCCCAGAGCCAAATTTCCATAAAACGCCGATTAACTTTGATGCGTTAGGTGGAACAGCAGGTGTAATCTATGCGACACCTGCCGTGGAGACCAGCACCCGAACCACGGCCGTAAGAGAAGTGAAATGGAAATTGGTTTTAAGGAACGAAACTTACTCATCTCTCACCTGCCTCACATATCTCAGTGGACACTCGAACCACGCCGTAAGCGAAGGAAAATGAAGTCATGCGCCGCGCACGTGCTGCTCCTCTCTTGTTTCGCGCATGGCACTATGGGCCTCACAGGCTCACGGCGAAATGCTCGACTGGGTAGCGTGATCTAGCTCTCGATACAATGAAATTGAAGAAGATGCAATGCAGTATCTAAAATACATCATGAAAGGCCTTCAGAAAGTTAACAACGGATATCACACTCTCAGGGAGAGCATTCCAGTCGGTAACCGTCCTCAGAAAAATAAACAAATTTAGAAGCGTTAATTTTGTGAAATGTGGAGCTAAACTATTATTGTGGTGATGAGGATTTCGAAGCGTTTCTGAAAACTGTACATAGCATTACGCCGATAAAAGAGCTGGTTCACTGATCTTCCGGAAAGACAGGCGACAGCAATTACAGAACTAAGACGGCATCTTGCAACTCTCCAAAATGTTGTTGATATAAGAATTTTGGACGCTTCCCATTGCGTTCGCTCAAAAAATTCTTCAGCATTCCATTTCCCTGCTTTCGGCGTCCTTGATTGTTTATTCCTCTTTTTATAAATTTCAATTCGGCTTATAATCACGAGTCTAAAGTTCACTAAGGTGGCACTTCGGGCTAGTTGGTATGACAGCGAAAAGATACGGCGCTGGAGAGATATGGCACACTGTGTATGACTGCATCCTGTTTCTCCCGGGATGTATCTCTTCTCTACCTGATAACTCGTCAAAAACAAATACGGACACTAGAGTCACTAAATACTTAGAGTACCGTCACTGCAGCACGGCGGTAAGCAGGGGCGGCCATTTTGTTGTTTATCATTGTTGCCAGATTGCCGCTTCGGTGACCTCGCCGCTAACTTTGGCCCGGCCATTTTGTAAACAACGCTGTTAGCCACCCTGCGCTGCAGCGGGGATCGTAGCCGTACGGCATGGAGCCGCTCAGATGCAAACGGTACAGCTGTTGCCTTCAGTTTATGCTTTCGTCGTGCGGAGCTGAAATGCTGCGAGGCGCGGAATTCCTGGTCACTGAGCCGGTCACCGGCAGCACTCGCAGCGTCGCAGCACTAGGACTACCACAGTTGCCCGACTGAAAACGCATAAGCCACAAAATGGCAGCCCCCATGAACCGTCGCAGTGTAAACAAATATCACGTGATGCAAACTGACCAATGATCGTGGCGGCGGCACAGAACAATAGGAGAAAAGAGTGCCGGTACTCTAAGTCTTTATTTAGTGACTCTAACGGACACCATTCTCGCATCCTTCTCAAATGCCGCTGTCTTGTCAGCGTTTTCAATCGACACAGCGTCCTCACCTGCCCCTCCCACAACTAGCCCTTCAACCATCGTGCCTTTTTGGTCCCCTCTTTCTCTTCTCACTGGGTGCCTTTCTGAATATCTTGCTAGTGAAAATGCGTTCCTCAGGCGCACAGAAGCTTCACGCCGCATTGATAGTTTTCTTTCGCCCACAAAAGCCCTTCCGGCTCCCCCTCCTCCCACAGTGCGGAAGCTAATCCGAACAATGGTTAACCCCACCGCCCAACCCCGCCGCTGTGTGCCCTCCCGTCTGCCTGCGTGGGTCTATGCTAGGCAGGAACGAGAAAAAAGAGGAAGGAGGAGTTCAGGGTCATGCGGCTCGTGGTGGCAGTTTGCTGAACTAAACGACCATGTCCCGGAAAGCTGGGCTTGTGGTGTTCCGTCAAAGGTCAAAGGTTGAGGCTTCCCCGATACATAGGGTTTTGCAGCTTTGCTTGTGAAGAAGTGCTTCTGCGCCAAAAGAATAGATAGGCTTGGGCAGGGTAAGTGATAAGATAACCGATGGTCGTTAAGGGTAACCGACCGGTTTTCAACAGGATGAAAGCGTTGCAGGGGCCGCAGAAAGTTAGATGGGCGGATGGGATTAAGTAGTGGTTGCGGGTGGCTCAGGACAAGCTCAGTTGTAGAGATATAAGAATGGCCTTTGTACTGCAGTGGCCTTACTCTAGCTGATGATGAGGCGAAGACGTTTTTCAATCTACTGTCGCCTCAGCTCTGTTTATTCACCTAATTTTGCCTAGTTTACCTAGTTTCATTTGAATATTCGAGGATGACAGCATCTTCAAGGCGGTACTGTCCCTATGGGAAGACCACGGCTGCTCCGGCAAGCCTAAAGGGACCACGCCAATCAAAGGAGGCTGACCCGGAAGATGCGGCCGTGGCTTCCCAGGCTGTGGAGCGACCAGAACATGGAGACGACCACCCGTCCAGCCAGACCTCATCGCTTTGTGGTGATGAGTCAACGATCGTGGACGGTGGAGTCAGTGGCCGATATGGCTGACATGGGCAACGAGGGCTTTAAGTTGGTGACCCATCGCAAGCAACGAACGGTCGTGATCTCGGTAGTGGTTGAGCCCACAGAGAAAGGGGTTGATTTAAGAGAAGAATCCCATCTTACTTTTCGCGGCCATTCAATCACTGCTGGAATCAGCTCCGATTCGTAGTCGGTTCACCATGCACGGGGCTCTTCAGCTGGACGTCTCGACGGAAGAGCAGGTTGACTAACTCCTGTAGAGCTCTCAGATTTTTGGCACCAAAGTTAACGTGCGGCTACCCCATTCCTACATGAAGAACACCTGTGTTATTAAGGGCGTACCAAAGTGGTATTCAGACCGCGACCTACTTGATTATCTGAAACCACAAGCTGTACTGCACGTGAAACAACTTGTGCGTCGTGTGGAGTCTCCAGGAAAAGAATGGGCTGCAAAACTTACCAACTCGATCGTGTTGACATTCGCTCCCAACTCAGAGCGCTCCGAAAAAAGTCGATCTGGGATTCACAAAACACGCAGTTGCAGATTTCACTGAAGCTCCTCCACGGCGTTTTAGATGCCAACGGTTTGGGCACGTGGCCAAAGGTTGCACAAAGGATCGACGCTGTAAGCAGTGCGGAGACGAGCACGACTTTAAAACGTGGAAGGCCGATTTTGCTTGCGCCAATTGCGATGGTGATCATATAGCGAGTTTCGGAGGCTGCCCCTTCCGTGTGAGCGCTCTGCACCATCGAATATCCTTTATTTCTGATCCCAAAACCCAACCGACTGAGACGCCTGCCCAGGATTAGACGAGTGCCCACTGTTAGAGTCTGATGTGGTTGCGTTACCCAACAATGTTCCTAAGAGACCTGAGTCCAGCAAGACGCCAAGGTCTAGTGCGCGCGAGTCGGTTGTTCGACTTCCAGCAAAATGTGTCCATGTTCCTGAGCGGCCGGATCACAGCCAGACTCAACGGCAAGGGGGACTCTCATATGCACAAGTGACAAAAAAAACAGCTACTGCGGCCAAGAGTGTGTCTCCGTCGGCATATTTTGTCGATGTTGTGAGTGCGTTGCACAAATTAAGGAGCTCAAAAATCAAGGTATATCTGACCTTCATGATTTGTTTGGCGCCCTGCGTTCACATGCTCTAGCGATGGCACCTGGTAACCTGAAGAACTTCCTACAGCTAGTGCTTTTTTTTGAGTCCCTAATTATTACAATGGCAGCGAACTTCCTTGCGATCTAATATGGATTGGGTTAAACCTCGTGGATCACATATGCACCAAAAAGTGCCGTTTATATTGCAGTGCTGGGATTTTCAGCCGGTTAGTTGAACTAAAACTATTTTTGAAAGAGACTTGTCTTCCTGTAATGGCCCTGTCAGAAGCTGGCCTGCCAAGCGGGAGATGTTTGACTGGATATGTCACCCATAAAAACTGCAGCATAAAGTCATTTCCTGCAGTGAGTGCCACGCTTTACAGAACAAGGGAAATTCCACATGTTTCTCTAAGCGTTACCGGTCTTTGCACGGATGACATTGAGGTAGCGGCTATGAGAATACAGCTCGGCTCTCGAAACCTTTTTATTGCATCCGTGTACGTGTCCCCGCGGAATGAGGTGGCATTGTATTTGTTTCTATACAACCGCTCTGCGACCGCTGCCCAGCTCCTCGAATCATCTGCGATGATTTCAACGCCCATCATGGCGTCTCGGGTGACAGGAACACGGATTCCCGTGGATGCAAACTCGTGGACGTTATTGACAGTTTGGACCTGTGTGTTGCCAATGACGGAAGCCCCACTTTCTTCCGGCTTCCAGCCTCAGCGACAGCTAAAGACCTGACACTGCATTCATGTGACGTCCGTGTGAGTTGGTCAACAGCGCCTGACCGCATGGGAAGTGATCACTATCAAATTTTTGTGTTTGCTGCCTACTTTCGTATGCATGGTACTAAATTAGCAATGTTATCAACTGGGACAAGAACAGAGAACACCTAGAACGTGTTTCTGGTGATGTTGTTGACAAAATGATTTCTAGTAAGCTAGCAGCAACTACGGCGGTGAAGGTACCTGATCATTTTCCGGGCCCGGTTTTAAAACTCAGGAACCTTTGCGCAGCGAGAAGAAGGGTGGAGCGCCAGCTCGTGCGGAAGAAGGACAGGCAACAGAAGACGAACTTCAATAGGCTGAATTCTGCCATTAGACAGAACACGAACAAGCAGTAAAGGTTGCAATGGACCTCATTCTGCGCAAGTTTGACTGTGTTCTCACCGATGACGAGAATATGGCGAGCTATTGGCAGCCTTGCTGGATAATCTCGTCCTTCGAAGCCTTTTGAAGCTCTTGCAATACGCAAAGAAAAACATATTGTGGGCTTGGGAGGGGAATTTGCAGACGCACTCGTACGTGCTAATTATGATATATATATATATATATATATATATATATATATATATATATATATATATATATATATATATATATATATATATATATATATATATATATATATATATATATCACCTGCTTCCTGCAGGTATATAATGGACTTCCAATTCACGATTCGTGAGCTTCAGACTGCGCTCAACGGCCTGCGGCGCCGGTGTGCACCAGGTCTCGACGGCATCGCCAATCGAATGCTGAATAATCTGCCCTTGCAACTCAGGAAGGAGCTCCTCAACTTCATCAATCGTGTTTGTCAGACAGGCGATGTTCTTCCGTCATGGAAGGTGGCACATGCAGTTCCAGTACTGAAGCCTGGCAATGACATGACAGACCTTATCTCGTATCGCCCTGTGTCATTGACCTCCTGTGTAGCTAAGTTGATTGAGAAGCTGGTAAATGAACGCTTATCGTGGTGGCTTGAGGACAGCAAGGCACTGCCAACATGTATGACAGGATTCCACCGAGGTCTTAGTGCCCAAGATCGCTAGCGTCTTAGAGTTGGTGAGTTACACTGAACTCCAGGGAGCTTTCGGCCTTTCCACCTTAGCACTTTTTCTTGACGTTGCGAAAGCTTACCACAACGTGCCCCAGAGCTCAATTCTAAACAGTTTGCAAGGCATGAGCATACAGGGCCATATGTTATGATTCATTTACAAGTTTATAAGTGATCGCGCGGTTCGTGTACGGTTACGGAGTACGTTAAGCACCGAAAGGGTTCTATCAAGAGGTGTGCCTCAAGGAAGTGTTCTTTTCCCCACGCTCTCTAACGTCGTAATGGCTGGCCTTCCCGATTCGATGAAAAAAGTTGCAGGCAAGTGCGTATGTCAGTCAATATATGCTGACGACATATCTGTTTGGATTACTGGCTACCAACACAAGCGATTAGCCCTGATAGCGCGACAGGCTCTACTTTCGCCACAATTAAGCTTACCTTCAAGGTGCGGGATTGTCTCTGTCAGTAGAAAAATGCGGCTTTGTTCTGTTTCCAGGTGTAGGAAGACGTCAAGCTCGGTTGAAGATAGACCTCGGTCACTCTTGCATCCGTAAATTCAATCACTCGCGTTTCCTGGGCGTCATTCTTGACTCCCGTCTACAGTGGCGAAAAGCTGTGGACGCGATTGTTTCATCTATATCTTCGCGTCTCAATGTGATCCGTAGAATTGCACGTGAGCAATGGGGAAACCATCCTTCTTCAATTGTCCAGCTTCATGAAGCGCTGGTGGTCAGTAGCATAACGTATAAATCACCTTTATTTCCCCTCGGCATCACAACTTGAACGTCTCGAAGTTGTCCACAGAAAGGGCCTAAGAAGAGCCATTGGAGTTTTTCAGGTGGCTGCGAATAAGGCAGGACTTCATGAGTCTCTATCGAAACCTCTTAGCCTTATCGCTTCTCAGAGACTACTAATGCATCTTGGCCGCCTAGGGGAGACGGTAGTTGGGCAATCCCTTCTCCACGGCTCTGCAAGAGATATGAGTCGAAGGCTTACTTCGCACTCAATACCCTTAGTTCTTTAGTCCTTAATGTTCGAAGGCAAAGGAAACGGTTGAAACCCCCCTGGTCTTTTCCGACCCTCGATTCTAAGGTCACAATTCCCCATGTGAGCCCAAAGCGCAGCTCTCCTTTGGCAGCAACGCGTTAGCTTTTACTTGAACACTTGGAAACAGAGTATGCCCGCCATCTTCAAATTTTCACGGATGGGTCTGTGGACAAGGTCAAACAAGCTAGCGCAGCGGATTTTTACATTCTTTCTTTGGACTGTAAGTGGTCCGTACGCTTTACTGCGATCGTATCCTCCACAACGGCTGAAAGTGTTGCTATTGAGGCGGCGTTATAGAAGTTAGGGTCTTGTCAGGCTCAACCTGTTGTCATCTTAATGGATTCAAAATCTACGTTCAGAGGTTAGAACGCGGATTCCCTATTAACGTCTTGTCTATAAGCGATCTGCGCTTGGTGCAGAATCTGCACAGCAGAAACTTTACTCTGTATTTCCAATGTGTTCCCTCTCACATAGGAGTCAACGGTAATGAGGTGGCAGACAATCTCGCCCATAAACCTCTCTCAAGGATTCCATCAAAAAAAGTACCTGAAGATGGAAAACGTCTCTACAGGAAATCGGTGCTCGATCATTTCAGTACGCTGTGGAGTGCGCCCCACAAGCCATGTGTGACCAAGGGACTGAGATCTCAGGCGACCCTACCACATCGAATTCGCATGGCCTCTGCTCGCACTCCTGCCTGGATGCATAAGACGGGCATAGCATCGTCTCCGCTCTCTTCTTTATGTGGAGTGTGCGGGGATATCGAACATTATATTATGTACTGCCCGGAGTACAACGCGGAAAGTTATGTAATGTTCGCTTCCATCAAGAAGACAGGAACCCGTTACAGTACCGTTCAGGACATTGTCTACCCGAGTGGAAACCAGACGTGCAGAATGGAGGCTGCACGCCTTCTTATAACATTTCTGCAGGACGGCATTGTTTCTAAATGGTGACAGCAGGAACGGACTATAACCTACTGTGATTGAATGTGTGTGTAGATGGTGTCTTCCGGTGTGGACTACGTTATACTGTGAGTGAATGTGTGTATGGATTGTGGCACTGCAGTGGCCTATGTTCTATTGTGACTGAATATGTGCATAGATGGTGACTTCTGGAGTGAAGTGGGATGTAGACTGTGTGGATTGATTGTGTGCATAGATGATGACTGCGGGAGAGAATGTGTGCTATTATAAGAGACTGTGGGCATAGCGGGGTAGATGCGACAGGCTTTAGGACATGGCTAATATAGAAGGGACGCTACGGTTGTGCAATTGCCGGCAGATAAAGCAAGGCTAACCCCACCTGTAGCATACAACACCTCAACTCAACACTGGCTGATGATGAAGAGTGTTCTACCTGCTGGGAATGGGTGAATGAGCGGAAAAGCAGCAAGCACGCGGCCTTCTTATGCTTCGAAGATCGTTATCGAAATACATTTATTGGAATCTTTCTTTCTTTATTTATTTGAAATACGTTACAGACCCGTAGGGCATTGTATAAGGGGGCGGCCAAACATCAAGATCAAATTTAAAAGGGGACAAGCAAAAACAGGGAAACAAGGCACTATACATGACCAGTAAAAATTTGAAACACCTCAATTTAATACAGAAGAGTTGACATAGGAACACAGAATTCGGAACGCGTGATAAGTAAAGGTAAAGTTGATATAGGAACACCGAAATATATCTAAAAAAGGGACACAGGGTACATCACACACAAAAATAAAATAAAAAGCAAATGGCGCGTTTACTAGTGTCAAAAAAATTAGGAAAACCGAAATACAAACAAAAAGAAAGAAAAAAGTAAACGAAATGCGTAACAGAAAATGTAAATGAGATTGCTTCAACGTGTTGAGATGGCTTGAGTGAAATTTGCAATGAGTTGGTGATGGAAGGTATCAGGATTAGAAAGTGAGGCGATGTTGTCTGCGAGGGTATTACGTAATCTGATGGCTCGCGGAAGTGCTGATGCATCAAAAGTTAAAGTGTCAGCATAGCTGCGTGTAAAACAGATGATTGTGCAATCTTTTGGATGTGCGAGATGGGACATCTAGGTGAAATGAGCATGATCTGTTTGGAGTGAACGCATTTGTGAAATAATGTTAGTAAAGGGAAGTCACGGCGTATGCCTAAAGATTTCAAGGAAAAAAAAGATCGGTTATAATCTGAGCGACGCTTGCATGGTAGTTATAGTCATCGGTATGATTATTGTGGGAGCACCGAGAGCGAAAGGAAACCAAGAGTGTGCTTTTATTTTTGTGTATTTGCGATGCTTTAGTCGCTAGAGTAGTGCACGTTTAGCTAAGCGACGCAACATCTTCAAGGACGCTTATTTCGGCATGTTTCTTGGTTTTATTCATCGTTTTGGTAAGTGGCAACGAAACCGTAGCAAACAAAAAAGTCTTTTTCTTCCTGGCCTGGATCGCGAACGCATACATTGCTAGGCCAAATATTTATTGGTTACGGTAACGCGCCTGTCAAATATTAAGCATCGCCACTCATATCCTCTTTTTTCAGCCTCTATTTCTCCGAAGCCTGGCTAGATGGGGGCGCTGGCAGCGGCACGGGCATGACGGGTACTCCCCATGCTGCGCGCGCACCCACGTGCGACGCACCCCCGTCGTTGGGTCAGTCATGATGTAGTACGCGTCCGCGGCAGTCCTGTCTTTGCTTTCTCCATTGCTTCCCGAAAAAGGCGCCACCAAACGTTGGAGTATCATTTCTATATCACCTCCGGGATACTCTCGGAGGCAAGAGACATAGCTAGCGAAGAAATTGTGAAGTTGGGTTGGGGGCACCTTAATGCCAGTCACCTCACTAATAAGGCGTAGTTGGGGTTGAGGACCAGGGTGAGACACGAAATGACCGCCACACCGGAATCAAGCGTGTCGTAGCATGGCGGGAGCCGCTTCCACGATTGGCTGCCACCGCGCTCGTCCTTGCGCGGCCGGAAGTTGATGCTGGCATCACTGGCTTCCGCCGTTCGCCGTTGATCGACCACAAGGGAAGGATCCTCATGGGAAAAAAAAACTGCCGGTGTTTTAGCTCTCGTTAAACCTGGAGTGACGCGATAGCTGCAGCTGACCGAGTGGAACTTGCTCACTTCAATTGCAAAGTCAGACTTTCGCCGCTCCGTTTCTCTGGGCGTTCCTTCTTCATCTTCTTCCTACTTGACACGGAGCACGCGCACAACTATTGCAGCTCAGTCTCACCGGCAGCTGCTCTGCACCACGGGACCAACCACGTGAGAGCGTGGCGGCGCCGCCACAGCCATGGCGTCACCATGCTGAAGGCTTGAAATTCTGCCGTAATGTAGTTATCCCTACATAACTCGGGAGGGGGAGCGATCCCTCACGTAGCCAGCCTACGCAAGCCAAGGTGTCTTGAAGCTGGTCTCTTCTCTCCGGACCGGCCAAAGTCGGAAAAGAAAAGGAGCCATGCGCTATCAGGAGGTGGCCTACGATCTCCCTCTATTTTACATGACTGAGCTTCAAAACTATTGCGTGCAGGTTTCCCCTGGATTTCTCTTAATCCATGAGCATAGTAGCAGCTGCCAGAGAGTTGGAGCTGAGAAGGAAATCACAAATAGTTAGAAAAAATTGATTTACATATGTACACCTGCCAAGGTTACCGGATACGCTGACATTGACAGGTAGAGGGGACGCTAAGCATGTGAGCCGAGCCAATTAAAGATGTACCGTGAGTATCTTTGACTAACAGGAATTGCTCGTGGGCGATGAAAAACGATATAGCATACCTATTAATAGAATAGTGAAATAGCAATACTCTGGCAGGAAACAAAAAAAACCCCTAAGCTGCAGAGCAAAACGATCGTTGAAAGCAGAAATGAACGGGCGCGACCGCTGCCGAAGAATCTCTTTTTCTCCCAATAAAAAGAGTTCCTGCGGCAAGAAACTCATCAACTCCCTTCGATGACGGCCAAGTATTGGCAGCACAGCGCGTTGTCGAAAGCCACCAGAGACCACGGCGCATAGATTGCGCGATAAACAAAAAAGACCCGCAACAAATAACAGGCGAGCAAAACAGCTGCTGGGGAAGCAGCCGCCAGAAAGGAAGCAAGAAAAGCCCTGCCCAAGAAATCCCGCATCAACCGCACGCCAAAAGACGCCCTCTACCATGCATATGACTGTAACGTGTGGATTAGATTCCGGGAGCGGGCAATTGGGACAGGTACTGGAGCGTACCCCCCCCCCCCCCCCCGCTCACAACTTCTTTTCTACTTGTGAAATCTCAACTGTTATGGGAGGCTTTAGCTCGCAACACTCAGCGTGGAGATATACCAAAGCGACTCCGAAAGGGAACCTGGCAAACCATCCAATCACTAGAACTCACGACGCTAAACAACCCGAGCGACTGCATGGGTGACAGAGTATGTGTGAACCCATCTCCAGACTTATCACTCTCAACAACGTCAAGGACGCAAAGCTGGTCAATACCGGGCAAAATCTTGGTAGTGATCACTTCATCTTTAGCATCACCTCGCCTACGACAAAACTCAAAAATAAAGCTAAAGCTAGCGACTGGGTTATTTCCCGAATGAGGATGTCAGCTCCACTAGCGTTGTGGTGAAAGTTGAGAAAGGGGAGCAGATTGCATACTCGAAACTCTTACACCTGTGGCAGGCGCAAAAAGGCGTCCACAAAAGCTGAAAGAAGCAAATCACATCAAGCGACCCTGCAAAAAAATCGCTGAAATCGAGACGCGAATCGAGGAACATACACTTACACTCCAAACACAACAATAGAACCAAATATTTGAAAGCATCAACGGACAGCTCGGAAATAAGACATGACATTTGAGACACCTGCTTGACGCAGAACAAACACTTCGCGTGCAACAAAGTCAAATGTACGGACTATATACATACATATGAGGGTACAACTGAAGACCTAATCAAAGAGCTAACAGAACGCTATCAAAACACGGATGAGGATACCATACAATTAGACTAACGGGGACACTTAACCCAATTTAGACGCAGACATCACGCACGCAGATGTGTGCTATGCAATTGGAGAACTGCGGACATCTGGGGCAGGACCAGACAAAGTAACAAATAAGACTCTCAGGAACTTAGACACAACATCGATCGCGGTGGTTACAGACCTTATGAACAAGTATTGGCATGCAGGCAACATACCACAAGAGTGGAAACACGCGAAAATCAATTTTATTCCTAAAGCGGGTAAGGACCTCAGCACTGATAATCTAAGCCCAAATTCATTATATCATGCCTAGGCAAAGCAATGGCGCAGGCCATCCTCAACAGGCTCCAACACTATGCGTACGACAAGAACCTCCTACCTGAAACAATGTTAAGATTCAGGGCCCAGCTATCTACCCAGGACATACACTTGCAGCCGAGCAAGGACATAATTGAGGCTGACGAGGGAACAGGAACGAAAGCAATGTTGGGTTTAGACCTTAATAAAGCTTTCGACAACGTGACCCACAAAGCAATTTTGACAAACTTGTCAGAAATCAACCCCGGAGAAAGAACATACAACTACATCCAGTCCTTCCTCACTAACAGAACAGCATTTATAACGGTCGGAACGATGACGTCTGCCCCAATCACACTAGGAACCAAAGGAACGCCACAGGGCTCCGTCCTGTCCTTTTTCCTTTTTAACCTCTCCGTCATCAAGACTTGCCCAAAATTGTCAGAAATACCACACCTACATCACACGTTCTTTGCAGATTGCATCACGCTTTGGGCAACCAAAGGATGCGAAGGCTACATAGAACTCACTCTCCAAGAAGTAGTAGACATCATTGAAGCATGCGCATGGGAATCTGGCCTCACTTGTTCAGTAGAAAAATCTGAACACTTTGTGATGCGCCATAAACAAAGAGGCAGGAGAACTACAACTTTCCCCCCGGAAATAAACGTCTGTGTGAATGGACGATCCGTCAAATAGGTACAAACGATCAGAATACTAGATGTGCATTTACAAACAAATGGAAAGATTAATAAGACACTCACTAAGCTAAAACGCACGGTAGGAGCGATGGCGCGATTAATCCGCCGCATCGCTAATCGAAGACAAGGGATGAGAGAAACAGATTTATGCCCACTAGTGCAGGCCTTTGCTTTAAGCAGGATACTCTGTGACACCTCTTATTCTAATTTACAACAGCAGAAAAGAACAAATTGGATAGCATGGTATGGCAGGCCTACAAAGCTGCCTTAGGACTCCCACTAAGTTCTTCAATCGATAGGCTTATGAGGTTAGGCATACACAACACCTACAATGGACTGAAAGGAGCGAGCCCATTTAATGCCGCAGAGAGATTAGCCAATTCTAGAACTGGCAGGAGCATTTTTACCAGGCTTGAAAATAACTTTCAACATAAGAATAAAGACGCTAAAGTAGACTTGCCCCGCGACTATAGGCCGGCCCTACTAATCAAACCACTTCCCAAAAACATGCACCCCATAAACCATGAGGGTAGTAGACAAGAACGAGCCAAAGCCTTACATGATGAATACGGACAATGCGCTGGAAGAGTTTATGTACAGGAGGCAGAATACAAACGTACGATTGATTTTGCAATTGTGGCTGTGAATGAGAATGGTGACCACATCGTCTCGGCAAAAATCAACACGAAATACTCAGAAACGGCTAAAGAGGCGGCTATAGCCCTCGTCCTTGTGCATACCCAAGGGAGGATCATTCTGAGCAACTGCGAAATGGCTATCAGTATTTCGCAAAAACGTGAATTAGAAACACCTCCCTTAGAATCCTTGACGCCACCAAATTATTCCAAACTGATATGCGTCCCAGCCAAATCGGGGAATCCGGGGACCGAGAAAACCCACAATAAAGCTCGAGGTTCTGTCGACCGGGCAGTGGATGAGTCTGGCTTCCTGAGTTTCACGAAGGACTCCATTATCACATATCATGATCTCACCAATCATTTTAAACTAGAGGAGAACTTCCCCCCTCCAGACAAAAGAAGAAGGGGTTACGTGGCGTCGTCTACAGAAAAGATCGATGCGCACACAACCACTCCTGCTCGCGCACATTTGTACGGATCTATACAACCCGAACTGTAAACTCTGTGGCCATCGAGCCAACTGCGATCACTTCCTGTGGGATTGTAAAATAAAGTAATCGCCGGGTGATCTAGTTACCGCTCCTTGTCTCGAGCGTTGGGAGACCCTGCTGTCTAGGTTTGACCACAGAACACAAGTTCCGGCGGTGGAGTGAGATGACAAACTCGTCGAGGGCTATGTATTCTGTACTACTTAACGCAACCTCTTACGAAGCTATTTGCGGCGAATAAAATCTTTTGGAATTAAATCCCACCGATCTAGCCAATCAGAAGTAGGCAGCGCTGCCCAACTAAGTTTCAAAGTAGCATTTGTGGTCTGGGAGAGGTGTCGACGATAAGCGCCCCCATTGAACGCGGCGCATCGGTGACCGGCGAGCCGCCGGCACAACGGGCAACAATAGCGAGCCTATAATCTCTACCACATGGTCTGCAACGATGTTGACATCAGGTGCAAGTGCTCTTACATGTCTGAAAAGGGCCACTGACATAGCATAGAGAGCCGTAGGCTGCTATGAGTGAGGTGCATGATTAGCGGGGGCCACGGGATGAAAAACGCCGAAAGAAGGGCCCAAAAAGTACCACGTCAGGGCTCGCGCCGGATATGCGTCCCCCCGCAGGATACGCACAATACTTTTCAAAGCTAACAGCGAAGACGTGACGAATAAATTTCTAATGGCAAAACCTCCATTTCCCCATGGCTGTCGAACAACACGAGCCACAAGCTCGGTTGGATGAAAACTTTTATTAGACGAAAAAAAATCTTCGAGAGTGGTCCACTACTGGTCCAGGAGTCCACAGCCTAGTGCTTCACATAAAGTCCGATCCACCAGCCATTTCTGGCCGGCGAGCTGAGCGGTCCGTAAAACAGCCTCTCAGGAAGAATGAGTGGCATTGGGGATGGGGGTACTGCCTGGGGGAAGGAGTTTCCCAAAGGTAGTGGAGAAGTGCGGATCTGGGCACGCTACAGGTGTTACAATGAGGAGGAAAGGTAGAGTGAAAACACGAGAGAAGGTTGGATGAAAAAGCAGCCCGTCTGTAATTGTCGCCATTTGCCGCTTGATAAGGGCAACAATGTACTGTTGGTGACGTGTGGAGTGTGTGGTTCTGTTATTTGTTTGGAAAATACAAGAAGACCGGGAACTGCGTGGAGCAAAATAAAGTTGTATGGCCTCTTCATTGTATGTTGGTGCGTAATTTACGAGCGAACAAGGACAAGAAAAACGATTAGGCGCACACTACCAAACGTCTTGCTCATCGTTGATGCTTCGTAACTTTGCTTAAGTTGTGGCAGTCCAGTGCACATCTATGCTTCCCTGCGTGAACCCAAGTTATATATAGCGCACGTCTGGTGAAGCCAAGTTGTAGATTCCCCATTATTTCTCATTTTATTCCCTGACCGATACAGTCGTGTCCAGTTATAACAATATTCTAGCGCCACGAAAATTCTAGTGTTATAACCGATAATTGTTATAAACTGGTTGCACAAAAAAGCATAACAACTGCAAAGAACGATTTCGGCCAGCAGGCGACATGCATGCTCCACCGAGGCATCGTTTTGGTGGTGCCAAAAGGGGACTTGTAAAAAATACGAGGAGGTTGCCGCGGCCCCCTCTCAGCTTGAGAAATCCCGCCGCAGAAACGCTGGGGTGAAATCGCCACAAGCATCTCGCCACGTACTTCTCACTGGCTTCCACGAGGAAACCCCATGTCCGTCAGCCTTGCTTGCATCACGCGAGCCTTGTCGACATCCTTCTCCATGGCGTCCAGGTACTCCACGTAGTACGGCGGAAAGTCGCTCGCGAAAACGAAGCCAGGGAGGGTATGAATCAACTGCAGGGCCTCCTGCGAGGACAACGCTGAGGCAGTCTACCCTACCGCGTCATCGCTGCCATCGTCGCCGTAAGTGTCGTCGTCAATGTCTGATTCAAGCACGTTCGCTATGATCGCGTCATCGGTGAGAAGTTCTTGTGCTACTGATGCCTCGCCCGCATGCAGAGCCTCTTCGAGTCGTGAAGCATCGTCATCGACTGCGGACTAAAGTGATGGCATCACTTCGCAGGTGGAAACTTCGCACGCTTCGTCTAAGTCACTCCTGCCTCGGACAAATCATGCTTTCTTTAAGCAGTTCCGCGCCGTAGAAGCGCCAGCTTCGGACTACGCACCAAATAAAAACTGCACGGCCATCAGCACATTGATTTTCATGTCTGGTTGCCCCCTGCTTCTTGTCCGCGCGGCCATGTCCATACACAATACTAGCATGCTCAGGACGCGGCGACAATACATCACCGTAAAATTGGCGGTCACGCCGGCGTCCATGGGCTGCAAGCCTGCCGTCGTGTTCGGAGGCAAGAACAAAATTGGCAGTTGGTTAGCTTGACTATGCCAGGGTGTACGTACCGAGAGGTACGTTTCCCTAGCTCAGCTCGTTGTCGTCACTGTATGTGTGTCAATGAGGATATTGGGTTTACACATCTTTTATTCATTTTGCTTAACAGAGACAAAGACTGCCCGAAGATCTGCGAAGTAGCATGCAGTGGTCTCAATTTTGTCGATACAGTATTTCGATTTGTTAGAGCCTCTTTAGCATATAGGCTCTATAGTACATCCCCATTGTGTAAGTGGACGTGGGGGTCCGACGCCAAAGTCCAACTTTTCTTTCATACACTGACTAAGAGAGTCCTGCTTCCTGCTGAAATCATCGAGTCACGGACAACTGTGAAACCGTGCCATAGGCTGGTATACACATGGCAACAACATCAATCATCTGCTTGACAGATGTTCCCTGTGCCACGTAGACTCCTTGGATGATAATGCCGCTTTTCAGAAGCAGAGCACGGCAGGCTTCACTACTAATCACTGCGATCGAAGGGAGATGTCTGACAGCGGTGGTACCTTGTTTCACGTACACACAGACTCCAGCGTTCTTGTTTGGTTAAAGCCAACTGCTTGGCGACAACCTCAGGATCGGAAGAGTTAATCTTCTTTTTTCTATAACGCCGTTTAGCAGCGGCTGGACACTCCTCCTCTGCATGTATGTCAAACGTTGTGATATAGACGCCCGCTACATCCTCACCTTTTATACGCAATCCTGCGCATGTGACGCGGAGATCGGGTGATAGAGCGGCGTGCAGCAAGACAGTGACGAAGAACGCGGCGCAGCTATGGGGTTTCTCTGGTTACCATTATATCGGCGTATGCGCACAACTGCTCATTCGCGTCACGTCACGCTTGGCTTTGACGGTGGAGCGGGCGCGCGGCCGCGCCGAAGCGCACTCCGCACTTTGCTCCTCTTCGCCTGCCATGGTAAAGACCGTTTCAAATGCAAGCGATTCGGCGAATAGAGCGAACAGCGGCGCAGGGCTGCGAAGCGCTTCGCAAGCTTTTGTTTCACATGCGTCGCCGCTCCACGTTTCCCTTCGTTGCGAAAAACCAATGTTGCTGGCAAAAGATATGCGCTTGTAACCGGTTCTGGCGGCTTGCAAACACAAAAAAGCATAATATATAAGCATTATTTTGTCATTCATTTTCATAGTTTATTTAAATAAATATAAATCTTGCATTTTAAGGATGCAACATCACTTTATATAATTTATTTTTAAACAAAAGCAAACGAACAAACACTGGTCTATGCGCATGTTTTCTTGCACAAAGCCTCCACTGGTCACGTGGCAACGCCGGGCCGTGATTGGTTAAGATGCGGTGCTGCCGCGTCGCGTGCGAAAATTTACAACCAGCGGTTCCTCTATAAAGGAGGCGGTGTTCCAACTTGCCCAATCCTCGTCACTAAAGCCTCTGTAGCTTCCTCCGCGGCTTGAGAGAGGGTGTATGCGCCGGGGAGGCGGGATTCGCGAGCGGTTCGCTTGCATGTGAAACAGGCTTAACGGCGCATGCGCACAACTATTCTCTCTCATGTACCGCGAATTGCTCGTCTGGTAGCCCAGTGTAGCTCTCGCTAGCAGAACTTCCACGTTTGCGAGCTTGGACATGGAGTGGTGGGCACTAGAATTATCCAGGACGAGCGCCACCTTCTTCTTCCACTCCAAAAGCCACTCGAAAAAGTTCTCGCGTCATTCAAGCCTTGCGATTGTTACGGTAGCGTACTGGTATCCTGGCAGCACCGCGGATCAGCGGGGATTTTTTGTCTTCCCAATGACAAATGCGGGACACTTGGCGCTATCGTCCATGTTGGCGCACAAAAACACAGTGAGGCGCAGCTTGCTGTTTTTGCCGCCTTTGCACGTGTCTCCTTTCAGTGCATGCGTCTTGGAGGGCAACATCCCGAAAAACAGCACCGTTTCTTCGCCATTGTATACGTCGCCGTCAACTTATTGCCGAGGATGCGGGGCAGCGTTTCCTGCAGCCACTCTCCTTCGCCTCCACGTCAAAGCGAAGCTCCCTCACCGGTGATGGCTTTGTAGACAATGTCTTGCCTGTCTTGAAAGCGCTGTATCCAGTCGCCACCTGGCTGAAAGACCACATTGTTAGTCAGCAGGGCAAACTGCTCGCCTTTCTGGCCAGAATCGGCCCGTTTATAGGCAAGTTCTGGGCACGGGCACCAAGAAACCACTGGTAGAGGGCCTCCTCCACCTCCTTATAGGCACCTTGTCGAACGCGTTTGCGCCCATTGTCAAGCAAGAACCTTTCTTTGTCCAAGTTCTCCGCGGAGCGGTGACCGTCGACGTTGTCGGTTGCGATAGTGTTAATTTATTAACCAAGTCGCACGCTTTCTTACTGTCTTTATAGTCATTAACGATACTGCACTTCGCCTACAAATCGTTAGCCGTGCGCTTTCTTTCCACCGGCAACATCGTCCTATAATCAGCGGGAAGATGAGCCATATTCCGTTTCGGCGGAGATCCAAACGAGACAAAGAAACCACGTGCCCAGGAACGACTTCGACGCAATCAAATGACACAAACAACCAAATCCTTTGGCAGAACTGCGCAGAATGAGGGGCAAGCGAGCAGATCGGCGCTGTCGGCGCATTGGCGAGGTCCATTCGTGTTTTGAAGGGTGGCGCGGTGTAGAGCTATGGGCGCAGCCCATTTGTGTTCGGAGGGGTGGAAGGGCGGCGGGAGAGAGGTTCGCGAGGCTTACGATGCGGAGAAGGCCGGAAAACAGGCTCTACTGTATGATCGCGTGGCGGGGAGGGTGCAGCGACTGGAATTTCTTTCTTTTCTTTACTACTATTTCGCATTTCACTACCTTTTAGCACGAGCACTCAGGAGCCAGACTTCATTGTTAGAACCAATAATAGGGAATTGTAGTATCCAGGTTATTTTTTCATAGAAAACATACAAAAGTGTACAGTGCAGCAGTTTTTATTGTTGTAACCGATATATGGGTTCAACTGTACCAGAAAAATCGCTCAGCGAATTGGCATGATACACTTATCATTCGAAATGGTGTCGGCGAAGACATCTATGCATACATGCATACCTACGCGTTAATATACGCAGTACCTACGTATTGTAGAATTTATGGAGTAGCACCCGGTGCTGGCTGACTCTACTTCACCCCTTTCCGGAAGCTACCATGAGCCATGGACCCGCATTTATTGTATTTTTTTTTCTTTTAGTAGCATTATATAACACTAAAGCAATTCTGCTCTCTTCAACGAATGGCATTCACCAAGTTTTCTAGCAACCGTTTTTTGTAGTGGCTGAAGTGGCAGAGGTATATTGGTACACGTGAAAAAGTATTTGGACAAGGCACAACATCAATTTGAACACTGGACGACTTCTTTACCATAACAATTGAAGAGTGTAAAGTATTATGTGTAAAGAAATGAATATACAGGTTAACTGGTAAATAAGATTATAGCTGAAAGGTTAATATTCGTGTTGATGACACATAATTAAATAAAATCACTGCAAAACCTGCTTAACTCATAATTAATGATGGTTTTTTACGTGTATATCCACTGCACCCAGTCACCCATTACAAAATAAAAGCCTTTCAGCAGAATTCATACGTTAGGCACGTTATAAGCAACAAGAGACATCATCTCAAAGACAAACCTGTCTGGAGTAGGTACGTATCAACACACATGAAGTGTCCAACCCTAAAAGCTGTCCTGCATTCGAACTCATAACACCACCAGCTTTTTCTATTTATAACACAACCAACATGTCCACATGGTAATCTCGTGGACATGCAGTACGCATTTTCTCCACTAAAGTCCTTCAGCTATATGTCTACTAGTAGTGTTTCAAAGCTATGCAGTGATAACTAGTCTTGATAAAATTCTATATATTGCCTAGTAGATGCAAGTGCAGGTATGTGCTAGCAAACCAGCCAGCACAAGCAATCTCTTCAATTGGGACAACCACAGACACCTGCACTAGCTGATCAGGAGGAACAAAATCATTTACTTAAAGCAAGGACACAGCTAAGGGAAGAGTGGTGTAAGCTCTGGTTCTGGCACAACTTCATTTATTTCAAGTGTTTGGAAATTTTCTGTATTAAAGACACTGGTGGCCAAGAGCTAACAACGAACTCCCACGTTTTCTTTCCGTTTAAGTCTCGCTCAATGCGGGTTTGGTATAATGCCATTTCAGCACAACGTGGTGCGAGACGGCGAACCTTGGGCCTACTAGTGCATCTCTTCGTGTACTACAAACAATGCACAGCCCTTACAGCCGCTCTAACACAGGCACTGCAACAGTATTTAACCCACAACACCTTGCAAGGAGCGTCCCATCAAGAGAACACCGAAACACCAAATCCCACATTGAGACCTGCCTGTAGCAAAGGCTACACATCAGAAAGTACACTCTTATACTGCATGCTGAAACAATGACACTGACTAGAAAAAAAATTTATGCAAGACGTATTATAGCATAAAATTCGCTTTTACTTGCGCTGTTTAAAGCTTACTATGAGACTCCTCACCGAGTACGTGGCTTTGATCCTTGCTTTCTTTTAGAGGAAAACTATCGGCAGTTTTTGACGACCTAGAGGGGGCACTCTCAATTGGTCCAATATGGTGGAGTTACCGAGGACTAGCTTCTGGGGTCAGCCTAGGCAGCATCGCACTTGCTTTAAAATTTCTTGAAATACTTCCGCTTTTTGGCGATAGTGTCAGCATTGTGTGAAACAAGCAGTCTCACTTCTCAAGGGTGTGAAGGAACATCACTGTCTGTCATTTGAATATGACCAGCGAAAGGTCGGAGCAGGAAATTACAAACCTGTGCTTTGAGGACAATTTTAAATTTATGACATCAACTATGAAGGCAAATCTAGAAGCACAATCTTCAGCATTTAACGTTGAAGGTAAGCAGAACCTTGTCACTGTCAATAAAACAAGCTAGAAAAGTTTGCCAGTCACTGGCCACTTGAATTTTAACTGATAAAGCTGTGTCCCTGTGCACTTTTTTCACACTCATAAATTTCATCATTGACGGCATGCTGCTTTAAAGAGGGATTTCTACTCTCGTGTATTGGTGGAAAGTGAGGAAAATGAGGTGTTTTATTTTTCTGTGCACTGCCTTCCCAGTGTATTACCTACATCTCTTGCACTTAGTTTGCTTGGAAGCATTGGATGGAAGGCTTATAATGAATGCAAGACCATTGTGATACAATTCTTTTCAGCAAATTCTATTCAATCCTTACCAGTCAGTTGTCTGTCTGACTGATTCCAGAGACAGTGAAGGCACAGGGCAATCAAAGTGCAAAAAGAATGTGAAAGGAAAGGACTTTGTGTGAAATAATTACATCCGCCTTTTGTGTGAAATAATTACATCCGCCTGCACCTCCCCCACCCCTCCACGCTCTCTGTGCTAACAAAGCACCATATCACCGAACACGAATGCTGTAATAAGGCCTCCATTTACAAAAACAGTCATGCAAAAAGGAGTTGGTGCATGAAATGTGCCACTGGTTATCTGTAAGCATGTGCAAATAGTGGTTTCTTGGTTCGAAGTGAACAGCAATTTCCTTCGAATAATTTCAAAGCAAATACTAATTCGAGTACTGGTATACCATAAAATGTTGAACGGCAGGATAGGACTTTACATAATCATGTATTTTTCATACACTCAAGGCCACTGCAGCAAAAAAAAATTCACTGAATCTCTGCCACGCTCAATGAAGCTGTGTAGCACTCATTAAAGTTTTGTCGACTTTCTACAAAAATGGCAATCAGAAATGCACCTTTTTAAGAGGCTTGCGCATGCGTGCTCAGACTCCACTGTTTGAAAATGATACCGCCAGCTCCTGCTGCTCATCGGGTGTTGATGTTAGCGCGAGACGCATGAGATAAACGGCGCCAGCTATCAGGCACACGCCACTTCGCAGGCGCAGCTGCCTCATCGTGGAGCCAAATCGCGCCTGCGCCTCCGATGTGCGTTTGTTTTCAACCCGCAGCAGATAAATTTTCGCCACTCCCCAGAAAGCCCATCTTATGAAAAAAGGCGGACTGGGGCAGACAACATACGTGCGGTGCTGACGCATCTGTGGGGTGAGAGATCTACATTGGGGCTTCCAAGTGCTCTCATTAATTGCGATTGCGTCGTTTCGTAGCTGTTGCTTTTAAGCAGTGACTCCATGACACCTGCTAGGAGCAGGTATTATGGCTCCTCTCGTCAGGCGTCTGAAAGGGGCTCCGATCTTCATGTGTCCCATGCTATCTCCCCTTCACGCTCGTGCCATCGCGGTTTTTTAGCGAATTTCACGCGCAGAAGGGCAGCTGCGGAAACAACAATCAGCTGAGACTCGTTCCGCGAAAGTCAAGGAGGACGTGCGTGCTTTGATTAGAGAGATTTGGCATAGCGTGATCCGCTTCTTCAGGGAGCCACTGCGCAGGCGCAGATCGCCCTGTGAATGCCACAAGGCGCTGCCCAGCTGTTTGCACGCCTGGTCCGTTGGGACCAATCAGCCCGAGCACATTGGAGGTGCGTGAAAGCAGATTGCGCTATGCTAAATCTCTCTACTGATGCACGCCGCTGTGCCGGTTACGGCGACGTGTGCACAACGGGTAGCGCAGGTGCGAACTTCTGGAACATACAGATCTGGGCGCCGCGCTACCGCCCTGCTAGCGTTTGTTGCCAGGAGCATGCGCAGACCGCCTCCCGGATACGCGTAGGAGCAAGCACGCGGCGCGCACCGTGTCGCCATCCCGGTGGAGGCAGCTGAGCAGAAACCACACGCACCACAACCGTTATACGTTTGAGATGCTTTTTTGAATTTTCGAGACACGCATTCGGATCAAATCGAATACTCTATTCGAGCGAATATTTGAAATTATCTAATATTCGCACACGGCTAGTTATGTTTTCTGATCTAACAAGTAGTGCTTAGTTCACACTGTGTGCCTGAGAAGACCTGCACTGTCGTGGTCCTGCGTGTACTCCACCAGAGCGCGGAAGTCTGTTGTTCCCATGTCCTCTCTGTAACATTCACAAAATACACTTCATGGCTCTGTTATCTCATTGGAGCGCCAACATTTGCTTATTGTGCTTCTAAGGTATATTTTTACAGCAGAGCACTAAGAAACAATGCCTGAATGTGCCAACAAACTGCTCAGGCAACGAATCAAGCGACGTGGTTCAGTGCATGCTGATTCTTCTTGGACTAGTTTATAGCATCGATTGGATGGAAATAGCCAACAGCTTCGCTAGCCACTGCGACACAAGTTTCACGAGCGTCCCCTAATAAAAAGCGTTCTTTCATGAGGGATTTAGAGTTTGATATTTGGGATACACACGTGTACAATGATGTCTCAGTGCATGTGAGCCAAAATCTGAAACAAATGCCTGTCCCTTCCCAGGAGTTCAGACTCAAGAGAAAAGACGGAGTCAGGACAACTCCACTAAAGCTCGAACTCTAGGCAATCTTATGCGCCATTCTCTCCCACTGTGAACCAGCCAATGAATAGCGAGAATAGGCAGCTCCTTACCTCTTCATGTAGCTTGGTACCTCGCCTGTGGCAGGATTCTGGGTGCCAAGATTCAGCCACTCGTGCAAAAGCGTGCTCTTGGGGTTCTTCCTACAGGTTGTACAGAGAGGACATCCGAAAGCGACACATGGGGGGTTTTGCGGGATGCCTAGTGGAAAACACGATTAATTTAGAACACCTGGAGTTGCACTGACACCACACATTTTTTGCGTTTTGCCTTTGCCGCTGCCGGGATGGAACGCGCCATTGAGCCACCACGGCCATGGATAAAATGCCATTACCTTGATTCCCAACACTTTGAGTACCTGACCACCAATCAAAAGGCTTGCGTTTCGAAATAACTCTCAGCGCCCACTATCAGCTGGGAAAGTGACATCCTACAAAATTAGGCACATTTGAAACTTGATTAATATGGATACCTGCATGACTTAATTGACCTTGCTAAAAGACATAAAAAGTAGCAACCAATCAAGGGCGAAAAAAGCTATGAGCAATTCCTCTAGTAGCCACATGCACGCAATGAACAGTTTTGCTATGAGCAATTCCACTAGTAGCTACATGCACGCAATGAACAGTTTTCTGGTCCTTCAACTATGGACCCATGCATGTTCACAAACATACAGGGGGCTTTGTGGACGTCAGCGGTATCAGTACCATTATCCACTAAGGTTAGGTTATGCTGCTACCCCATTACATACACGGGTTGTTTTTGCATGCGTCGCAAAATGTTTCAAAGAATATTTCGCATCCAAAATTTCTAAATTTGCTATTAACCTAGGAGTTTAAGGCGTCATTCTGGGTGGACAAAAAAGAGAGATTTGCACAAGGCGACGTTTTTGATGGCAGTTTGCACAAAAATAGGCTTTTTGAAATAGAAGCATCATCTCATTACTTTTTAAAAAATTTGCAATATGACTTCGTGCAGCAAGCAAAGATGCGGTTCAACTGGCGTCAAACTCAGCAAATGCACGTTTTTCAACTGTTGTCCGCATCGCTGAGTGCCAGCAGCACAACATTGATGATAGCATGCGGAAAACCACTCGGAAAAAAAGCCGACCCAGAGCAGACACGTATAAAACTTGCTCTATGAATCCCAGCATGATGTGTTTGCTGCTGCTTAGCATCATAAGCAGCAGTTTTTCAAGAAATCACTAGACTGGCTTCTCAAGTACATTTTCGTTTGCACAGTAGAATCCCGCTATACTAAACTCACATATTGTAAAAACTGGAGTTCCATTTGGCCTTCCATACACGAATGTACGCCTTTTTTCCATTCATCGCCTCACAGTGGTGGTGTCCACAATTGTGCACACAAACTTCTAGCAACATTAAATGTATCAAAACTGCGTTCTTGTACATTAACGCGCCCAGTGGGAATTCGCAGATGCATCAAAGTGAACCACTAGGGTAATCTCGCCATAGCAATGAGAAGCTTCAACACCAGTAACTAATGAAAATGGATGCCTCCATATTTTATTGGTCTGCATGCGAGTACTCATTCCTGTTGCCCTGCCCTCACATTGGTAAATACTAACATTCTGATACTTTATATTTTATTGATATTATTTAATTTTACGATATTGTAACAAGTATGATATAATGATGGGGAATATTTTAGTGTGTACAAACGTACACGGCGCATCATGAATGGCCACATTTTCTGTGAACCTATTTGAAAAGAGCGAAAAATTCTCTTGAAGATGCTGGAGCATCCCCAATGGCAAGATTCAGCTCAAGAATGTTTTCTTGCGCCTTGTGTCTTTTCTCCTTCAAGTCGCGCCATTTTCAGAGGCAACGCAACAAGAGTCTTACAGTTTTAATACCGACTCTTGAACCCTTGATAGTGCACTCGCAGTGAGGCTCACTTCAGCGGTGTCGCTTATTGCTCTAAACTAGATGAAATGTTTCTGTACATGGACCTTGCCACTAGTTGTGCCCAAGAAGCAAACTGTAATAGACGAGCTCTTTATGGCTGATGCCCAGTCCTATATGACGAATTGTTTGCACCTTCTTCTTGAATGATTGTAATATTGGCTCGAAAAGCACGATCGGCTAGCTTTCTTCTGTGGTGTTGTAGTGTTCGTCACAGCCAGCATCGGTTGTTTGGCTCACATGTTCCCGCAGCACAGCAGTATTATCCAGAATTTTGTGTGATTTACGCTTCAGACACTGCGAGTACTCTCAAGCTCAAGGTGGGCTCGGTAGCTGTGCCATGTCGCAGCCTCCTCATCCACTGGTTTTCGCTACGCAGGTGCTCGCGCCTGCCTTTGCCTACATCTTCCCAGCCATCTTCGACACTTCGTGGCTTGTTCTACCGGACCCAGAGCGGCCGCTCTGCGTCGGGTACAACAGACCATTCGGTTTGAGCAGCGCAGATGCATCGGTGAAAAGAGCGCCCCCTTTCTGGACCCTCGACATCGGATGGCAAGCGCAACCGCCAGCGACAACATCGACCCTGTCAACATATAAAGAGCACCGCCTTCCGCCCGCGCTCTGTGGGCTCGGTAGCTGTGCCATGTCGCAGCCTCCTCATCCACTGGTTTTCGCTACGCAGGTTAGTCCATCATACTGCCTCTTTTCTAAAAATGTAGTGACCGTTGCCTGGTACAGCTTCCGAGCCTGCAGTGTTGCATTTCTATTGCTGGTGAATGCTTTTCTATTGTAAAATATCTTCTTCTTTTGTCCGGAGATGTTGAGACGAACCCTGGTCCGGACAAACTTGATAGTGTTCTTGCTGAACTCAAGTAGTTGTCAGCCGGTCAAGGCCAAATAATCGCGGATGTACAGGACCTTAAAGGTCAGATGCGTTCTGTCGACCAAACCATTTCCGACCTGAGCAAACGCCTAGCTGACCTGGAAAGCCTCTTTCAGGACATTGCTACCCTAAAATCTGATCTAGAATCCGTCAATTCCATTGCCGCCGGGACGGCAGCTCTTGTTACTAACCTTGAGGCCCGAATAGACGACACAGAAAACAGATCACGCCGCAACAACCTGATATTCTATGGCCTTCCAGACTCCAATCCCCGCGAATCATTCATCGAATCTGAAGAAATAATAATTAGGCACTGTCAGAATAAGTTAAAGTTAACCTTAGAGCCCAGTCAGATAGAGCGTGCCCATCGCTTGGGACGCCATAACGAGGACCGCCAACGGCCAATTATAGCAAAATTCGTCTCCTTCAAAACCAAAGAAACTATCCTTTCCAAAGGTCCTATGCTGAAGGACAGGAACTATAGCATTGGAGAAGATTTTACCCGCTCTGTTCAAAAAGCCCGCAAACATCTTGTCGCATTTGCAAGAGCAGAAACCGGACCGTTTTCTTTGCGGTACAAGACCCTATTTCTCGGCAAAAAACGCTACACTTTTGATGCTGCCACCGAAATGGTGAAAGAAATAGCATAGCGCTCACCGCACAATCGTCACTTATCTAATCTAATAAATAATAAATACCTCCCCTCAACAGAATATTTCTTTTTCGGTTATCTATACTAATATACGCAGTCTGCTTTCAAAGTGCGATAGTGTATCCAGCCTTGTATCTTCAACAGGCTCTAACCTGCTTGTGCTGACAGAGACTTGGCTGACCGATAATGTGGGCGACACTGAAGTTCTGTGCAACTTACCTAATTTTAACCTTTTCCGTGCCGATCGCAAAGTCCCCCGAGGAGGAGGCGTCCTTATCGCTACCAGCAATCAACTACAGTGTTCCCACATTAACATCCAATCTGACCTCGAAATATTATGGCTGCTTTGTCGCGCCACGCCAGTGTCTATACTAATTGGTGTTTGCTATAGGCCCCCCCCACAATAACCCCGAATTCCCTCGAAAGCTGCACAACATTCTGAACCAACTTACAACAAAACACCCTAATGCACACGTGCTCCTTTTTGGAGATCTTAACTATCCTGACATAGATTGGAATAACCCTCATCAGCCTATTTTTAGACAGCATGAATCACAGGAGTTTGTGGATGTGTGCTTAAATTTTAATCTTACTCAATTAGTAACCCAGCCTACACGCATCGCCGGAGACACCGCTAACATTCTTGACCTTATACTATCTAGCCACCCCGAATGCCTCATCTCCATTACTTATCTCCGGGAAATTAGTGATCACAAAGTTATCCATGCGTCTTTTACCTTCACTCCAACAATAAAAGAAACTTCCAAAAAAACAATCACCCTTTATAACAAAGGTAACTATGAGGCTATAAACAGGGCGTTGGAAGCTTATTTCCCATCTTTTCAGCACTCTTTCCCGGAACAAACCATCCACGAAAATTGGTCGATGTTTATTTATAAAATCAACGAACTTACTAACAAATATGTTCCCAAATGCAGCTTCCGCGCAACCAAACAGAAACCATGGTTTACCAAGGCTCTAGGAAGACTAGAAAACAAAAAGAAACGCTTGTTCCGCAGTGCTAAACAGACTGGAAATGACTACGCATGGGAAAAATATTACGCTGCCGAAAAGACATACCTGGTCGCAGTAAAAAACGCTAAACGCTCATTTTATCATACTGACCTTCCCAACATACTTAAAGATAACCCGACTAAATTCTGGCAGCTTTTAAATCCGCAATCTATGCGCACTATTACCTTAACTGATGATTCCGGGCGTGCTGTTTCTGATGTCGAGTGTGCTAACATATTTAATTCTGCTTTCGCATCGGTATTCACTCATGAACAGGAACCGCCCCCCCCCCCCCCCTCATGACAGCAAATGACCAAAGAAGTTTAATGCCAGCCGTTACTTTCTCTGAGGCCGGCATATCATGTCTCATAGATAAACTAAAACTGTCATCATCTGCCGGCTTTGACGAAATCAACACCAAGGTACTAAAAAACGTTAACCATACTTCTGCCAAATTTTTATGCCTGCTGTTCTCAGTCTCTTTCTACAGGTGTCATACCCCATGACTGGAAAGTGGGGAAGGTCGTTCCGGTCCACAAGTCGGGTAACAAAGATTCACCACTTAATTACCGACCCATATCACTCACCAGCATACCATGTAAACTCATGGAACACGTCATTTATTCTTTAACAATGCATTTTCTGGATTCAAATAACTTTTTTCACTCATCGCAGCACGGATTTCGCAAAGGATACTCATGTGAAAGTCAACTAGCACTTTACGTTCATGACTTGCATGTCAATCTTGATGCTAACCTCCAAACTGACGCAATTTTTCTCGACTTCGCTAAAGCATTTGACAAGGTACCTCACAACCACTTATTTCTGAAACTCTCTCGCCTAAACTTGCATCCCGACATACTAGCATGGATAAAAGAATTCTTAACTCACCGCTTCCAATCAGTCGTTGTCAATAACCAAATGTCTGACCTCCTACCAGTCTCCTCAGGCGTGCCCCAAGGATCCGTCCTTGGGCCACTCTTGTTTCTAATTTATATTAACGACCTACCTGAGAAATTAGATTGCCATATTCGGATGTTTGCTGATGATTGTGTTATTTACAGAACAGTCACTAACACCTTTGACCAACAATCCCTTCAAAATAATTTAACTCATGTACAAGACTGGTGCAGTGAATGGCTAATGACACTTAACACAAGTAAATGCAAATATATGTCGTTCCATCGTCGCCGTTACCCTCTTCTGTTCCAATACAGCATATTCAACGTTCCTCTCGATCTTGTCCAATCATACAAATACCTTGGTGTTCATATTTGTCATGATCTTACATGGAATACGCATATTTCAAACATCATATCATCCGCCAACAGAACATTAGGATTCTTAAAGCGTCACCTACGCTCTGCACCTCAGCATGTCAAGCTCCTCGCATACAAATCATTAGTCCGATCAAAATTAGAATACGCATCTCCCATCTGGTCTCCAAAGCAAGCATATCTCTGTAATTCAATTGAAGCAGTTCAAAACCGAGCAACTAGATTCATTCATTCATCGTATTCTTTTGATATCAGCATATCATCCCTCAAATCACAGTCCAGCCTACCTGCCCTTGCTCATCGCCGCTACATTGCTAGTTTATGTTTGTTTCACAAGTTTTTTTACTCTGAGCTACGACAGGAACCCTACATCTGCGCACCACCACCACGCATCTCCCTCCGCACCGGCCATCAGCAGCAAGTGTCACGACCTCGCGCCCGCACCGCGAACGACTGGAACGGCCTTCCCCGCGAACTTGCTGCTATCACAAGCCAATCATTGTTCATCGAAGAAATCACGCGTGTACTTGCTTAGTGATAATCTTATATTTGTATAACTTTCAACTTATCTGTTAGTCTTTCTGTTTTTCATTTCTGTGTGCCCCACCCCTTATGTAATACCCTCTAACGAGGGTTTTTAAGGTATTAAAGTGAAGTGAAGCTTTTTTGACGTCTTTGATGTAATTTTTCTCTTGGTTATTGAGTTCATGATGCTCTCTTTCTCAGAACACTTCCATCTCTGAAAGCATCATATAGCTCATGCTTTAGTTTTCCCTACTCTGCTCCTATTAGTGTCTAGCGAAAAGCAAGCATACCTCTTTAAAAAAATATTGATACAAGAGCAAAGTTTAAGCTTTAAATTAGATGACAGCGGACTTCAAAAATATTTCTCGCTGATAACGTAGAAAATGTCACAAAAGAAAGCATTCGACACAGATCTGTCTGGTTGAGAAAGGAATTCTGTCTGGAATGGTCAGTTACATGGCAGCAGACTAAACTTGGGGTTAAAAAGGAAAGCTTCAACTCACCTGCAGTCGCAACTGATGAAGGAACCAAGTAGGTTCTGAGAGGTTGTATTTTTACATTTTTGGTTGGCGTTTGGGCGGCAGCGGCGGTGGCAGAACGACACTCCCTTTGTCTCGCTTTTTTTTTCTTCTCGACTATCCAGGTTGGTGAACTCGAGTTTTTCCCTGCTTAACGCTGCTTTTGCTACTGCCGTTGCCTCCGTGAATGGTTGCTGCAGCGCTGCATGCTCTGCCTTTGTGTGAGTGTGTCTGCTGTTTTCTGCTATGTACTTGTACGTATCCCACTGACCATGGCAACATGTGAAGCCTGCAGTGAAACACTGCCAGACGACAGACACGTCCTCATGTGTTGCAAATATGAGTTCTACGTTGGCAGTTGTTCTAGCTGGTAGGATTCAACGTTTAAAGCGAAAGGCCACAAGGCATGGCGGTGCATCGCCTGTCGTTCATCAAAGGCTAAAGATAATGGCTAAGCGGTCATGGATGCTGATATGGTACAGTCTGGCAGACATAAGAGGCTTGCTGCCCTTGCAGAGCTGGCTGTTAAAGTTATGATATTAAGTCTGCAATTGAGCTGCAGCAGCAAAGTATGATGAAATCTTTATTACACAAGTTCAGCAGGAAAAGGAGATTGGTAACCTGAACAAATATGTAAGGAAGCTCGAGTCTGGCTGCATAGCAGGTGATATTAAACATCTAAAATCGACCGTAAATGACCTTGATGGGCGCAGCGGAAAACTACGTCTAGAAGCTCATGGTATCCCAGTGACGGAAAGAGGACCCGATGTGTAAACTAAATGGTGCAGCTAAGAAAGTTCATCTTCCAGATTTGACGAAGAATAATGTTGGCTCCTTTTACAGACTTCCTTGAAGCAAAGCCAAATCCCTAAAATTATCTGATTTGCCCAGCAACCAATCCATAACTTGTGGCTGGAAGCACGAAAAGAACTCAGAAGTAATGCACCGGGTGCATCAATCACCAAAAACATGATTCACCAGACCAGTGAACTGTTGCGCCACACAAGAGATTGGGCAATTGGCAATGATTATGTTTTCATGGCATTCTAATGGCGAGGTTCTTGTAAGGAAAAAAGAAGGCTATGAGGCCCCTGTCATTCGCTGTGCCATAGACCTGCACAGGCTGCGATACGTATTGCCCTGGTATTCCCTGCCGGGTTTTCCCATAATTCTTATTTCTTTCACCTCTAGACTAGAGTTTTGAAATCATAACATGACCTACTTAATGCTAATGGTCCGCGATGCCTTAATTGTATTCGCTGTAGCATTCCATCTGCAAGGCATAAGAGAAATGAACTATATTATCTCCTTACTGAAGCGCAAATACGATTTGACGCTGTAATGTTTTCTGAAATTTGCTTCGCATTGGAAGAGGATGTGCGCCACTTTGACATACAAATCGTATTACATGAATCGTGGTGACAAAAGGGGTGGTGATATAGCAATGGCCGTCTTAAATTCAATTATTTCTGAATTGCTGTCTGGAGTTTGTTGTATTACTCCCTCTTATGAAGCACTTGTGATATATATGGTACTACAGTATTCTTTGTATGCTAGCTACCACCCTCCTTCAACGAATGTGCCGTTGTCTTTTTATTTTCTCCATTCTTTATTTTCCATTTGTGAATGCAAGAAAATATAATTGAATCCTTGGCGGTGCCTTGAATATAAACGTTCTCGATGACAACAGCGTGAAGTTCGAGCTAGAATTGTTAAACAGTTATTCTGTCAAAATATCATAAGGTAAGTGACATGAATCACTGCACTATCTACGACACTTTTAGATGTGTATGTAGCTAACTTTGATCCATCTTTAGTCAGAGTTGGTGCTGTAAATTAGTGTTAGTGACCACTTGCCAATACTAACGTAAATGAATCATCCGATAACAAAGTAAAACAAACACATTCCACATTTTCTTCAAGTGATCAATCTTGAAACGCTCTACAAATTAGAGGTCGCATAACTGCACTCTGCTTGAACGATATTGTCATAGAAACTGGTCTGGATATAGCATAAAACACAATTTTAGGAAAGTTTTTCTGGCAGGTACCATATGTGTTTTCTTCAAAACAATTAGAACATTGTACAGAATTGAACAGAGCAAAACTAAGCATAAGCAAATAATTGTTAAAAGATTAAAACGACACTGTGCTGGTAGGTGGCTATTCAAAAAAACAAAACCAATTGTACAATACTGTCATGTAGTGGTGATGGCAGTCCAGGCAGTGAGGAAGATAGCAAAAGGTTCTTCTAAAACAAAAGTGTTTACAGGGCTGACCTGCAGCCACCATCGACTGAATGACTCACCGGTGGTGAAACCAACAAGTGTGCTCTGCGATCGTCAAACAGAATCCGTGAAGTTCATGGCTGCACTCAATTTAAAGCTTGCAAGGTTACCAACTACAGCAATGCGTGAACAGTTGTTCGTGGCCATATTCAATCAAGATGAGTCTGCCCGCATCTTGCATCACAAACAAAATGATAAAGCCACCTACCGGTGGCTTTATCGTTTGAACGCTGAGCGCGAACGAACGAACTACACAGATGCACCGCTTTACTCCCCTTTGAAATAACCATTGGCTCGATGCTTTACAATAAAAAGAAAACAATGCAAAATAATAGGAAGTAAACACGAAACAGAAAAAATACTAGGACTGCAAGCACACAACACCGATTGGCGTCCATAATAAGGCTTTAGGCGCATGACATGCACAACTTCTGAGCATGAATTTCGCTACTGTGATGCTGTCGCTCCATCGGGTGACACTTCGTAGTCAAGCTTTGCAAGTCTACGAATGATCTCCTATGGGCCGAAGTAGCGATGCTGGTTTTCACTAAGTCCGCAGCGGCGAATTGGTGTTCACAACCATACATGATCACCCGACTTGCATTCCGCGACTTGTGCGAGGGTTGTACCGTTGGGCGTTGGTGCGCTTTTGACCTTTGATCAACAATCAGGCAAGTTCCTCCAGGACACTCAGAGCAACGGCATATATTCCAGACTTCTTATTGAAGGAATGGCCTCTTCCATCTAAAGCATGACCAACTTGGATCGGAGGTCGATGATCGCCTGATGCTCATTAAAGAAATCCATGCCCAAGATCACTTCGCGGGAACATTGCTGTAGCACAACAAAGGCCGCTAGATAGGTATGTCCTTCGACGATCACTCGCGCTGTGCATCATCCGGATGGTGTAATGAGGTGTCCTCCTGCAGTGCAGATTTGTGGGGCGTTCCAAGCGGTCGTGGCCTTCTTCAGCTGTGTGGTGAATGTTTCGTTCATCACCGAATAACTGGCTCCTGTGTCGACTAGAGGGGTAAATTTGCAGCCGCCAACAGCCATTGCTAAGTCAGATGTCTTGCCTGTTGTATTGCATGTTGTCCTCGGCGCAGGGTCACTGCTTCGTCGGGCATGTGAATCGTGGATAGGGCGTGTCGTCGAAGCTTTCTTCGTGGCAGCATCACTCTGAAGTCGGATCGCGTCGTGGTCGAGCTCATGTTTATGTGCGACATTGGCGTTTCAGGTGCGGTGTTTTTATACGGCGTAGTCGAAGGAGGATCTCCGTCATTTCGCTGGTGAGCAGCCTCACCTCCACAGGTTGCTTTCTTTAGTTTCGTCTGCGGGGCTAGGGAACCTTCCGCGAAGATCTGTTGCGTAGCTGTGGGATAGAGAAGTTAAGCACGAGACTGATGGCAATGGTGAGCAGGAAAGCTGGTTAGACAAGCTTCTCCCGACGCTGGTAGTCATCGACTTGTGGGCGTTGGCTGAAGCATGGTCATGGTTGATCAATAGCAAAACCACGAAGACTGATACGTCGCTACGGGCAGTGACGAAGGATATGGCCGGCTTCACCACAGTGGATGCATAGCGGGCAGTTGTCAGAAGCCTCCAGGCATCGCATTTCCTGGGGCTTGAATGTCGTTTTTAGGTTGGGCGGGCATGGTCAGGGTGGCAGCGTTCAGGAACCGCTGGTTTATGTCGAAGAGAACTTCGGGTGTGTCGTTGGGGTTGAGGAATCCGTACTGCGGTGGTATAGGGCATGGGTGGAGCTTCGCTGGAGGCATCGAAGATGGGAAACCAAGCACATATTGCATTTCTTCGCGGAAGAATCCCCAAGGGTCGCTAATTGAGGCTGATTGGAAGATGGTAACAAGCAACGCAGCTCTTACCGTAGAATTTTATGGATGACATCCCGCAGGTTACCTTCGAATACTGTGCCATCCTAGAGGGTTGTTGGGGTCACTTGGAGCTGTCGAGGAAAATGGCGTGCCTATGCTTCCCAGGTTTTGTCAATAGTGGCTGCTTTACTGGTGAATTCAGCAAAGGTCTTTGGTGGATTGCAGGTCAGACCACCGAAAGTGCCTCCTTAGCACGACACATCAAAAGCTCCACCTTCTCTTTCATGAAGTCACGATTGGCACATCGAAAAAGGCGCTTCATGTCTTCTGCGTATGCGGTCACTGTCTCATTTAGGTGTCAGATGCGTAACTGTAGAAGCAACTGCACTCTTTCATTCCTGATGATGCTTGTGAATGCCTTAAGGAACTCACGCATGAATGGTTCCTACGTCGCCAGAGAACCTTCGTGGTTTTCAAGACAAATTGCCTCGCTTCAGTCTTGTCTTCCCATTTTTTGAATAAGGTGACACTCAAACTGGTCCAGCCATTCTTCTGGATCCTTGCCTGATGAACCCTTTGACGTGGGCGGCAGCTGGGGCTGATGCAAAATAATGGGCGCTGGTGTCGTAGCCATGGTTAACGTCGGCACTGGAAAATGTGGAAGCAGTTGTTCATATCCACGATCAATCGAGATAGGTGTGGTCACATCTGAGGTTACAAAAAAACGATAAAACCACTTGCCAGGATCTTTCAGCGTGAACGAACAAACTAAAAAAATGCGCGCGCGGTAATACACAGTAAGACTACAGAAGCCCTCAAAACATTCAAGATGTAAAGCAATATTGTCACCAAACACTTTAGTGCTGCAAAAACACAGTATTATATGAACCTATTCAACTCAACAGAATGAACAGGGAATGTTTGTAAAACATTCAACACTGTAATTGGAACTCAGTGTGAAACAGTAACTAAAATGCGAGACGAAGCAGAGTTATAAGGTGCTGAACTAGCTAATGCCTTCAGCACTATTTCTCTGTCTCTTGGTGACCTTACAAGCATTCCTGATTTAACTTTCATGAATGTCCGAAATGAGAAAATATCTTTAGACTCAGCCTGCTAGTCTGCCAGTCTCAAAAAGTGAAGTCGTTGCATCGTTTCGGGCGATAAATAGCAGCAAAGCAACTGATGCCGGAGTGATTCACATAAAGCCTGTAAAATATGTAATTGATGTAATAGCACCCTGCCTTACTGATATTTTCCAGCTTTGTCAACAGAAATTTTCTCATGTAGTATGCAGACAACAAAGGTGACAGTTATATTAGATAAAGGCGACAGAAATAATATATGGGTTCTACCTGTTTTTTCAAAAGGCCTGGAGAAACTACATCTAAAACGTCTGTCGTCATTTACATTCTTTTTAGTTTGCCGAAACCTAACAAATTTATGCATTTACTGACCATCATAACCTCAATACTGAGCCCAACATGGCTTTTGCAAGAACAGGTCGACAGAGCTGGTGCTCTTAGTTGAAAAACTCATTATGGAGAACTTTTAATGCAAAACACTGTGCTTGGACTTCTTTTTGACTTCTCAAAAGCCATTGATCTTTATAAGCACAAGATTCCCATTAAAAACTTGACAACTATTGCGATTGGAGGGACAGTACAAAAATTAAATGCATCCTTCTTGTAACATTGATATCAATTTGTACAGTCGAGCCCATTTAAAACGGACAGTCATAACAAACACTCGCTTATTAGGATCGAAGAAGGACCTACCGACAAAATATGTATTATGGCAATGGCATTACATCTGCGATACAACTAACAAGCGTGGCAGCTTAACTCTGTTAGAACGAACGCGAAGGTGCTGTAAACTCAGTCCTGGCAAAGAAAACTCGCGTTTCACCCCAGAGCGGAGAGCGATGAGCACCTCCAAGCCTCCGTGGCATTACCTCCCTGTTTCTAAGGAAAAAACTCAAGGCACCGCAACTACCAACAAAAAAAAACAACTATGGAATGTTTGAATGGGCAAATGAAAAGTGCATTAAGCTTCGAGTTACAGTCTTCAAGGAGAGGAGTCGGCCAACTGGAGAGCGCTCACCCAACAGATGGTTGAGAGGAGCGCACATATATAGGCGAGTGCACTTCGCGGTCATTTCTCGAATGTACGGAAAATGCGTAAAGTCACGCGCTCTTCGGAAGAGGACACACACACACACACATGAAAGAACGGACAGAGCACCACTCACAACTGGTTTCATTTGCAGAAACCACCTACATGTATATATATATAGTCAGCCAGCGCCTGCGCAAAGAACATATTCGCCCAACAAGTCGTACACAATAAGCATCACTCAAAAAACTGTTTTCTGCCTTGCACAAAGATATTTATGCTTCGCTGATGCACAAACTGCCTTTTTTGCCGATATAAATGCTTTAATCAGTTCTCTACCTTTTAGGTTGCCACTCCTGGCAAGAATATGCACAACTGAAAAAGATGGCTCAAAACAGCGTGAAGGGCAGGATTTGATAGGCTTAGGTAAATTTGGACCCCTTGTTTTGTTCCGTTTTTTTCGTGTTCCGTGATTTGCTCATTAACACAGCGCCCGGCTTTTCCTATACATGTGAATTTTACATGTGAACGACCGCACGAGAGGGGAATGTCATAAACTACCCCTTCGGCACATCTCAAGAATGGTCGCCCATGCTTGGTTCCGCAGCCTTTTTCCTTTTGCTTTCTTTTTTCCACTCGAGGGCAGATGCTTCCGAGCTTCAGGGGGGCTGAGAAAACAAGTGGGACTCCACGCCTGCTCGCAACCTTTTTCAGGTTGTGGGACAACTTGTGCACATACGCCACCGCCAGAGGTCTGACCGCTTCTCGAGCGACATCCGCCTCAGCTCTCACTGCCTTAGACCATCTTCTGCAAGAGGCTTTCGGCAACCCCTGTCACGAGCAAACCAGGGAACCTGGCTGAAACCCACCTGGCCCATTGGTTGTCAAATCTCGGTTGCATCTTGTGAACACATGACTTCCTTAGCACACACTCCAGACACAGTGAAGCAATGCTTCTTTTCACTAACTTGAAAGGCAAGGAATCAAATGACAGAAGCCCTTTTTTGTGCACATACGCCACCGCCAGAGGTCTGACCGCTTCTCGAGCGACATCCGCCTCAGCTCTCACTGCCTTAGACCATCTTCTGCAAGAGGCTTTCGGCAACCCCTGTCACGAGCAAACCAGGGAACCTGGCTGAAACCCACCTGGCCCATTGGTTGTCAAATCTCGGTCGCATCTTGTGAACGCATGACTTCCTTAGCACACACTCCAGACACAGTGAAGCAATGCTTCTTTTCACTAACTTGAAAGGCAAGGAATCAAATGACAGAAGCCCTTTTTTTATTTATTGTCCATAGAGAACTCAATCTTAAGAACTAAAACATGTAAAAAATTGTCCACAGGCAGTTCACATGTAAAATCCAAGCCTTTTCCATGTTGTATAAATAGGGACAAAACATTGCGTGCAGCTTCAGCAAAGTTCAAGCTTGTGTCCTTTGTTAAAATAATCAAAAATTCCACCACGCTAACTTTAAAACTTTGTGAGATGTTAAGATGTTAAAACCTGATGAACTTGGTTCATTTGTGAAAGATGTTACATAATAACGGCGCGACACGCCATCCAATACAAATGCCCGCATTCTGCAGAAAACAAACCGCTGGTAAAATGTTATAAAAGTGGACTCCAAGTAAATAAAACAGATCAAAAATCATCAATAGAAACACCGGCAGAGTTCTGGAGCGAAACTGGATCATTTCTTATACATTCCCTGACTGCAGTAAAAAGGCAGCGTGGGGTACAGAATAAAATAAATCAACAACATCCACAGAAACGGCACAACCAACCTCCAATCAGATTCCAGGAATTCAGAAACTTCCGATTTTTTTGTTAAAAACGGATCCCCTATATCTAGTTAGCTCAAATGCTTCAACAAGAAACGACTAATATGCTTCTGCCGTGAACCCTTTTCCGTAACTCTCATTCTGTATGGGAAGCTTTGCTTGTGCGTTTTTACTGCAAAGAACAATCTCGGCACTATATATGCTTTTGTCAATTTCTTTAGCAATGCTGACCAAACCGAGATGTTCACACAGTGCCACAGCGCGGCTTTTCGCTTTTGTAGACTTCACAGGGATAAGTGAAAAATTCTGAACCACTTGAGCTTCTCTTATCGAGAATTTATCCTCAAACATAACTACAGAATAGCCCTCCTTATCTACTTGAAGGAGCATCAATGAAGCATTGCTGAAGTATGACACAATAGCTCCTACTGACATTTTTATGTGTCGCGTAGGCCTCGGGTACCCAGATTTAAGAAGACAGTCAACGCCCTCGAGAAGGCACATTTCTTGCTCTTCTGGATCGGCCTTCCTTGCGATACATCGATTTACAGCTACCAGTTTATGCGGCGGCACTTTTGCCTCAATTCCACACATAGGTCGTTTTTGAAACACGGACGTCACCTTATCTAGCAAATAGATGTCCCGCACAACTACCAAACTACTCGCAGCTTTCTTCATGTCCTTTCTTGTTTCTTTCAGCAGACACTTGAGCATGCATATTCAGAGTTCTTCTGCCATCTTGAATGCCAACCTCATGACAGACCGAATATTTTTTTTTTCAGCAAGCCAGGCAGGATATTGCGTGACCGGCAGTGCGTAGAAGGTCGTTAAGCAGGCAAATTTGGCACTAAAACACAGACCTCAGAATCTTGCTTATTCGTTTCACGTGTCCCCATGAAGGTAACACTGGGCAAAAAGGCCACTCGCTTCTGCCGGAACCAATCAATTCTTCATGCAGAAGGCGATGCGTATTGCGCGATAGGTGTTGGCGACCACGTGTAACCCATTCGTCAATAAAGCTTGGAGATGACATACAAACAGAAGGGCCCACTGTATTAGAAATATAGCTTAAGAGAACTTATTCTTGGGCTAGTTGGCATTTGATCATTTTACTTTAAAGGCGCCACAACCAACCACACGCACGAGAGAAGAGAACAGGACAAAGCGCCACTCACAACTGGTTTAATTTGCAGAAACCACATACGTGCAAATATATACACTCAACCAGCACTTGCGCAACCTTTACAAAATTTTATTTCGAAAACAGCAACAGAAATGTCGGTGCAGTTGCTTGAGTTGGATCATACAGCAAGACGGAAACTGTGTACCTCATATGGATCAGTAACTAGACATCGAATGAACTTAAATAATAAAATTTTGAAATCAGGGACAAATATTGCAAAGTAGATATTACCATTTCTTGTTCTCATTAAAGTTGGAAATTGAGCGAATGACTTTTTGACCCTCTTGGTATCTAAGAAAGAGAAACTCGATGGTAGCTATGCGTTGAGTACAATAGTTAAAATTTAACGAAGAAGCCTTGGACGAACAAAATAGGGAGAAGTTTCCAAACACATATTTTTCGCTTTTTTAGAGTTATTGCCATGTCTAGTTATGCAGCTGCAACCAGTAAAAAGAAAAAAGATTTAACCCAATGGTGAGAGCCGAACAGAGCATGAAATCCCTAGATATTTTTGATGACACTTGGATATTACACATAAAATATTCACAACTGAAGCCAGGCAAAACAAATGGCACTGCTTTTCAGCTGGTTTCACGTCACGTCACTGTTGAAGCTGTTCAGGCAACAAAAATACGCGAAATAATCCTCTTCCTTTTTCTTTCTTGCTTTCCTTCTTTTCTATTTCTTCCTTGATTTCCTTCTTTCTCTCCTTTTTCTTTCTTCTTTTCTTTCTTCCGTCATATCGTTCATTCCTTCTCTCTCTTTATTTCTTTCCTCCTTTTCATTCTTGCTTCATTTCTTTATTTCTTTTTTTGTGTTTCTAGCATGTTCACTATACAGCATCTCATAAGTTCCCTGCAGCACTGTGGAAGGTACAGACATCCTCAGGCTCCTTTACACAGCATTATTTACAGAGCTTAAACGATTAGTGACTAGCTGCTGACACATATCTCTCACCCATATCACACATAAAGCCTGATCGGAGACAGTGCCTTGGAGAAAAACTTGTTCTCTGAGACATGTCTTGGAATGAAAAACGGCACTGTCTTAAAGGCTGGTAAAGTAATAATTTACATAAATGGTACCTTGGTGTAAACATTTCAGCAATCTGTTTTTCAAGACAATCTACAATTTTGGAATTGACACTTCTTTGAATCCAATATTTAAAAATTTAGCTAAATGGTCTTTACTAATTATTTAACTTTCGAAAAAGACAAATATTGCAGACTAGGCCATGGAACTCTAAGCAGCCCTAAGCTGATTTCATTTGGTTAGGACACGTCTTTTTTAAAACCTTGGTTATATTTCAGTGAGGCACCAAGAATAAAATGCGCTGTTTTGCTTCACATTACACAGTCAGATTTGCTAATCAGAAGCAGGCCATGTTCTTCATTCAGGTACAAGACACTCTTAATGGTAAATGTGTTGTGTTGGCCACGAAATTTGTATGCATACGAATCCTGTTTTGAGCTCAGGTTTCCAAGGCACGTGATACATAGGAATAAAGCATCCACAAAGTCAAGTGAATTAAACATCATTAAATTATAAGATTGGGCAACAGTGCTAGCTAGCATTATACTGACAGCAGATGTAGCACACACCCAGCTAGGAATAATACTAATAACCAGTTGCCATCCGAGGTATTGCAGTGAAATCGAAGACACATTACAGGATGAGACTTCAGTCTCCCCGAGCATGATGTTCTTATGGTGCAGATTATCCAATTGTAACTTCACATAGCTCTCATAGCTTCTTACACTCAGCAACGACTGAATAAAAACTGCGATTTGCACAGAATGCCCACAAAGACCAAAGACCATTAGAGGAAAACTGTGGTGTTTTCTCAGCAATGTACATTGTTGTCTCAAGTACGTAAACAAAATGGTAAAGAAAGAAATGTGGACATCTGATAAAATATAGAAAAAATTCTAATCATCATCATCATTAGCCTGACTATGCCCACTGCATCAAAATGGCACTCTGAAAGTAAGCTAATGGCTTTTAGATGTGTAGCAGTTTGCTAGATGATATCTAATAAATATTGCATTGAAATGAAATCTTGTCAAGATTTACTTAGAAATATGAAAATGATACAAGTAGTATACACATTATATACAGGGAATTATACATATAAAAACATGAACATATTTGCATTAGCTGTCAAGTTGTGTAAAATGAAACTAAATCTCAGCTGCACATTCTTGCCACTTTATCTTGAACTTCTTGAGCTGGTGAAGGGCGTGGCACACTTTCGGGTCCACCAACAGGGTGGTCAGAGACAAATGCGAGCACCCTCTGGATTGATGCCTATGAGCTGCAGAAAAAGAAGTCATATTTAGAAGCTATACCATTCAACATGGATAAGCAGAATTCCAGGGCTAGCTGCATTACTAGTACCCACATAGGAATAACTTAAATTCCTTGCATTCGAACATCATTGGAGCCAAATTCTCTATAGACATAAGAGCTCATAACACCATTCACATAATGGTTATACCAAATTTTCATGCAAAACAAAGTGCCTCATATCCTTACAAGCACTCATAGCAAGATGCATTGTGCTAGTATGATAGCTACTGCTTCCCCCATAGCCAGCCAACAGGAAGTTGCTTCATAAATTACTCACTGCATTAAGATGTTGGAGTGCTATACATGGCCAATTTGTCACCAGAAATCTGCATCGCACATAACCCACAACTTTTTATTGCAGCATCACCTATTATTGCTAACCAAAATATTGTAAACTGAGCCACAGCCACATAAACACCAGCTCACAGGACCGAGCATACATTTATAATGCATCAAACAACAACTTTAAGGCTGGAGAGAACCTTATATGAAAATTTTAATTTGTTGCTAGATGCCTAGTTACCACTTAAATGTATAGCCCCACCTAAGCATGTATATGAACACGATAGCAAGACGGGCGAGTTGGTGATACATACTTAAGGGAAAATCCCCGCCTTTTGCGCTATTTTCCCTTAGGTATGCATAAGAAATAATTCTGATGACATCTTTTTAGGACCAGAGATAAAACTTTACCCCCTTTCAAAATACACATTGCAACAAAACATAGCTCAAGGCATTACGGCAAGTTTTGCATTGCAGCATCATCCCGATCAGCCTGCCTACACCCACTGCAGGGCAAAGACCTTTCCTATGTCTCTCCAACTAACCCTGTCCTTTGGCAGCTGTGCCCAGCCTATGCCTGCAAACTTCTTAATCTCATCCGCACACCTAACTTACTGCCACCCTCTGCTACGCTTGTCCTCTCTTGGAATCCACTCTGTTACCCTCAAGGACCAGGAGTTAATACATGCACTGCCCAAGTAACGCACGTTTTTTCCCTCTCCCACTTTGCAAACTTCCAGTCTTAATGTTAAACCTATCATTTTTCTTTCCATAGCTAGCTGTGCTGTACTTAACTGGCCGTCGAATTTCTGCCCCGTAAGTGAGTGCTATTAAGATACAGCTGTTGTATACTTTTCGCCTGTAAACTGCTGGTAAACTGCTATTCAAAATCCGAGAGAACTGACCTATGCACTCCACTCCATTTTTCTAGTTACTTCCCTCACATGATCCAGATCAGCAATCACTACCTGCCCTAAGTAGACATATTCCCTTACCACCTGCAACCCCTCGCTACTAATTGTGAACTGCTGTTTCCTTGCAAGACTATTGAGCATTACTTTGGCTTCCTGCATGTTCATTTATAGACCCACCATTCTGCTCTGCCTGTCTAACTGCATCTCGTGTTAAAACAGAAGTACGCAGCATACAGGACCTCTATGGTAGCTAAAAAGCTGGGGCTTTCAGCCCAATATCACAATGCATGTGCAATCAAAGATGCTCTTGAATGGGAAGAACACTTTACTATCAAGAGCATGCTCAATTAAAAGATGAGTTGTGATTACATCTCACTAAACAAAGTGATTTTTTCACAGCTGAGGCTCAGAGGAATATTTTTCACACAATAGTTTGAGCATGAAGGATTCTAAACCTACTCACATAGGCACCCAAGTCACCACCCCTCACAAAATCACAGAACTATTATGTGCCACGTTGATGGTAGATGCTCAAGCTGCTAGATGCAGATATGGCATTGCATTAATTATTTTTAAAAGGAGTCTCTGAAGGCAACATTACAGAGCAAAGATTAAAATTTTATAGCCTAACCAAAGAGCATAAATGGTGCAATGTGATGCAAGGCACCACCTCACAGTAAAGACTGCAACATGCGCTGTGGGTAGAACTTTGTGATAGTATCAGCTAACTAAATGCCTCATGTCATTCTTGAAGCTGCACTAAGCCTCGCTTTGGCCAATTTTTAGCCAATCTGATGCATACTGTGTGCATCCTATTGGGCGATGCCAAAAATAGCACCTTAAAGACAACCGAGTTTACGTTTTAAAGTTGCACATATAAAGAGTGGTGCTGCTCCAGGTTGACTACTTCTACATCACAAAATACACAACCTGTATATGTATCTGCAGCACACTAAAGCAAGCAATGCCATTTTATAAATGCTCAATATAGAAAAGCAAAATTAACGAGTTTTTAAATGTGCACTTCGGAAGCTCAGTATCTCAAACTGCACTGCAGATTAAGAAAATTTAAACACTGAGCTCAATTTCAATGTTGGCAGCCCTTAATTCTGCAATGTAATCTTGCCCCAATCAAAAAAAAAGACTAATTAATTTAGTTAAGGGCATAAATCTTGAGCTCTATCAAGTACTTAATATGTGCCTTCTGTGCAATATATGAGACAGATACTGCGCCATTTCCTTTCCCCCCAAAAACCAATTATTATTATTATTATTAGAATCCACCTGTACAAACCACGGCCACCTACCTCTTAGTTATTAGAATGAAAACCTGGCAACATAACAAAAAATCACCCAACATTTTTGACATCCTTTCGGCTGGAAGTTTCATTTTGCTTCATTTGTTCTCAATTAGGTGACCACACTGACCGAGCTGATGCTGACCGCAACTCTGCAGGTGGGCACTTGACTGAAGAGGTTTTCAATAAAACTAGCTGTAAGCATTCCATTTTTAGTTAGGGCACTTAGCTACTAAGCCAGGTGTCCAGAGTGTTAATCCAGGCCATTTGATGGAGTTAACACGTAAAAGATGCAGTGTGCTGTGCTATGTCAGTGCACATTAAAAATCTCCAGGTAGTTAAAATATATTCACAAGCCCTCCCTACAGCATCCTTCTCTTCTTCTTTTAGCCCCTACCCTCACAGTGCCATTGAGGTGTCCACTGAGCAGTGAGACAGCTATGTGTCTTAGCCTTTCCTCAAAAAAATGTCCTATATGGCTCTGCGATCTCTTGTGTTTTCCTGCACTGTCAATTTCCAACTGGCTCAACAGTCTGCTTCATAAATGATGTGTACTTTTCCTGCCCTTTCAATTTCCAACTGGATCAACATGAGCTGCATAGGTTCCAAGTTAAAGCTTGACAGAACAGATTTGTGTTTCAGCATTGCTTTATTATGTACCGCGACCGCAGACCATTTCCACCAGCTGCCGAAGGGCCAGGTGAGCTGCTTAAGGGTGGTGGAAGCAATGTACAGTGGTGGTACATGGCAGAGGTATATGGAGGCCCTCAATTGTACTGTCGAAAATGATGTCAAAAGCTGCTTCATGAGCGTAAATATACAGTCAACTTTTCTTGTCATAGTAAATCCCACATCTTCTACTAATGGGCAAGACTGAAGGGAGTACAGGCCAATGAACTTACATCCAGTCAGGACGACAAGATGACTGAAACATTTATGATGACATGGAATGGGCAAGGAGTAAGGTAAAAAAAACTAGTCAACTCTACTGATGGATGACTTGAATGGAAAGGTAGGCCAAAGGCAGCAAACCAGATCGCCAGAGAATATGGCATAGGTCCCAAGACCAGCAGTGGGGGCTATCAATAGAATTCCCAGAATAGTCTGAATCTTGAATATCTTCTGCAAGCAAACTGGAACAAGAATTACGGACTGGAGAAAACTAGGGCAGAATAAACAGATGAATTCAAAATCTTGCCCGAAAACAGCTATTCTGCTTTAACCAGGACAGTCAACTTGTATTAAGATGAATAATATCTCAAAATCATTACAGGGTGTGTGTAAAAGTAGGAGTTAGGGTAGCTAGGCATGATTTTAGTACGTCTTACAGGGGATGAAAGAGCTGATTAAGAATCACAAGCCATGAAGTCCTTTAACTCCATAGATAAAACTGACAGGGCTATAGAAGATAAGAAATAAGGACAAGATCAACAACAAAAGCTTCTGAGCAGGCTCTAAAGAGGGAATGTAGCCTAGAGGCTGTTAGGAGGATATTAGACTTCGGAATAACATATTCTGAAGCGGAGGAACTGCATAGACTCAGGAAGAGACTTACACAGACGAGCACTTTTTTTAGGACAGGTGTTAAACAGGAGCCAATGCACACTCCTTCCTTTTGTAGGATGTACTTATATTCCAGGTAATGGTGTTTTTGAGATAAAATAGCAGTTCTAAAAATTCGGTGCACGAAACTCCGACTGTTTTGGAAGGCCACGACACTGAAGTGGTCAATGCTGTCCTCAACATATCCTAGTAGAGAGGCATGCGGGAGTGAATAGTACAAGACTTTGACGTCTATTGAGAAATCTTGAAGGCTTTTTCAGGATGGGACATAACGAAATCTAACACTTGTTCAGAGTTTTTGACCACAAACAGGTCATCCAAACTGAGGTTGTTTTTCTTGGACAAACAGTGCAACAAATTTTCTCTATGTGTCATTCCTGCACTTCAAAATATGACACACATGCACCAACTAGCCCAATCCGCAATGCTTCTAGACATAAGAAAAATTATAAGTACACCCTAAAAGGTAAGGGCAATGCCATTATGAACATTGAAAGATAGTCAATGTAGCTGCAGCATTCTACAGATACCATCTACATCAGCTCAAGTTATTAGGACACTAATGATGAAGCCAGAGGTGTGGAGGAATTCGACATCTGACACATGGTGCCTTAACCATTTTCTTTACTTTTCAACTAATATAATGAAACTTCGCATGCTTATGCAGTTTGTCGTCCTTACTTCAAAAATGGAATTACTTTTTGTGAAAACTCATCATTTCTTACAATAAATACAAAGAGTACGCTAAAATTTGTGAAAACAGAAAGTAACCACTCACAAAAACCTGTTAATAACGCATTGCTAGATAGCACAAAGGGTAAGAAACACAATGTTTCAAGCAGATTTTTGACTGAATATTTTTTTACTTTAATGCACTTTGAATTTCAGAGGTCAAAACATTGAAACACAAGTAATATTACAAAGTTCTATTCTAAAACAGTTCAAAGCAACAAGTAAACTGTTAGTAACATTGTGGTCTCTAGAATTTCTCTTTACACTGAAATATATTGCTTTATCGTCAAAAGGTGTTGAGATATTACATTCACAAAAGTGACAAGAGCCCAAATTCGATTTCTGAGAAAATGACAAAAACAAACAGAAGTCCCTTTTAAGGTAATTGAGTGCTTCCTTTTCAAGAGAACAAAAGTGCAGCAGACGGCATCAGTCAGGTGGCTGGATGAGATTAGGAAGTTCGCTAGAACTAAATGGTAGTAGCTGGCGCAGAGCAGGACAACTGCAGCGATATGGGAGACGCCTTTGTCCCACAGTGCGGCACAGTAAGGCTGACACTGATGGTAGCTAAAAAATGTGGAGAGTTGGAGCTTGCACTTTTTTTATGTAATGCAGCCTATGCTTATCCGTGCTTATCCTCACCTGCTTAGTAAGGTGCCTGGTCTCCGTACTTCTGGGAGTGGTCCCGGCACAGGTTTGGCCTCAAAAAACTTCTAGCACACTGCAAAAAGATTGCAATGGCAACATGTATGCCCCTACTTCCATTGTATTAGCACGCAACAAATTTGTGTGTACACATGAATACAATCTGTAAATCAGTATAGTTAGCATTTAGGAGATTTTTACAAGACATGAGAATCTCTGGGCTTATTTTACAACACAAGATCCAATCAGCACAGCTGCAGGATGACAGATGAAATGAAAATCGGTTTTTGGGAAAAGGAAATTTTGCAGTATCTGTCTCGCATCTGGGCACACCTGAACAGTGCCATAAGACAAGGATAAAGGAGGGACTGAGAGAAGAAAGAAGTGCCGTAGTGGAGGGCTCTCGAATAATTTCGACCACCTGGGGATCTTTAATGTGCACTCACATCGGACGGGTGCCTTTGCTTTTCGCCTCGATCGAGACGCTGCCACCGCTGCAGGTTTGAACCCGGGTACTCCGGCTCAGTAGCCAAGCACCCTAACCATTGAGCCACCGAGGCAGGTATGACAGATGTTCATAAAAACATTTTAGAGAGAAGCTATTTTGTGGATTCCAGAGGAAAAGCAAACTATGAACACTCCGCAAAGGCTGAAAAACAGTGCAAAAAAAGAGAAAACCGATATAAAACAGAAAACTTTGCAGTACAGCAGATAATGCACAGAAATGCAATGGGCTTTACCTCTTGACTGCGCAATTTGCCCTTTATATAACCTGCAACTACCAGAGCACCTATAGAAAATATAGAAAAATAGGCACTAGCACAATGCTTCAGAAAGCATCACTTTGTATTGGTTCTCACAGCCGCTGCAGAGGACTTGAAATTTTGCACGAAAGAGTGTGCCCATTGATGTTAACTTCCACAATAAAAAAACACGCTGTTGCGCTGCGTCCACTAACATACCTGTGTACCCTTTCCAGATGAAGTCACAAAGTGCTCCCATAGTGCAAATCATGTTTCAAGGTTTGATGGTTGCACAGTGACCACATTGGCAACAGTGCTCTTAGTTGTGGATATTTTTACAATGGGCAAACCAGTCATCGCAAAAAGCAATACACCTTTCAACACTGCAAAACGAACAACAGGTGTCCCAGTTGAGCAATGCTGATGTCAATGAAAGCACCAAGAATATAGTGACCATCAAAACTCTTGGGGCATCACTAATATGGAAGCCATGAATTTAAATGGGCATCACCCTTCAGAAAAAAAGGTCAAACTACTCACTACCCAGTAAACTCTACTGATGTACAGTGGATGTTCAAAATGTGGTTTCCGACTTTTTAGCTTCCCTTGATACAGAGTGCATTCATTATTCTGCATTTTCATAGCTCTTATTTACCTCAGAAAAGCACCACTTGATTTGTCCTACTAAATCTGCCGGTGAGGGTTTTTAGGGAGGCTGCTCACATAATTTCAAATCTTAGTTAGAAATTGCCTTTTATTATCCTCTATACTTTGTGCATTTCGACCATGATGCTGCACCAGCTGCTGTGCTAAGTACATTGCAGACATATTTATGAAGTGTTTTATTGGCACAAGCAGAAAGCTGGCTTACATGTCACATTTCTTTAAGTTAGCTGCTTAGGAATTAGTGCAACACTATGTCCCAGGGCTTAGTTTTGCAGTAAGATTAAAAAGCAACAACAACGACAATAATCACACTGCTGCATATAACCTTAACAACGCTGAGTACAAAAAACAAGTAGGTGATGTGTAAAAATTAATCCCCTTCTCTCTAAGGTTACCATCATTATTACCAGCCAAGTGTGCCACTGCTGGAAGAAAGCTCCTCCAAATGATCTTGAAATAAATTATTATTACATTCCATACTTATGCACACAAAACAGAAGACTGGAGCAGTCACATTTAAGCATAATACTGCCATTGCCTTGAAAAAGACTGCGAAGAGAAAAAAATGTCTTTAGCAAAATTACTGCTGATTAGAAAAGGCCATGGGCACATATAAAAACCCCAAGAGCTCCCTGCTGCATGCACTGAAGGCCATGTGCCATGTGGATTTAAAGGAGGTGGGAGGTTGCCCTTATATCCCTAAGCAAGAAATCTTATACTCAAGAATCATACTCCTGTCTAATTTCACTAAGAATAAAGCTACACAAAGAACAGTGGAAACATCTCCCAGCATCACGTGTGTCAACTCTAGCTTCATCCCTGTTGTCCACACTGCTCTGCAACCCCTCCACTGCACATAAATCTGCCCTTGTATTGTAAATAATATTCTTTCTGGCATTGATGAAGCAACTGGCTTTATGAAAAACATACAGGCAAAGGAGTTCAATTTTAAGCCATGTAGTCGAGCTCACTATCACCATAGGGAATCCCAAGCTTCAGACAAGTGAGGTTAAAAGTTTCTTCCACCACATACACATATGGAAGGCTGGGATGAAAAAGAAACTACTCTTCGTGGCCCAGAAGCAGACGCGATGTGGTGCACCTATTTGGACTAATGCTGCAGACAAAGCAAAATTGCCAGAAGAAAATAACTGATCATAATCAGAAGAAAACCTGCCACTTATCATGATTTTCATACATCAGCTCGGTCTATTCGCTAGCTGTGAAGACCATTCTCAGAGCTAACAGGATAGCCAATTACATCGATTAGTAGCTGTATGCAGATTACTGCACGAAATACTGCCTAATGTGCCCAAGCTGCATGCCCTCCAACTTTTTTGTAACTAATAAGTCAGCATATGTGTGGAAACAGTGGTTAGTAAGCATGGTAAAGAAAGCTGACTGCTTTCATTCTGGGGTTGTTATAAAGGGCTGAGTTGCTATTCAATATTTTGACAGTACTTGCAAAAATTTCACTTTCCAAATTAATATTTGTTGTCACAGACTGCCCACTTAATCTTTCTGGTCCCATGTTTATTGCACAAAACAAGCAAACTAATCAGAAATTGTCTGAAATGTTATGCACTATACAAATATTAATTCTGTGCTTTTATGTGTCATCAATTATGTAATCAGACCTGCAAGATTTTTTACAAAGAACCTTTCTCAGAAAATAAATTTATGAAGACATCTGTGCAATTTCCATAGTAGAGACCACTGTGAAGAGAATAAACAAGCTGGACATCAGGTCAACACAAACTAAAAGATGATTTCACTAACTGCCCTTGTCTTAACACACCCAGAATGTGAATTTCACAAACTAGTTTTGTCGATACACCACTGTCACTTGGAGAAACCATTATTGGTTCAAATATAGAAGGGTGATGCTCCAAGTACCCCTTACCTGAACAGTCCGGCAGGGTCGATGGAGATGTCAGAGTACAGCACAGCTATGCAAAATGCAGGCCAAGATGTTTCTTGCTGAATGCTGCATGAAAAAAAAAATAGGATGAGCACATCACGAATGGAAGAATGCAAGACAAGTCATTTATGATAAAGTCACACTCTGTCCACAATTGGAATGGTTGTTAGATACAAACTCACAGGTGTTTTATACCAGGTGTTATATGGAAAACTGAATAATTTTCAAAAACAGGATTTTTGAGGTAAAATTATGGCTTTTGCAGCAAGGTATTGCCACTGTTGGTGGACATCAGAGAACCGGTAAATCATTTTAACTAGTGAGGTGGTTAACTAACTTTCAGTAATTAATTTTAACTATTAGAGTTAGGCACCTGGTTGTAATTAGAGATTTGTTGCCAGTCGTTAGTTAAAGTGGTATCAGTTTTTAGAATTTCAGAAACATCATTCCCCTCGGTGCTGTGGCCCAACAAATTTTGGCTACATCGTGCAAAATACATGCACATTTGAAGAGCATGCAGGCAAAGCAACCCCTCCAGTTCACGTAAGTAGTCAAAACAGCCAAATAATTAAAAAGTTAATTATTAGAAATTAATTAACCTGCTTACTACCCAAGATCACTCAACAGTTTTCTGGTGTGCCATTGCTGGCAGTACCACACTGCAAAAGCTATATTTTTACCTCAAAATCGTATTTTTGAAAATTAGTCTTCCCTGTAACACCTGGCCATAGTGTGGGGAATGGTCAGGGGCAGTGTTATTGGCACATCAAACAGCCATTTGCCTGGCTAACCACTGCAATATGCACACAGAGAGTTCGCAATGTCACATAATATAAAAGGGTACCAAAGAAGTGTAAAGTGAATGTTTTTACCATGGTGCTCTGTAAATTGTCTGCTTTTTGTGCATTTGTCAGCTGTCAGTCAGCTAAAAAGCAGCCTGTCATGACAAACACTGCACCTTCATAGTCTGCACTGTAGGTGGGGTGCAGAAAATGTGTATAATTTGTGCCTGTAATTCTATTGGCCAGCCATGATGGTGTTCATATACCGTTTATGATTGGAAGGTTTAGTTGGAAGGCTATCCAACAGAGGTTGCTGGCAAGGCTGCACTTAATTTTTCTGCTCTCTACATTAGCCTGTGTCTCTAAACTCTATTCAAATGTGTTTTATCAACTATGGCAACTGTCTGCATTACTGCATTACTAGAAGACTGATGGCGAAGTGCTACACTATCTGCCAACGAAACATGGTGTGGAAAAATATGGAAAGTTAAAATGAAACGAATAGAAACAGCACATGTTACTTTTGAAACAATGACTGCATACAAGATGATAGCACAAAAACATGGCCCTCATAAAAGTGATGCTAGGTTATGGAAGAATGTTTGTTGCTGCCACTGCAAACCAAAAGTTTTGGTATTAAAGGTAGCTTAAACAATTCTTTATAATTCATGTTTCTGCACCAATTCCAGCAACAAAATCAATGAAAGAGAGGTCACTAGCAAATCATTGTAACACAATGATTTTGATAAACCAGTTGACATTCTGCAATAAAAACAGCTTTGCCCTAGTAGCCTGAAAACTACGAGGACCGCCAAAAGAAAAAGCTCCTCCTAAAAGCTATGTCAAAATGTACAGTTAGAAGCAACATAAAAAGCCATTAACTATGGTTTGAGATATTAATGTACAGCAGACCCCAGCAAAACTTGTCTGCACAGAAACATGCAAATCCTTTCCAGTAGCAAGGAGTTTAATATCACACTTTCGGTTACATGTTCACTCCCTTGTAATTATATGTAACAGATTAGTGCATACGGGTAACTGCATTTTGTCTTGAGGCTGAAAAATAACTAATTAAATCTTTTGCTAATGATGTTACAGTTTCAAAAGGTGCTTAGAATATATCACATGAGGTAATAAAAAACAGCAACAATCCAAGCCTCATTTCATTCAATATGATGCTAAAGTCAACCTGCCTCAACAGCTGGAATGACAATGAATTATGATGCAGCAATTATACTGCTTTTTTTATGCCACAAGTTTACTATACTAAACCTGGATGTCACAGCTATTGTTAGGTCATTTGAAAGCAAAACCGAAAGAGAGAAAAAACTCTCAACTATTTTTTAGTTATCAGTTGTAAGTGAACGCACGTGGTGATACACGGACAATAATGCCTTAAGCAACATTAAAAAGAAGGAAGCACGCAACAGAATCTCTGCATCCATGCTTGTTTATATTATGTGCACCACTCTATCTGTTCTCAGGGAGACATTTCTTCAAGGTAATAGTTCCTAACTTAAATTACCCCTCCAATCAAGATAAACCACATTTAACAGTGAATATGAATAAGTTTGGTTTATGTGGGTTTAATGTCCCAAAGCAACTCAGGGTGTGAGAGACCTGAATGTCAGTAATTACAGCCATACATATGCATCTTTATTTGTTGACCACAATAAGCAACAGAGCAATAGTAAGGCACCCCCCAAAAAAAGCAATCATAAAAAGAAATATGCCTCTGAAATTTCATGTGAAAATCAAACAGCTAGGTAGATGGACATGCACACGGATACTTAAACCCGCCTAAAAAGCAATGCACTACTGAAAAAACAAACTAAGAAAAAGTCAAACAAAAAATAATTCGAACTACTTAGTTTTCGTGGCATGACCATTCAAGTTAGAAAACACGACTGGAAATTTCAGCCAGAAATGCCTCTCCCCTCTAAGAATTCTGTATCAAATATGATAGAAGTTGCCATTAAAAACACCAAGGGCCATGTGCTTGCTCTCTAGGACACAGAAACAGTCGTCCACATACCTTAGAAATATTTTTGGTCGCGGCTGGAAAGTGGTAAGGGCTTTGTTTTCGATGACTTCCATCGTGATGCTCGCCGCTGTCACTTACAATGGCACCTTTTACCAACAGACCTTCGGAACAGTAATGGGCGCAGCAATCTCGGTGACAGCGGCGAACATCACGATGGAAGTCATCGAAAACAAAGCCCTTACCACTTTCCAGCCGCGACCAAAAATATTTCTAAGGTATGTGGACGACTGTTTCTGTGTCCTAGAGCGCAAGCACATGGCCCTTTTTCTAGACCACCTGAACTCCATTGAACCCTCAATCAAGTTCACTTTTGAGGAAGAAACCGACGGCTGCCTCCCATTCCTGGACACCACGGTAACCCGTACTCCGACTGGCCTCGTATTTAATGTTTACCGCAAACCCACGCACACTGGAAGATATTTAAATTTCAGTTCTGTGCACCCAGTCGCTCACAAACGGTATGTGGTTGTCTCCCTGATCAACCGTGCCAGACAGGTCTGCAGTCAAGATGCCGATCTAAAGAGCGAAATGAAAAGAATAGAGTCGGATCTTCGAAGAAACGGCTACCCTCATTCCTTCATCAGGAACACCGAAAGAAGAATGACAGCGAATCAGCCTACCTCCGAAGAACGCGAGAGCACAGAAAAAACAAAAGAAAAACGAGCTGCTGTCCCATACGTGGCGGGAATTAGCGAAGCGCTTGCACGTTCCAGGTGTTGTATATGAGATAGACTGCGCCGATTGCTCATCAATATATATCGGTGAAACAAAGGACTTCAGGAGACGCCTGAGAGAGCACCAGAACGACGTCCGAAACCGGAAAGCAGCATCTAACGCCATCGCCGAGCATGTGCAAGAATCCGGCCACGAGATTAACTGGGATCAAGTAAAGATATTGACAACAGAAAAGAACACATCAGCACGGCAGAATCTTGAGTCCCTTATCATACAGACATCGTCTAACACATTAAACAGGAACGACGGAACTCTACATCCTATCTATGCTAAATCATTAAAAACGCTACTGGGTGCTACAACAGGACGAATCCGTGCGCCGATTGCTTCATAGTGAACAAGGGAGCCGTAGTGCTCCCGAAACGTCTTTTTCATCTTTTGACTTTGGCCAGTGACCAGCAATCTGCATCAACATGATTCCTGACCAGACGGTATGCCGTCAAACCCTCGACTACATCCTACTTCACAGTACATGGCTTGTACCTACAACACACTGACTGCCATAACGGTGGGCCAAAAGAGTGGCGAATGCCTGTTCTTTCATCTAATCTGTTTGCTCCCAACTGCACTCTGAAACCTTCATGGGAGCCAAGCATGGAGCCACCGATATCACATGGAAGCCGTCTATAATAGTGCCTCCAACAAGGGAACAAATTGAGGCTCCTGCTACCACAACATTGCAAAAATGTACCTCAGGAGATACATTACCACTTCAAGAGAACCAGCTACACCAAGTAACAATGCTTAATCCCATCTGCAGTGCTGCCTCCATAGGAATCTGCATACAAAGCTGGCATTAGCAATGAAACTGGTTTCTCCATATTTTTTGAAAAAGCGAGAATGATGTACACAAGCAATACCCACCTACGAACTTTGCGCTGCAAAAACTGAATGAGTTAGTGCATTCGTTGAATGCAGGAAGTAAACGATTGAATCGATGCCTATAGGTAGCACTTTCCTTCCAGCACTAGCTCCATGAAGCAGCAAAACACATACCATTGCAATGGGATCAAGCATATTGTAGCAAACTTGCAGGGCAGTGGACACTTGGGTGGCCCTTTCGTTTCCTTAGAGATCACAAGAATTATTCGTTTGATCCAAGCTACACTTCGGCTTTGACACTAGTGCCCACATACAACCTGCACAAATCCATTCATCACAATACCTCAAGAGCTGAGAAACTTGACTGAAAAGTAAATTGCAGTTAGGAAAAAAGAAAACTAAAGCTGAAGTCAGTAAAAAGGGTCACACCCTAAACGTTGTGGTGCATCAATTAAAATCTAACGGCTGCTACAAAGACAAGAAACTGTCAACAGGTCTTCAAAACCGTTAACATTGTAACAATTAAGGAATAGCGATCAAAATGCACAGTGTATGGAGGAGACACACTATTAAAAAAAGAACATCATTGTTCTATTTGTATCAGACATATTGAAAAATGAGAATTACACAATGAACAGCACATTGATTTACTATTGCATCTACAAGATGTGCTCTAGGTCGAAACAACATTTATATTACTTGGAAGCGCGAAATACCCAGATACAGAAAACACACGTGCACAGGACAAAGCACTCCATGTATTTCGTGGTTGAAAAAAAAATGTCACTTTATGCCACACTCTTCCAGCTTCCAATTTCAGCCCAAAACCCGTTACACCAAATCTCGACACAATCGCAGCGCGGTCAAGCAATAAGGTCAACCCGGCGAAAAAAACACAAAATTGAATCTGCAGCTGGCTGTTTAAGAGCATTTCTTTGCCGCTAGGCTACCTGCCGAATAAAGCGAAGGCTCCATATGCGTGAAAAAGAAAAAGCGACGCGCTGAGGCGGCGCGGCAAAGACGACCGCAGTTCGCTCTGTAGCTTGGTAGGTAGACGCGCTGGGTGAGACTCAAGCACAAACCAATCACGATACACCAAGTGCTATGGATCCCAAATAATGACCCTCTTTACTGTCTCCGATTTCCCGCATGGCGCATCCTCGCTGCGCCCCTCCTTTCGAAACCGACCGGCTCAGGCAGCCGATGGTGGCGGCGCATTTCGACGCCTTCGTGTCCCCGCTAGCGTGCAGCGCAGCGCCGACAGGCGAGACACGCGACCTGCACCAGCGGAGATCTGCTTTCGTTCGTACAGTGCTTGCAAGGTGCGCCGGCGTTCGAAACAAGGCGTTTCTATAACACGAGCACTATTTAGACGAAAAAACTTTCGCTTTCTCATTAGCAAAAGCTGCGCACTTCTTCCGTGGGGGCGAAGGGCTAGCGTTACACACGAGAGCATTGAAGTCAGGCGGTCTCTAATAATGGTATTCATAATGTATACGTGCCTTGGAAGACAGGAGGATGTTTGCAGCCCAAAGGTGTGCATCCAGCACGGCATGGCCCACGTCAAACGTCTTTGGAACAGCGCTGACATGCACCAGGCGCTGCCCGTCGCCACGAGCGCCGTAAACGACGCTGCTGCGCATGCGTCGCTCACTCCGCGCGAGCCGAGTGCGCCGTAGCGCAGCTGCGAGCTGTATTTCTCCGCGAAACAATGAAGTTCGATAAACGGTAGCATACTTCTCGCTTTTTTTAAGCAGATATAGCGCGTGTCGTGTGTATGATGTGTTTGAGTTGCTTTCTCATAGGGTCCTGCTCATACGTGCACAGAATCAAAAGCTCAAAGTTTAATTGTGCGTTTTAATGGTAACGTAGGTACAGTGAACTAGTAAACTATCCTAGTGGCGCGAACGGAAGGGCACGGGCGTGCCGTTTGGCATAGAGACCACCAGGTGGTGCAACGGCAACTTTCTCTAGCGGCGTCGCGGCGTCGTCGCTGGAGCTTGTGTGTGTTTTTCCGAGTCGTTGTTCCTATGTGGTGTACTAATACGCCTGTAGTTAATAAACATGCATGCCATTTGCTTCAACTAGCTTCAACGTAACCTCATATGCACCTTTTTTCTCCCCTTTGAGCATTACGGCGATGATGAAAAATCGCGTCGTCGTATGCCGTCTGCTACCGAGAACGGGAGCCGGGCAATGAGAGAGGCTCACGGATTTGCCTGTGGATGTTAGTTGTCTAGGTGCATCTTTTGCCAGGCTGATATTGTTTACCTGCGATTATAGTTTGGTGCCATGGGTTTTAACGTCCTAAGGCAACACAGGCTATTAGGGACGCCGTAGTGGATGACTCTGGTTATTTCGACCACTCGTGTTCTTTAATGTGCACTGACATCGCACAGTACACGGGATCTAGCATATCGCCTCCATCAAAATGCGATCGGCGTGGCCGGGATCGAACCGGTGTCTTTTGAGTCAGAATCCGAGCACAACAACCACTGAGCCACCGCGGCGACTTAATTATAGAGAACTACACCCCTCATTCATCTGTGCGCGCGCTTACGTGTGATCTAGCCTTACGGAAATCAGTTTTTTCCTGAGACGGTTAAGCGGCCTCAGAAACGTATTTTGGAAAGAAAATTATACCCATGGCTGAAAATATTTCCAACCCAATTTTCGGAAAATTTTACTTGCAGTGTATGAATGACCTAAGCCAGGTTGATAATACACCGGAGGCGAGCATTATACTTTTATTGGCAAGTGCGGATATGTAAAAGAAAAACTGAAGCAAATATTGGTTTGATGGCAGGCACAATATTGGCGTAACCAGCCTAAATTAGGTTACATAGAAATTTCATCCGTGGAAACAAGGCTGGGCTTGTGCATCTAATTGTGCATCGACTCATTTTCAGGGACTTAGAAGCTTGGCATTTCCGGTTGTTGCTGCTATTGATGCATTTCATAAAAAAAGTTAAGGCGGGTTGTTATGTAAAAAGCAGTGAGCTCGGCTGCAACATTTTCACAGTGGTCTGGACAGCCAAGTCGAAGCTCTGTTTTTGCCTTAACCACATCTACAATATCAATGATACTGTCTGCATGTGGTTCTAGGAGGCTAAACCATGTTGTGAAAGCATTTTCTAGGTCAGTTACAAATTCGTATAGGGCGGCAGCGGGATACAGAAGACCACCGTTGTCTTTCATGCGAGTGAACTGGGCTAGGTTTAAGTTCCCAGCCGCCTCTTTGGTCAACAAAAGCAAATTGAGGCAGCTTTCACAGCCCGTCTTCAGAACACATTTCCTGGCCACATAACCAGCTATATAAAATATTAGCCGGCTGGCACTTGATGCCACAATGCAAGTGGAATGGTCTGGGGGTAATTTCGGGAACACTGCATTTGCTGCATCTATGTTGCCTGCATCTAGCAGTTTATCAACAAGTTCCTGCCTGCTACTATGGGAGCTTTGCTGGCCAGCATCTGCATCCAAAAGGGAACAGCACGGATTTTTCGTGAAGAATTTCAAGTTTGGTGTCTCTTCGTATTGAATTGTTGCGAAGAGCACGCTGGCGTCACTGTCGCAATTTATCCAGCACCAGGTCTTTGTGGGAAGCATATCACTCCTCGAAGCATGTTAACTGTGAAGGGCCCACTCTCGGTGGGGCCTGCAGCTTCATTTAGAGCGTTCAGCTCGGAAATCGAAACATCGGTTACAGGCTGACGAAGCGCTTCCTGCGCGACATCTGCGCGACAATTTCATTCTGTGCGTCTTGTCGCTTGCTGTTGCTGGCCTTTCTGGCCTCTGTTTCGCTCTTCGGACCGAAAGGTAAGACGGACAGTCAGGCAGGAGGGTAGGCACCGCACCATGCCCCAGTGACGGCTTCCCACGGGGTTGTCGCACTTCGGAGCCATTTATCATGTGAATGTAGTCCCGCAATATGCACTCGGGCTCAAAGTGGCGCTCACAGACCGCTGAGGACTCAGTGAAAGGTTTGTCATCTCTCCGCAGATTGCGCTCCCACTTCTTCCTAAGTTCGTCGTCCGTGGGAGCGACGAACAAAGACGCCTTAGGAGCTCCTGGATAACCGCTCCGACAGCCCGGGGCAAAGCAATGGGAGTCCGTCTTCCTTTTCGGCATCGTGCCGCTCTGTAGTGTCTTTATAGCACGAACTTCACACACGCAATACGATTTTCTACGGATCACTCACAGTTTACAGCTCGAGGAGCCATGCCGAAACGTAGAACTAAGACAAAACACTTCGTTTCAGCCAGTTAAGCGCCCGGAGAGCCGTTCCGAATGTGAGAAGCAGCCCGGCAGCGGCAGCACGGGGCTAGTAAAAGGCACAGTAGCGCCCCTTGCGGCGAGAAGAGGCGTTTTGCCTCAGCCGCTACGCTGCCGCGCGCTCCGTTCGCGCCACTAGATAGGGATTCTAGTTCACTATAAACGTACGAGAAGCGATTTTGAAATTTGAAGCTAGGTCTCTCGCTGCGCCGACTCAGCTTGCGGCGTTCGGCTTTTTCAGCGAAGAATAACGTGACGCCAGTTTTTTGCCGATGGCTGCCGCTCACAAGCAGAAAGGTGCGGGCACCGCAGAAGACCCGGAGCTCCACATCGAAGACGCGGAGGTCGGAGTCGTGAACGAGGGCGCCACGGGGCTGTGTGCCGTGAGTGAAGGCGACGTCTGGCCGGCGTCGGCCGGTGTGAACTGCGGGCAGCACTCGCATGGTGGCCGTCACAGGGACACTGGTGGCAGCGCCAACAGCTATTCGGGGCCCACGCCGGAGAGTGGCCGATCCAATGCTGGGGAGGACGACTGCAAATGCTCTCCTTGCTCGACTCTGCCATCCCTGTATGATGGACATCACCGCGATACCGAGACCGCAAGACCAGAGGCCGGTAAAGATGCCCGTTCACAGATAAGTCGTGCAGACAAGGCTGTCCAGTGCGATATGTTTTCGAGCGAGTGGGCGATCGCCGATCAGATGTGCAGAGAAGCTGAGATACGCATTGAAGCCTTGAAACGCCAGATCAGTTTCTACGACAGCCTGCCTGACTAAATGAAGCGAGACTGTTGTGCGTATCCGTCTACACAGAGAGGCAGCGAAAGAAATTTATGCGAAGTGACTGTGCATAAATGAACACATTTGCCAATACCCACCTCCCATATTCGCTGCCCGCGTACCAATCGTCTGAACTTCTTTTGTTTTGATTTGCTCATAAAATGCTTTTCCGGTAATATCCATAAAGTTGTTTGTTTCTTGCTTTATGACGCGATGGCTGTTGTGTTCTTCACCAGATACCATAATTTTGAGCTTCCCGTCTCATTCCCACTGGATTATGCCCTTAGTCCATTCATTGTTTGTGGATTGCTTTCTGAAGCATTGTGTTCTGTTGTTCAATAAACTGCAGCATTACCCAAGGACTACAGCCTGATACGTACAACTCTAGTTATCAGTGAAGCTCAGTGAAGATTCAAAGCCGCCGAGCAAAATAGACGATATCTGAAATGCGCAAAGCCATCTCTTGGCTCTACGCGAACTACAGTATTTCCAGCCCAACTTAATCCAAACGCGAGAATATTTAATCTGGGTGCCATTCAATTTAATCCAGGTGCCACAGAAATTAATCCAAGCGCCGAAGCATTTAATCCAAACGCCAGCGAATTTAATCCTCATGTATTCTCACACTGGACCCCTCAAACTTAAAACGCGTCTGCAAATCCCAGACGCGTTATTGATGAGTTGTTACTGACGAAGCATTAGACACCAAATTAGCATGTAATAACTCTCTAACCATAACAAATAAGGGCTGGGTATTTATACCACCCACCACATCAACCTAGGTACTAGGTGAGCGTGAAGCACATTGCAGATATGCTTGTGTGGTGTCCTGCAACTCACATCATCATGTCACACCTTTATTATTCTGATAAGATGAGCGACCCACATTAAGGTGAGACTGAGATAAACTCCCTGTGATCAGCCGATAGTCCACTCGCATGACTTCGCATCACTTGCAACATGACGTCCCACATTCTCAACCAAAGTCATGAGGGGTATGAAACGAAACGTTATATCGAATGTAATGACGCTATCACTCCGACACACCTTTAGCTAGCACATTCAGTGTGTTCCTACATGGCATTAATAAACTGCCCAATGATGTGAAAATCTTTCTGCCTTATAAAGTAAAGTGACTTTCGGCAAAGGGGAGGCACTTTCGCGACCAAATAACATTGGTATCGGATTACCCTGGACAATAGGGCTATCCTTTGCACACAGCTATTTCGTTGAGTCCACTCTCCCCTCTCACGGGACTTGCACTATCATGCATCACATCAAGTCTCTATTGCAATCTTATTGCTAACTCTAAGCGCTTTCGCTGCGTCAGTACAAGTTGTGACGCAACAAGCAGCGATTTTTATCATGAAGGGACGTTATGGCAACCCTGCAGTGATAGGTATCAAACCAATCGGTTTTCCCTCTGTAATAAGGCTGTCGTGATGATGATGCGTGTTAGCCAAGTCATCATTCGGCGTCATATGACTTGCAGTATCATGAATGACGACACGTCACTTTCGCAACCCTATGATGTTGGGTACGAAACGAATTGGTTTTTCGTGCGGAATAAGCCTTTCGTTAGGTCGAAAACACTTTTGATGCGGCACTATGAGCTGTGACCTCCAATGGATCGACTTTAATCATGACGATACTTTATTCCCACCTTGCAGTGATGAGTATCAAAGGGTTCGGTTTTCCCAGTTTAATAAGGCCGTCGTGAAGACGATACATTTTCGCCGAGTCTTCGTGCAGGGTCACGTGACATGGAGTGTCGTGAATCGCGACACGTCACTTTGGCAACCCTATGAAGTTGGGTATGAACCGAATCTGTTTTTTTCTTAGCGTAAAAAGGCTGTCATGAAGATGACACCTTTTCCCCGAGTCATCACCCGGGGTCACGTGACTTGCCGTGTCATGCATCACGACGCGTCACTTTGTCAACCCTATGAATTTGGGTGTCAAAACAATCGGTTTTCCTAGTGTAATAAAGCTGTCGTGAAGGTAATTCATTACCGCCGAGTCATCATCCGCGGTCACGTGACTTGGAGGATCGTGTATCACGACACGTCACTTTGGCAACCCTATGATGTTGGGTATCAAACGAATCGTTTTTTCGAGCGTAATAAGGCTGTTGTGAAGATGACACCTTTTCCCCGAGTCATCAACCGGGGTCACGTGACTTGAAGTTTCATGCATCACGACGCGTCACTTTGTCAACCCTATGAAGGTGGGTGTCAAAACGATAGGTTTTCCTAGCGTAATAAAGCTGTCGTGAAGGTAATTCATTTTCGCCGAGTCATCATCCCGGGTCACGTGACTTGGAGGATCGTGTATCACGGCACTTCACTTTGGAAACCTTATGATGTTGGGTATCAAACGAATCGGTTTTCCTAGCGTAATAAGGCTGTCGTGAAGATGACACCTTTTCCCCGAGTCATCACCCGGGGTCACGTGACTTGCAGTGTCATGCATCACGACGCGTCACTTTGTCAACCCTATGAAGTTGGGTGTCAAAACAATCGGTTTTTCTCGTGTAATAAAGCTGCCGTGAAGGTAATTATTTTCGCCGAGTCGTCATCCGGGGTCACGTGACTTGGAGGATCGTGAATCACCACACGTCACTTTGGCAACCCTATGATGTTGGGTATCAAACGAATCGGTTTTTCTAGCGTAATAAGCCAGTAGCGAAGATGACACCTTTTCCCCGAGTCATCACCCGGGGTCACGTGACTTGCAGTGTCATGCATCACGACGCGTCACTTTTTCAACCCTATGAAGTTTGGTGTCAAAACAATCGGTTTTATGTGCGGAATAAGTCTGTCTTGGAGACAATACAGTTTCAACTGAGTCATCATGCGGGGTCACGTAACTTGGAGTATCGTGAATCACACGTCACTTTGTAACCCTACTTTGGCCACACTGTGACATGTGGTCTTGTGCGCCATAACACGTCACTTTTGCAATCCTAGTATACTTGTCATGAAATCAATCTGTTTTCAGAGAGTAAATAAACTGTCGATAGGTCTGCACCACAGCATTTTTGTGGAGGCAACACAAATTTGTTCCAAAATACGTATTGTCGGTTCGGCGCAGAGTGGATGATTTTACAGAATTGTCTCTGGCAGCGCAACTTGTATGGTCCGTTGTTGCGGACTTCTGGTGAAGCTTCAAGCCAACTCCTCGCACGACGGTACAGAAAGCACACTCCACAGTCGACTGAGATGGAGAGCGTGAAGAAACGAGGACGACCTGGAAATCTGCCTGGCGAGCAGAAGAAGAACTACCGGCCGGTGTCCGCAACAGACCGGGCGAGGATTGTCGATGTGTCGGGGCGCGGTGGCGACCTCAACCTGCTCGCTGCCGCACTTGGTATAATTATAGAGACTGTCCGGTCGATTCCAGCGACTGATAGATAAGAGGCAAAGAAATGCGGAGGCTAAACCCAAAAGTTTTGCTAGACTGTGAAGAAGACTTTGTGCCACATTGTTGACAGCAATTCTGCGTCTACACTGAATTAGATAGGAAACTCGCAAATTGAGAGGTTCCCGGAAATTCAGATCAGCAAGTTCACTGTTGACCGCCTTCTCAACGGGCACGGCTGCACACTGAAACTTGCAACGCGCAGGCCAGTTGAAATAAACCGCCTTGACGTGAAGCGCGACGGCAGAAATTACGCGCAATGGCTGCAGAACCAAGGAACCGCTCTGGCCCGCTACTATGTGGATGAAACGAATTACAATGTTTTCTGTACACGAAGCTTCGCGAGAGCCCAGCGCGGCGTGCCAGCTGCGAGACTCGTGCCAAGCATGAAAGGCGCCAACCTGAATATCTTGGTTTGCATGTCTCCAGAAGGACTGCTCCACTACAGCATAGCGGACAAGGTTCACTGGGCCACATTCAACGACTTCCTTGCTGAGGCTTCCCGAAAGGTACGCGAGCAGGACCCCGATACACAGGCAGTGTTCATATTCGACAACGCGCCAGCGCACAGCCGCGCCGAAAGTGCAATCCTCGCTGCGAAAAGCCACTCTGTGAGGCGGTTTCCTTCATACAGCCCGTTTTTCAATCCCGAAGATTTTTTTTTCAAAATTCAAATCATCCGTTAAAGGCTTCCTCCGTGAGCATGAACACGATTTGCTGACAACCCCAGTGAATCTCACAAAGAAAGCCCATAGGCGCGCAATGCTGGCCAGGGCCGCGGAAGGATCCTTGCAGCAAATTACTTCTTCCGAGTGCGCCGCATACGACAGGCACTTCTCCGTATCTCCCGCACTTAATTGTGATGACATGTGACATGAAACTCGCAATGCAAGGCGACCCACACAGGTCTACTTTGAACTGCAATTAAATCACTCTTCGCATGTAAGCAATATGACTCTCTCGGCTAACAAACCAGTCCTGCATAGTCTCCCAAGAATAAATTTGTCCAGTTTCGGAGCGCATGTTTAGTCATCAGATTCACAGCAAGATGAATATATACAAGGTTTATGACAAAGGTATGGAACTCCTGTAAATCCCTGAAAGGCTAACAATTCATACTGACGCTGATTTGGCGGCGAAGTATTCTTGATTATTCGGTGTGTAAGTCATTCAAATCATCCACTCTGCGCAGAACCGGCAATACCTATTCCAACAACGGTTCCAACCCTGATACTCCGGCTCAGACCCACCAATGTGGCTCAGTGGTTAAAGCGCCCGGCTACTGATCAGGAGTACCCGGGTTCGAACCCGACCGCGGCGGCAGCGTTTCGATGGAGGCGAAATGCAAGACGCACCCGTGTGCTGTGGGATATCAGTGTATGTTAAAGATCCCCAGGTGATCGAAATTATTCTGGAGCCCTCCGCTACGGCACCTCCTTCTTATACCCCTGTCACACGGGCACTTTCGATCCTCATTGAGCTCGATCTGCATTGAGATTTTCGAGCACGCTCGAAACATCCGGTGCTACCCGGGCATTTTCAATGCTCATTGAGAAGTTTCCCTCATGTGTGTTAGGTGGCGCTAAATATTCCGCCGACAGCCATAACATGGCGATGTCCGGCAACACTGTGCAGTCGGGGGCAGCGGCAGCCAAATCCGTAGCCAAATCGGTACATTGTATGTGCGCCAGGTTTTTGTGGCGCACCTCTGTTGCTGTGCGATGCAACCCAAGGGCCCGCAACGCATCCGCGATTTCTGCATAGACTGCGGCGTTTCTCTTCTGGCGCCGCAAATTATTTAGGCGGTCCTGCCAGCAGTCGATGAGAGCGGCTGTCTCGCGCTCGCTCCACAGTTTCCGCGCCGACGAGCAGGAGGACTCCATCTTTGTTTACACTGACGGCGAAGCTTGGAGCGTGGTGTAGAGATTATTTTCAAATGTTTGCATATAAGCAGGCATAGTACCTGAAAAATGTTCTGTATTACATTTTAATCAATTACAACAACAACAATTGTGGTTTGGTTTTGTTAACTTGTGTTTATTTTTCTAGCTTCATGAGAGCGAGAGTGTTCTCGATTGTGCTTGAAACCTCCAGCACTCTTGAGGAATCGGCATCGAGTCAAGCAGGATCGAGCTCGATTGCGCTTGAAAGTGGCCCTGTGACAACCGTCGATCTGCATTGAGTTCGATCAGCATTGACTCAATGAGGATCGAAAGTGCCCGTGTGACAGGGGTATTACTTTCCTTGTTTCACTCCATCCATTATTCTTTCCCTGACGGCGCGGTTCAGGTATGCGCTGAGATATTAGACAGATACTGCACCATTTCTTTTCCGCAGAAAACAATTTTTCTTCACCGTTCTCAGAAAATTGAAAATAGGTTTTCAGGGATCTTTAACGTGCACTGACATCGCACAGAACACGGGCGCCTTAGCGTTTTGCCTCCATAAAAACGCAGTAGCCGCGGTCGGGTTCGAACCCGGAAAAGGTGGTCAATATTATTAAGGAGCCCTCCACTGCGGCAGCTCTTCTTCACTACCTCCTTTATCCCTTCTCTTACGGCGCGGTTCAGGTGTCCGCCGATAAATGAGACATACTGCGACATTTCCTTCCTCAAAACACAATTATTATTATAATTTATTATTTTAGGGAAATAAAAGGCCACGGTATCTGTCTCACATATCCGCGGACACTGGAACCGCGCTGTAAGGGAAGGGACAAAGGAGGGATTGAAAGAAGAAAGGAAAAAGAGGTGCCTTAGTGAAGGGCTCCGGAGTAATTTCGACCATCTGGGAATGTTTAACGTGCACTGACATCGCATAGAACACGGGCGCCTTAGCGTTTCGCCTCCATCGAAACTCAGCGCTCTCAGTGTATTCTTTTTCGAGGTGGTACGCGCGAGCTATGCTATTGAGCGAACGGAAGTCGCGTACTTCCGTGCGGTCCTTGTACCCTGGCACGTAGCGTTTATGGTGTTGCCAAGGTGAATCAACCACAATTCTCGGCTGTACTGGTACATCCTCAGGTGCGACGGAAAAATTGAAAATTGGATTTTGGGGAAAGGAAATGGCGCAGTATCTCACATCTCGGCCGTTGCCCAACCGCGCTGTTAGGGAAGAAATAAAGGAGAGACTGAGAGTAGAAAGGAAGAAATAGGTGCCTTAGTGAAGGGCTCCCGAATAATTTCGACCACCCGAGAATGCTTAACATACACTGACATCGCATAGAACACGGGCACCGTTGCGTTTTGCCTCCATCGAAACGCGGCCGCCGCGGTCGGGTTCGATCCCGGGTACTCTGAATCAGTAGCGAAGAGGAATAACTGAACGACCATGGCGGTTTTTGCCACGGGGGGCAAGTCTCAACATACGAGCGCAGCGTGCACAGCGCACCTAGCGAAACCCATACCCGGCTAGACGTTACCGCTCTATGGCTTTGCATTTTATTTATATGACTATGCTTCGTCATTTGATTTATCCCTCCCGAGTTTTGTTCCTTTTCTTTACTGAAGCCGAGTTTATTGGATCAAATTGTATACGCGGGGGCCAGATTTCCACGGGTGCCAATTGCAAAAAACAAACAAAATCAGCAGCGTGCTTTTCTATGTCAGCGCGTATAAGAGAACTCGAGATGATCGAAATCAATCTGAAGAAGCCTCATAAAGCACATGCAGGTTAAAGCCCGCACACCCTACTATAGTTTGCTTTGTTTCACTTCATTAATGAGCCTCTCACGAAGGCGGACGCGTTACTAAGAATGAAGGAGAGTGCTCGTGCAGTTTGCCATCCGTCGTGTGTCATCCGGTTGTGAGAGATTGATTTCCCAATTCTCGTTGTTCTTTCTTTTCTAATGTGTTATCAAACTGATTCAAACCTAACGTTAAGTTAGCTGCTGTTAAAACGCACAGCCAAACCTTCCCTTCAAGCAAGCGCTTACCGATTGAAGAACAGGCCTGTGAAGTCGGTAGAAGCCTGTCCCGGTAATGCACATGCTTCGAGGTTCGATGGCATCATGTAGGAATTGGGCCTGGAAGGTAATCACTGTGTACAGGCTTTTTTGTTATATTATTGTTCAACACAATGCATAACTCACTGTGCTCAAAGCAGCAGCCACGGAATTTTTTGTGGTTTTAGGTTCTAATCCTCTCATCAGATATTACGTCACATCACGCAAATCGGGCTATTTCACGGTTATGGCATCTGTTGCACTGGTACGTGACATTGTAGTTCTTGTTGCATCCTCAAAAAATAAATTTAGAAGGCAAACTTACTCTGGCCCGAATCCAGAGATAAAGGGTAGGTTCTTGAGCTCTCCAGAACTTTTATAAGTGTTGCTCACTGGGCCTTAGAAATTATGAACTGCAATACAGAAAAACTACTTTGGATCTGTGAGATCTATAGATGCGGCTGGCCCCGCGATATCACATCATTTTGAGCAAAATATTTGAATTCTTTATTAATTCCCCTTAAGTATGTCATATTACATACACTCAGCTAAAACGAAAGTTTAGGGGGATTTATTTGTTCGTAAAACGCGAGTATGACAGTGTCAAAGCCATGACGTGAGAAAAAATGACGTGGCCACGAGCGCCGTTTCATTCTTCAGTCATAGCGTCTCAACTCGAGCCTTTGTAGGGCTCTTTTCAGGTGCCTATCACAGCGTCGAACACTGTGCGGGCTGGCTAAAATAGACATGAAAAACCAACATAGAAGCCTCATTTTCCCATCGCCTGTGGCAATGAGTTGAATTGCATGGACAGTACGCATGTTTTCATTGCCGAACGTAGACGAACCATGGGTAAGGGAGGAATGGTTCAAATCTAAGAGCAGCGCACCTGAGCAATTGTGTCGCTCAGCTCCACTCACCTGACTTATGCAGCAACCCCATCAGAGGGATATGGCGGATAAAACCCACGAATTTGTGTTCTTTGAAAAATCCCATATGTCTTTTTGTCACTCCGTTCAAATGCAAAACAGTCGTTTACTGCTGAGAACGGTAAAATGAATTTTTTTCACTCATATCATGCCGATAGTAGGGCACATGTTGGTACCCTCAGTTTACTATTTACTTGGTGGGCTTGAGCTCAAATTAAAGCAATCGTGTCACGTCTACGCACAGCGACTGTCATTTTATAAGCGGCGCCGTGGCCGTTTGCGTTGGCATCGCTTATCTAGGAATAGAAGGCACATCAAGGCCAGATATTTTTACCTTAATGCTTAAAATTTCAAGATTGCAAACGAAAGGCATACGCGTCCGCAGCATTTTGTCTAAGGTGGTTTGGTGCTGGATGGATTATTTTAGAAACGCATTTAAACGCTCCCTATTTTCACTGATGATCACTTAAATATTCCAATTACCAGTTCGGAATAATCGTTGCAGTACTCCCTTTCGGTTTAGTGCGTTCTTGCCTCCTGTTCAACGTATTCCAGCAATCATCTTTTTGCCAGGTTTTTTCTATCGTTGTCATGTATTTCTCTTTCCTTCCTGCTTTGATTCCTGTTAGTATTAATGGCAGGACTGTTCAGTATTTAAGAACCAAATACAGACCAGTATGTTCCATGAAGTAATGGTTGAAGTGAAGCTGTACGGGTGTTTTCGCGGTGGTATTTGTAACTTATCGCCAAGAGAGACATATGTTGTATCTATCCGTTCCTCAAACGACGCTCGCAGTTTTCGCAGCGTCCGTGACCCTTTGGGCTCGAAAAATTGTTTACACTGTAGTGCATCGTGGCAGCGAAACTGAGCTAAGTACATTATCTTACAACTGTTGCGGATAACGCTGCAGATAATAAAATAATAGAAGAAGCAAATCTGCGTGCACAGCGTCAGGACGGTTCATGTCCACTTGCTGATGACTTTAAGAGCGAAGTCTTAGATGACTTGACATTCTCAACTGCATTGTGGTAAAAATAGTGCGCTAAATTCACATCAGCCGGATCAAGACGGAAAAAAATTTAATACAGTCGAAACTGGATATTTCGTACACAAAGCATATCAGGAAATTGGTCGATAGATAAAAGTTGCAACCGAAAAGGTAACTTGCAACCTAGAAGCAAGAATGCATTCCACCAGCACTTGTGATGAGAATCTTGCAGCGACGCGCCGGACGCCAGTGAGCTGGCATCGCACCGCTCGCTAGGCGCTGGTATGTCTAACCTGCTAAGCATGGAAGCCGCAGCTGACGGTTCCTTAGAACTAGCCACTGCCTGTCGTAGGATGTCTAATCCTGTAACCAGTAAAATATGAATAAAATAACCCGTCGTCAAATTAAGGGACAGTTAACAACCACAAAACGCTGCAGCTTTTGTGCATCTGCTTTGCATGCGGGAAGTGCAGGGTTCGATCCCCAGTGCCGTCGGGTACCCACAGGTGGTATAATGGGTACAAGTTTTTTTACCGGCGTGGCGCCCAGTCTGTCACGGGTGAAATGCTTTAGTAAATTGTTCTCCGACCCAAGATGTGCAACAGAAAAATACGTCATACCATGGCGGCCTTTAGCCAAAGCTGCTCTTACGCCGTTGAGATTCATCACCACCACCTTAAACAACGCCTTCGGCAGCGAAGCGAATAAAGCACTCCAGGCGAGGGCCACAGATAGGTTTACTGAAGTAGGCTTCAAAGCAGGGCAGCAATATGTCGTGGAAAATGGGTATAAGAGATCGAAACCCAGTCTCTGTACATGAAACATCTTAGAAGGGCGTCCCTAATGCGCGGAGCGCATTTCGAAATATTGAGCGACAGGCGAAAATGTTTGCTTATAGTGCGCCTCTTTCCTATACTTTTCACAAGAGTTTCAAGATGGTAATCTCTGTGTCTGATATAGTCAATAATTTGAAATATCCGGTTCCGGTATATCTGGTATCGGATGTAGTCAGTTGCCGTGTAGCAAACTCAGCATCTCAAGCGAGGTAACCACGCCTAAAATCAGTTCTCTGTAATGTGCGTCCCTCTTCGGTGCTCAAATCCTGGCTATTCACCGCCATCCCGAGGAAACGGAGGAAACAGCAACAGCGGTAGCACAGCACCAGCCACGGGTCCAAGCGGCCAGTGGCTTCGACGATGGGACACTAAAGGCTGATGCACTGCTTCCACACAGGCACGCGGAGGACTTGAAGAGGGCTGGGTTCCAGGGGTCGTTGAGGAATACGTTAATTTTCGTGATCTTGGCCTGCTTGCTGCGTATCGCTTCGAGCGACGGGGCTATGTCAGCGCCACAGTGCGCCAGTCTTTAGCGAAGCTAACCGACCTGCAATGCCCGAAGCTGGGATCGGACATACCACGCCAGAACTGCTGAGGTGCAGCTCAGGGCGAGGTACATAAAACTCGTAAAAGACGAACACGGCATCGGCCAGTAGACTCAAGATTACAACCGCTTCGTCCCACTCTTCTCGAACGGGGGTCAAGGGTGTTTCGAACAGTGCTCCCAAAAGAAATCCAAAGCTGGCCGTTGTCGCGGCCAATATACCGACTCTCAGGAATGCCAAGAAGAAACTGCTTCTGAAGAAAATGTGGCGACTGGGATGACAGAGACCCGTCGTGTTTCTGGAAGAATTCGAGGAGTCTTGACGAGCGAAGCCGTTACACAGTAGATGTTGACGAGAGCCTTGATTACTGCGAACACGCGAATTGCGAGTAAAAGGGCCTTGGGGAAACTCTTGTTGGAGGCAATGCTATGGATCTTCTCACGCAGCAGGAACCCACGGAATGATGAGGAAATCACTATCCTGGACGCATGATAGCAGGTGGAAAGTGGTTTGCACCTCGTATTTGCCCCATCCAGAGTTGTTTACCCGAGGTCTTCAATGTAGAAACAACAGAGATATATGCATAGCCTTGCGTATCGGAGCGCTTCGCCAGTAACAGCAGGCGCGTCAGTCTTTTTCTTTTTCCTTTCAAAGAGAGCCAGGGGGATGGTCACTGTTGCTCGGCGTCCCGAACGAATCTGCGGCAATGTTTCGCAAAGCAGCGTTCTCAGTAAGCTGAAGTGGCATGCAGAAGAGCAATGTGGTGTTTGGCAGTCTGAATAACACTAGGCAGCTGAATATATTGAGAACCTCTGAAAACATGGAATACCAAGCACTTCACCCCATTTAGCGGAGGCTACAATAAAATAAGAAAAAAGTTTATTTCTACATCAGAACGTTGCATAAGTGCAAATACAGGGAGAGGTGTCATACCTCAAGGCTCCATCGGCCCCTTCTCTTAGTGAAATTGTAAACACAGTAAAATAAAAATAACACCAGCAGTTGTCATGCATAAGTAGTTAATTAATGTTGCAAATTATTTATTTATTGATACTGCGATCTTTTACAAGACCTTCGCAGGGTCTTGTCATAGATGGTTGTAATGTGACTGGCTTGATTTTGGATGTGTTTAAAAACAGTGATAAATCTGTGTGGTAGGTGTTTCCCCATAACGTGATACAGTTTGATAAGTTGCTGTGAACGAATGCATAAGGCAAAATTGCCATACACTGTTCAAAGTAGTTCACGTCCGAAGAATTGTTCTTATTCCGTACGACCATTTAAACGTTGTATGAGTATGTTCGCAAACTTTAAAATAATATGAACAATGACACGAAGAAGTGTACACTTATTAGTTTGCAGGAATGTAACGCTGTTCAAAAGTAATCACCAGAGCAAATGAAAAGTCATTAGGATACGAACACAATACCATAGCATTTGCTTTAGCTCTGTTAATGTGCGAGCTATAGCGGAAGCCCCGCATAAGTTGCAGTGAAGATGAGCGCCTCACTTTGCCTTAAATAATTATTCTAAAAGAGCATAGTATAGTTTTAGACCAACATAAGGCGCTCAAAACGAACTCTATAACGCAATCATGCCATTAATATCAATTGAAATTAAGAGGGGGCAAGTATTGATCTTTTGTGGAACTGCTTTCCTAGTTCGCCTCTAGTTGGAAAGTTCACCCGAGATACGCGCAACATGTTGCGGATAGCATCACACCTAGCAAATAAAAATTCATAATTAGTTTAGTCAAACGCTTTCGTGAGGTCAATGAATACACTACAAGCTTAATAACCTTGGTCAATGGCAGTTTTATTCTTGTCGGTGAAGGTATTGAAGCTAAACTAGGAGAAACACTAGCTCGAAAACTGAACTGGTGCGTGGACAAGTTAGCAAACCTTGTTAAGTATTTCGTGACGTTAATTTTGAGAACATTTCTCGATTGTCCTACAAAACAAAAAAGCCTGTCGGTGCTCATCCCTGAAGAGACGAACTTGAGCTCAAGGTGGTCGCATGATATTTTAAGTGACTTTTTTGGGTGGGCAAACGGTGCTTTCTGTAAAGCAAATTGAATACGAATAGTTTAATTAAAATACGGAATACAATACGAATCGACTAGTGATTGAAATGAGCCGAATCGAAGGTTTTGGGCTAATATTCGCCACTTGCGCGAACATTTTTTCAAAACGAGCAATCGTGCGAAACACTGAAGTGCCAGAGAAGATCCTGCTGTGCGGTGCTATAATTAAAAGGTGCAACACTAATTTCCACTAAGCAATCGCACCACGAATCCAGTATATTAACTGTATTACGGCAAAGTGATACACAAAAGATAACTGCATTTCCCACTCGCTGACGAAACGGAAACTGGACCAGTCGACAGCTACGTAGGAGCCATGGCCTCCGAGATCGGGCATCAAAGCAGGGTTTGCTGATTTTGCCTCAGCACTGCCACGTCATCCGCTGTTGGAGGGTATGTGTGAGCATTTGGGGTTTTAAAGCGAAAGCTTTACTGGCCGCAGGTTCAGCAGTTTAGCGTGATTCCTGGAGAGCAGTGCTGCGCATGCGTGAGGAGCAGTGACGACATACGGCGCATTTCTCTCTCTCGCTCCCTAGTCACAACTGCGCATGCGCCACTAGTAGCAACAAGCCACAGGTGTGCCGCCACTGCGCTGCGCCGCGCCTTTCCTCAAAATGTAACTTTCAATTTTCTGTTTTCTCTTTCTTTACCTCTTTCCTTTATCCTTTCTTTTACAGCGCTGTTCGGGTGTCCACCGAGATATGTGAGATGGTTACTGTGCTTTGCGCGCTCGCCGCGCCATCTGGCATAATGTCCCACTGCGCGGCTTACCGCCACCGCCCTTTGGTACGACGTCACACCGCGTTCCTCAACGTTGCGTGTGCCTCCGCTGGCTTCGCCAGCTGCGTCGCATGCATGCTAACATGTCCGATGATTGAAAAGGAGAGCTCGGGTGCGCCGCAAAGACATTTGTGTCGTCTTTAATGCGACATCATAGCTAGTCAACCAGACAAACCTGAACTTGCAATCAAGATTAACCAAGGCTAATCATGCTATGCCTTAGCTTCCAATACGATACGTACATCATGGCATAGCCGTGCTTAGCCACTGCCAATATTGTGATGTGTACCATGCCAGGTATTCTAATCGCGGCTTAATGGTACGCGGCATCGGTTTCAGTCCCGCATTTCGAAAAGTCGTCGAAGATAAAAATTCAGGGGCACTTTGTTGAGCTAAAGTGCGGTGAGGCGAAAGCCTTTAGCGCGGTTTTGTTCCTTGTGTCACTGATGTGTGGTTAATATGTTAATTAGGGACACAATGATTTGTGAATCTGAAATTCTGGACGCACTGGAGGGCATTTAGGAGGCATCCATCTGATTAGACGCCTCTCTGCAAACACTCTCCAGCGTCCTAGACAAGAAATACCTATGCGTTGGCAGGAAGTAGCGTAGCCGTTAGCACGCTCAGCTGTGGAACGGAAGGACGGTGGTTCGTAACTCATCGTGCACACAGGTGTTTTGTTTTCTTATGGAGTTAAAGAGTGTCACGACGGTTGGACGGAGACCGCATGAGCCATTAAAGGCTTTCCACTTAAGAGGGCAGGGCTTATTCGAACTTCGTGCCAATTGTTCGGAAAGTATTCGAAACGTTCACAACATACTTGATTCATTTTGAATAATGATTATACCCTAGTTGATTCCTTCAAATAATAGAGTAGTGTGATGTTCGATTCCCTACATTTTCGAATATTCGCGCATTCTTAGATTTCCTTTATTCATCTGTCCGACCGCGCTCCTTGGAGTCTCCGCGCATTTCAAAGTCTTGTTCCGCGTCGCACGCGGGAACTTCCAGGTACTGCCGGCCCTTGCGCCTCCGTCGGCGTTTCCTTCTTGCTTTGCACACTTTCAAAGCCAGAAACAAAAACCAGCGCTTGCCCGCCGTGGCTTCAGCGTCTCTCGCGTACGAACTGGCGCCTCCAGACGCAGGTGTGAAGAGGTACGAGGGTTCGGTTCCATTTCCTAAAACTGGTATATCTTACCTCGAACCGGGAGGCATGCTGCAGAACGAACGTGAGATACTGAGCGCAGTTACATCGGCAGTTCTGTACACTGTATTACGAGGCAACACTGAGAAAAAATTCTAGGGTACACTTATGCTCTGCCTGAAGGGTATGACTCGATAGGGTTGATTGGTATTTAGCGCTTTTTACGCCGCACTATGGGGCCATGTTTCAAATACAAAGCTTCTATTGGCAATTCACATATGCTTTCATTACAAGCGCAACAAAAATAAGTGGACACATCTGCTTTGAATAAGCATGTTTTTTTTTCAAGTTAGTTTTTTTTTAACAATGGCGTTTCGGATATGTAGAATGCTAATGTCGTCTTAAATGTTTTTTTTCTGGTCCGTTGAGACAATTTTTTTCTTCCTATCGAAGACAAACTTTGAGCTGCCTGCAGTGTCTTCGCAATTTATATCAAGCCAATTATAGAGAAAGGCACTATGTTTGAATAACGTTTTCTTTCACCGTGCGAGCTCTATCGCAATGAGCGGTTTGGAGGCCGTGGTAGCCATAAAACACCTCACGTAGCCCGGAGGTGAGAACCCGAATGCATGCGGCCAGTCCAGCGTACGCAGCAGGCGCTTGGGACCTTGTCCGTCTGATACGTTTTAGGTCACTTGACCTTTCTTGTTCGTTACATTTTATTTCCCGTGTCCTTGTCCGTCCAATACGTTTTACGTCACATGACCTTGCTTTTTCGTTACATTTTAGGTCACGTGACCTTGCCCGTCCGATGCGTTTTAGGTCACGTGAACTTGCTTGTTCGTTACATTTTAGGTCACGTGGCCTTGCCCATCCGTTATATTATAGGTCACGTGACCTTGTCCGTCCGATACGTTTTAGATCACGGGACCTTGTTCGTTACAACCTAGGAGCTTATCGCAATCTGCCAGCTGGACAGTGAGCAAACTGCCCACTGTGGCGAGTGGCGTGATCCGCCACCAAGCAACAACTGCGCATACGCAACGTGACATCGCCACTCAAATTCAAATCAGAGTAATGAGTCGCAAACGGCATTCGCATTCTTGCTGTTGAGAGATATCTAAGTGCCTCCAACGAATTTTTTCGTGTTCCAAACGCCAACGTTCCAAAAAGAAGCATTTGCCCGAAACTCAGTACTAGCGAAAGACAGCATTTAGTCCTTTTTTTTTCGTTCACGAATGCAAACTACGACACGACACGTGTTGCGGTGTGGGTCAAACCGCTGCAACCAGTTGCATTGTTCGCAGGTGGTTGCACTTTTCGGCTATCGATCAATGTCTGCTAATTCGACAGTGGTTGCGGTCTCCGCATTTCGGTGAAAGAAAGCTTGTAAAAGAGATGTGTGACTATATTTCGGTGAAATTTAAAGAACCTAAACAGGTGAAAATCATTTAGTATCTAATATTGTCTAGTCCATGATGAGCGAGACAAGCCTTTTGACACTCCCCAAAATTTGCTCACAACAATTTTCTTTTCACATGTGGTGAATTGATAGAACCTTCTTATTTTTCCGCACCTGAGTCAACAGTTCCGCTGGCGCAGGAGAACGGTCGACCGTATACGGAAGCATGTCCTCAACGTGGTGCAGGTCTCGGCCTCGAACTCTTCGACGCCATGTGCGTCGTGTCGCGTTCAGAACGCGTGTGTGGCCCGGCGCTGACAAATGCCTGTCTGATCACGTAAGTTTGCCTCAGTGGTCTGGTGACGTAGCGCACACTCAGCCCACGACTGGCGAAGCTCGCGCGGGTCGATTCAATGCCACGGAGTCGAACGGGGCGCGGATAAGGCCCGGTGGCTAACAGCACACGCGCACTCTGGTAGAGCGCCGGAGTCGTGCACGTTACGCGCGACTCTTGCGTGCTCTTTGCCACCGTCATGGTGGAGTTCAGCGTCGTGACTTCTCTTAAGTGCAGCTAGGTCACCACGGGTTTTTCTTTGACTGAGGATAAATTCGAGTTGGCCTCCGTCACTTGATTACCGTACTGTGATGCAAAAGTGTGCTTTCTCTGGACATCAATGTTTTCAGAGCTGGGAATGGCCGGAAGTGAAATACAGGTGTCACCACCAGCGCCAATCTTCACAAGCAAACTGCAGTGAAATGAACGCATGTTTTGAGCTGGTCTCTGACTCTGGACCGCACAAATCTATATTCACTTAAACAAAGGATCACGAAGTCCATGCCGTTGCTAACACGACCATGAACGCCGCGAGTTTTAAGTTGAGTTGCAATAAAATACACCATTTTCAAATCCAGATTTCTCCGAGGCGAAAGCACCTTCCGCTGCCTAACGAGCATAAACAGAGACGCAGAAAACGATATGATTGCATCTTGTTAAGAATGAAATTTGGTGCAGTGGTCCTCAGGGCTCCTCCAAGAAAACACCTCGAGTGGCATGTACACGCAGCAAAAGAGTGTCCACTCGAGACGGGAGCTGCTGATTCCAAGCTGTGGCAATCGGCGGCCGTAACTGGCAACGGGAACAAAGCGCGTGCAGTAGGTTACGCTATACGCACAACCTGCAGGATGCGGAAGACCGAAGAAAGCGTGCACGCTGCTCACAGGCCGGTTAACCCTTGCGTGGTGGCTTTGTCACCCAAACTGGGTGACACCTGAACCGCGCCGTAAGAGAAGGGATAAAGGAGGGAGTGAAAGAAGAAAGTAGTAGTAGTAGTTGTAGTAAGAAACATTTATTCCAAAAAGGTAGGATAGAGAGGCGAAAATACAGATTTTGGGTGGAGTCCTTATTTCAGGACCCCAATGTCTACCGCAGTTGCTCTTGCTTGGGATATCAGCTTTCGCGGCGTCGCCAAGTCAGAGCTGAGTAGGGCAGACTCCCACTGTTCCTCGGAGCGATGTTTGTCTAGTTCGGGTGCTTGGGACCGGAGTAGCCCCATGTTACATATGTTGTTGGAATTCAGCCACCCCAGGGGCAGATTCTGTCATATCTGTCGGGGAAGATGATGTGGTACTTCTGTAGGTTAGGACAGGTATCGTCTGTAGTCGCCATTCCCTCGCCTCTGCCGCTGTTAGCTTACGTGGTGGGGGATAGACTTGTCTTTGTGTTCGGAGAAGGAAGAGGCGCTCGCCGTACGTAGAGGGGAGAGGGGTGAGGTCGGGGAGGTTAGTCGCTCGGTTAGTATATCCTAGAGCTAGACTGTCCACGGCATCGTTTCCCTCGAGCCCCTCTTGACCAGGAGTCCAAGTGATTTGGTGTTTGCATGTGGAATTTTGAACTTGTGGGGTAGTCAGAATGGGAGCGACGGAGTGTGGAAGTCTGCCAGAGAGGAAGAGGCGACACGCGGACTGAGAGTCGGTAATAAATTTCAGCTCATTTCCCGTAGCATCGCCATGCTGGATTGCGAGGGCAATTGCAGCAGTTTCTGCTATTGTGGAAGAGCAGATTCGTACGGAGGCGCTGGCGATTTCCTTGAAATTGCTGTCCAAGACGACCGCCACCGCGTTTGTTGAATCGGGGTACATGGCTGCGTCGACGTATACAGCATTTTGTGCCTTTCGATGTGTGCGGCGCAGATAGTCCACTCGCGCCTTTCGTCGTCCCTTTTGTGAGTCCGAGTGCATGTTCTTCGGGAGTGGAGCTACATACACGCGAGTTCGCAGAGTTGAGGGTAGGTCTCGGTTGTCCTGGACGGCGCGTATGTCAGCCGGGGAACCCACTCTTTCCAAGATTGCGCGTCCTGCTTTGGTGGTGAGGAGGCGTTCCTTTTACGGTGCTAGGACGGCTTCTCGAATTTCTTCTCTTGTGTTGGTGAGTCGCAGGTCCTCGAGGTGGCAGCTGGTCGTGTACATCGGGAGGCCTAACGCATGTCTGTAGGCGGTACGGATGATGGCATCTGCTTTGTCTCGCTCATTCCCCAGAAGTGGTAGGAATGGGAGACCGTATGACAGGCGGCTCATAACTAGAGCCTGTATCAGTCGAATTGTATCCTCCTCTCTCATGCCTTTTCAGTTGCGGGTGATGCGCCAAATCATTGTGGGAGATCTGGAGTGCAGTTGTCCGGAGACGCTGTAACGTGTGGTTGGCTTTCCTGTCACTCTGAAGCCAATGGCCCAGGATGCGGATAAGAGGGACTTCCTTCATTCTCGTGCCTTCGAGGTAAACCTCGATGCCGCCGGGAGATTTGTAGGCATAGCCCTGAATGCGGATAATTTCGGATTTGTCGGGTGCTCAGTGGAGGCCGCAATTTGCTGCTTGTCTCTCTGCGCAATTGACTGACTCTTGTAGGGTGTTTTCTTTGTCGGCAAGGGAACCCCAGGTCGATCAGATGGTAATATCATCGGCGTAGATAGTATAGCCGATGCCTTCAATAGCCTCGAGTGCTTTTGCCATGCCAATCATTGCTATATTGAAGAGGAGAGGAGAGATTATAGAGCATTGGGGAGTGCATTTGTTTGGTGTCTGCTGTGCGCCAGAGCGTACATCTTCTATGCCAATCGTGGCTGTGCGGTTGCTGAGAAAGTTTTGATGTAGTTGAAGGCCTTGGGTCCGCAATCCGGGTGGTTGAGTTCTTTCAAGATGGCGTCGTGACAAACGTTGTCAAAAGCGCCTTTCAGATCATGTGCCATAATTAGGTGCTCGCCGCCTCTCGGGATGTTACTGAGTACTTCTTCCTTGAGAAGGAGGAAAGCGTCTTGCGTTGAAAGACCTTTCCTGAAGCCGATCATAGTTGGTGGAGATTGTTGTCCTCTATGTAGTTTTGGAGGCGGGTTTGGATAACGCGCTCGTATAGTTTACCCAGGCAAGAGTTGAGGGAGATGGGTCGTAATGCTTCCAGGCTTGGTGGTTTGCCTGGTTTTGGGATAGTAACGATTTCGGAGTGTTTTCAGTCTGCAGAAGGCTCTCCCGCCTCCCATAGGGTGTCATTTATGTAGGTAGTGAGGCCTCGATCTGCGACTTGGTGGTGGTGGTGGTAGTGGTTTTATTAAAAATAATAGTAAAAAGGAAGGAAAAGATTTTTGCCAGCCCCGGCATCTGCCATCGATACTGAAGCACCTGAGCTGGGGCAGCGGAAATAAAGGACAGCAGGCAGAATGGAGAAATGAAATGAAAGAGGTGAGGGGACAGGAATAGAGGACAGGGGGAGAAGTAATATGTACAAACTATTTACACAATAAGTAATGTGTCCAGGTTGTGCGCGTGATTAGTTCATTTTAGAGGAATTAAATCACACACGCGCACAGCACTGTGTAGGTTACAACTGGAGTGGGGCGTCCAGTTATTAATCGTTCAAGGTAGAACTCGCGGAGCGTTCGGTCACTGCGTGTAACTACCTGACGGAGAACAGACGGGACGTCAAGCCCGTGTGTTCGAGGAATGCACAGAGGCTCACCAAAGTTCGCTCACGAGTGCGCGCACTGCCTTGCGGCCACAATAGCGTCTTGATGGAGTCTGGTAGAATGCCCTGCGCCCTATAGGCCGCGAGCATATCCCGACGAGCATCGGCGAACGCGGAGCAGCGAAGGAGCAGATGTTCTAGTGTTTCCACTGCACCGCATCCGTCACACACATCACTCGTCGCGATTCCGTGACGCACCCGTCGTTCCCCGGGCCACACGCAGCCAATGCGCGCGCGGAGGATCATTGCACGTTGCGCCCGTGTAAGTGCGCGACAGCCGGTGACACTGTCGATGCGCTCACCTCCCGCGATGCGTGGGTCGGGGTGCTGCTTTCGGAGATGGTCGTGAATGGCCGCACGCACGTCCTCCAGCGCAAGGGGCAGATCGCTGGCAGGTAGTTGGTGTGCAGCGGTCGCGAGGTCGTCAGCTTCTTCGTTGCCGGCGATGCCGCAGTGACCGGGCACCCACTGTGCACGCACGGCACAACCTCTCTGCGCGAGGCGCTCGATGCGCGAGCGAATTTCCCGCACTAGTGGGGTACCGCGGCCGTTAGATTGCAGGCGGCTGAGGGCGGCGCGGGAGTCGCACAGCAGAGCACTCCTGGGCGGCGGAGGGCCGAGGGTGAGCAGCAGGTCCAGCCCGAGCCGGATCCCCATGGTTTCGAATCATCCCATTTGTGATCTTGTCCGCGCCAGGTGCCAGGTTGCGTGTGGCAGATCGAGCCGCGGCGTAAACCTCGGCAGTGGTGATGGGGGCGTTCAGCCTCTCATTTGGGCCTCCCGTGTACGAGATTGCGCTGGGAGGATAGGGGGTGTCTATTTATTTGGTTTTTTGGGCGGTGAGGAGGGCCGCGTCGTCTCCGGGGTACAGATGAGCGATTTTCTTGAGTGTAGGGTTAGTGGCAGACCACGATGTTTGCGGATCGACGAGGCTGCGGAGGATCGCCCAGGTGCGGGAGGTCCCCAGCGTGCCGTGTAGTGACTCGCAAAATTCCTGCCAATTCTGTTGAGAGAGGTGTTGTGCATACTCTTATGCTCCTGCCGTGATCTGTGATATGCGGAGTCTCAGTGGACGATTGAGGCATTGGCGTTTCCATCTGCGAACCAGAGTCCGTCGGGTCTGCCACAACTTCAGAAGGTGACGATCGACCGCCGGATTATCGGGTGTGCATTGTACTTCGGGGGTGGCCTCCTTGTGTGCTTTCCGAATCTGTTCACTTCATTCGCTGATTGATTGAATGGGGTCTTCCGGAACGGGCTGTGCACGTTATTTAGTCCAGTCCGTGATTTTGGCTGTTCCCAGCGTGCGACGAATGTTTGCGGAGGTGATAGACATGCTTAAAATATAGTGGTCGCTACCTAAGCTCTCTCCGAGATTTGTCCACGTAGCGTTATGGATGTTCTTGACGATTGTAATGTCAGGGCATGAATCGCGCGTGACGCTGATTCCTTCGCGGGTTGGGTATAAAGGATCAGTAAGTATTTCCAGGCCCAGAGCACAGCGAGCTCGTACCACGCTCAGACCACGCAGGGAGTTCGTTTTGTAGCCCCATTCCCTGTGGGGGGCGTTAAAGTCGCCGAGTGCGATAAGCTGATGCAAAACAGCTAGCTGATCTGCCTCTTGAAGTATGTCAGAGAAATCGGCCTTGGTTGCTCGTGGCGGGGGGGGGGGGGGGGGGGGGGTTTATACACGTACGTTCAGAACGAAGGTGCTCTTGCGGCCCCTCTTGTTGAAAATGACCTCGATCATGTTGTAGTTGATCTCCTGTTCTCTCTAGGAGTGTTCGACGACCATGATGTCCTTAGAAACAAGGGTTGCAACTTTTGGCGAGCTCCTGTTGTGGACTGTGTAATATCCTGGGAGAGTCGGCGCCGGGTCGGCTCCTACCTCTTGCAGGCAAATTATATCGGGTCGAATGGGGGTGACCTTGATGTTTTGTTTCAACAGGCTTTGTTTTCTCTTGAAACTTCGGCAATTCCGTTGCCAGATCTCTAGGCGGTCAGAAGTGCCTGATTTAGAGAGCGGAGCCATCCTGGTGGCTGGTAAAGCACCTGACAGATTCGTTGTCGCTACTCATAGCGACCGCCGCGGTCGCGGACCGGTAGGTTTTTGCTCGAGGGTCGTCAGAGCTGGTAACACGTTTTCTGCTAGGGGCTTTGGTGTTTATCAGTGGTTGTAGGGTAACAAATTTGTCATGTGCGTCCAGGCGCGCGCCTATTTGCGCGATTTGGGCTGAGAGCTATGAGGTGAATGTTGTGAGAAGGGGGTTTATGTTGTTCATAATGCTATTCAAGAGACGTCCTCTATTTCTTCATGTGTTGGGGAGGGGGTGGTTGTCGGTTGGTGAGGTGTGGGAGTGGGTGTTGCCACTGGTGGTAGAAGTGGTTTGGGGGAAGTCTCAATGTCCCGGGGCGCGGGAGGTGGGGGAGGTTGGACATGAGGGGCGGTGAGAGGAGTGCACTTGCGGGCTAGCTCCGCTACCTGGGATTGTAGCTTGTTGATAGTGTGTGCCATTTTTGCGCAGTCTGAGCATTTGGGTGGAGTGGGTGTGTTCTAAGGAACAGTGGGAGAGTTCTTAACGAGCTCTGCCCAGCTCACATTTTTGTCCGTGGCCTTGGCTTGCCCCTGGTGTGGCCGGCTAATTTCCTTTTTTTCTTTGGGTGCAGGAGGAGGAGGTGTAGACCGGTTGGTGGAGACGGATCTCTATCTGCTCCTACTGCAGCAGCTTTGGCTAGATGACTCGTCGTCCGTGCTGAACCAGCGCGGCGTCTGAGTTCAGGCCTGGTTGTCTTTCCTGGACCGGTGTTGTTCCTTGATGGGTGGGGTGGAGGATCGGACCGATAGTGGCTTTTGCTTGAGTGGTTTGAACCGACTGGGGCACTCCTTGCTGCCGTTTCGTGTGTTCCTCCGCACAGAGCACACTTCGGCAGGCACTGATGTCCGTGAAGAGGAATTTCGGCCCCGCATTTCCTGCAGGCCGCCAAGGTCTGGTGTGGGGCACACACCGGAGCGATGACGCGGCTGCATGCACACATAACAGAATTGTCGTGCTGAGTGGTACAGATGGCAACGAAACTCCGCGCTCTTGAAGTACACAACTTTGGGGGTGGTCGGGCCGTAGAAAGTGATCAGCATTGACGATGTTTTGCCCTTGCGTCGTACGTCGAGTACGGTGGTCCCGCGTGAGCGGATGTATAGGCCCGTCTGGAGAGTTTCCGGTGTCACGAGGTCCGGAATTCCGTAGATTACGCACGTCAGTCGTGCTCTGTTAAAGATATGTAGGCGTCCACGTCATGAGTGAGGTCTCCTAGGGAGAGTGTTTGATTTGTCGAAGTTCGTTGGCAACTTCTGTGTGCGGAGTGCTCGCTACGAGGATTTTGATCCGTAGTGGGGGCGGAGGAGGTACCTTCCTTCCACCTGCTGCGGTTCTGGACAGGCGTTGCTTACTGCTTGGACAAGATCGAGATTTGAGAAGTCCTTTAAAGCGAGTACTCGGCCAGGTCGAATCACGATTTTGATGTCCGTTTGCGGTAGAGGCGGGAGGCGGACTCGAAGGCCGCGTTTCTTTGGCGTAGGATCTTTTTGATTTGGGGGGGGGGGGGGGGGGGGTCCTGGAAGTCGGTGCTGCCCTGCACTTGGCTGTTGGTTTCAGTCCGGGCTGCTTTGCGAAGCTTCCGTTCTTGATGTCTGCTCAAGGCTATCTTCCAGCCGTTGGGCAGAGGGGTAGTAGGCGGTGACGAGGCCGGGGACGAACTGGTTGTCGGACCGTTCTCCGTTCGGTCTTGAGAGTCGTTTAAGTTCATGTCGGAATCCAAGACTTAATTTGTTGTGGGTGGCAGGGACGCCTCCGAGCTCATTTTCAGCGCCGCGCAGCGTGGCGCGGGGCGAGGCGTGGGCTGGAGGACCGCCCTTGTTGTGCTAGGCACAACGCGAGGCCTAGCGTCCTAGGCCTAGGACTAAAAATTCGACAACTTATAAAACATCGGCGATGACGACGCGTGCTGTGCAAGCGGCAGAAGGATGAACGGGCTCGGCGCTGGCTGTACGGAGTGAGAGTTCAGAAGATGGGGTGGTGACTTTGCGAAGCGAGCGGCAGAAGTTTTCATGAATTACAGAAACGGGGGCCCCAGTGTCCACAAGCGCAAGTGTCCACAAGCGCAAGTGTCTTGACACCGTCGACAAACACATCAAGAAGATTCGGCGGAGAAAGCCGAGCACTTAATCAGGGCGAGGAGTGCGCAGTTCTTGCCCCAGGAACTGCGGCTGCTAGTTTTCCGAATCGGTGGGGACGTTGCGGCACCTCATGGGTGACAGTGAGCGGCGGCGAGGGGAGGGTTGGCGACCGAGGGCTGGCGACCGAGCTCGCGGTAAGGAGAGATCCCCTGAGGTGGTGGTCCGAAAGGTTGGCGAAAGGTGCGGTCTACACCGGGGTAGTCCGGCAGAGGTTGGACAGGCGCAGGAAGAGTGCGTCGACAGAGGCGCGCGACGTGGCCCGGAAGACCGCAGGCGTAGCATATCGGTCTATTGTCAGCTGTGCTCCAAGGGTTGTAGGTGGCGGGCGTGAAGCGGTTCCGTGGAGCAACAGGTGCAGGCACCGCTGGAGGAACGTACGCATAAGCCTGTGGTCGCGGTGGTCGTGTGACAGCTTCGGCATACGTGAGAGGGGCGGGAGCGAGGGCAGGCGGCACGGCAACCGGAGGACCGTAGCTCAACGTGGCAGCAAAAGGGGTTGGTGGGATCGGAGCATTTGGAGCCAAGGAGGCTGCTTCCCGAAGAGTAGGGAGTGCATCGGCGACCTCCTGCGTGATGGCGTGCCAGACCTCAGCACTGAGGGCGGGCGGTGACTGGTTTTGGCGAGATAGGAGCAAGAGCTGCCGGGCGACCTCGTCCCGCACGAAGTCTTTGATTGTAGCGAGAAAATCGGGGTCGATGGCCAGGCCGGAGATGTCGGCAGGCCGACGGGCGCTAAGACGTTGCTTGCGCAACTCGTCGAAACTTTGCCACAGGGTATACACCGAGGCAACGGTGGTGAGACTCTTCGCCAACAACATCTGAAAAGCACCGTCGTCGATACCCTTCAAGATGTACTTTATCTTGTCATCCTCTGACATAGCCGGATCAACACGCTTGCAGAGGTCAACTACGTCTTCAATGTAGCTGGTGAAAGTCTCGCCCGTGTGCTGAGCTCTGACGCGCAAGCTTTGCTCAGCGCGCAGTTTGCGCACGGCGGGACGGCCGAAAACCTCCGAAAGTGTGCTCTTAAGAACGGCCCAAGTGGGGATGTCGGCCTCATGGTTGCGGAACCAGAGGTTCGCGGCATCGCTGAGGTAGAAGATGACATTGGTAAGCTTGAAGCGGTCGTCTCAATTGTTATGACGGCGCACCCGTTCGTAGGATTCCAGCAAATCTTCCACATCCTGGTCGCTGTGGCCGCTGATAACAGCGGGGTCCCGCTGCCGGATGGCACCGGAGCAGGTGACTGGCTGCGACGGGGCGGCGGGCTGTTGACTTGCCTTGGTCGTTGACATCGGGATGGTGCGGCTGCGGAGGTCCACGGTGATGGGGAAAAGGGGAACGCAGCAACCTCCACCAAATGTAGAGCGGTTTATTGGCACGTTGTAAGCGCCGGCGGCGAAGACTTAGTACACGTAATCGAAGAGCCAGCGAGGCGAAAGACTGGGGCACAAGCGGCAGCGTTCCAGCACGAGCAACCGACGGACTTCTTCTATGTCTCAGTAAACGAGGGCGCAAGCGCTTCGTCGTCGTTGGCGTCGGGGCTGTATCATGTTCTTCGTTCCAGTATAATAAAATTCGGTGTACCACAAGGCTCTATTCTCGGCAATCTATTTTCACTTTATACATTAATGATATTATTAATACACACTCAACTTCAAATATGGTCCTCTACGCTGATGATACCAATGTCTTTTCTGGTCCCAATCTCAGCTTGCTTGAATATCGACCCAATATCTGGCTCAATAAGTGGGGGCATGGCTTGATGCAATAAGCTTGAACTAAACGCAAAAAAAACTAAATATGCGCTTTTCCGCGCCAAAAATAAGCCTCTTGATCATAATATCCGACTAAAAGTTAATAACACAGAAGTTGAGCAGGTTAATTCTAGGGTAATTTCTAGGAGTTCGTTCCCGCAGTGACTTGGACTGAACCGATCACGTCAACAGTCTGCGGATACGAATATCAAGATCAATTGGGTTATTTCAACGACTTCGTTATCTTCCATTCCATGTCAAAAAACTGTTATATTTTTCTCTTATTCATTCTCATATAGAGCATAGTCGCTGAGTGTAGGAAAAATGTAATAAAACTAATTCGGATAGGTTTTCTCTACATAAAAGAGCCATGCGCATTTTGGGTAGATATTCTATTAGTACAAATGGCATGTTTACCTCTTGTAAGGTGTAACAATTTTTTTCTAAGCTACAAACACTACTTAGTACTCGTTATCTACCAAAAAATAAAACATGACTTTGAATCTGTCTCTCCTTATCTTAAAAGAGAATTCACGCATAACTTGAGCACAATTTCTTTGATTGCTTCTAGGCCTCGCACTCATTATGGCACCACGACTACAGATCACCAAATAACAGATCTTTGCAACACATATCCAACATTAATTGCTTATGCCCAGGCGAGTGTCACCATTCACCAATTCAAGAAGATAATGAGCCATCTTTTGAACACCCCCGTGTGAAATTTTGTTATGCATACCTGCTGCATTTCAATGTTATTCCCACTGTTCTCTTCGAATGTGCTTTTTTTTTCCTTTTCTACACCACTTACTATCGCTCGTTGTTGATGACTTCTTCAGTATTATTTTCTGCCTGACGAGTGTTTGTGTAGTTACAATGTTGAATTCCTGCCTCGCTGGGTTTGATGTACCACTGTTCTCACTGATTTGTTGCTTCGTACCATCTGCACCGACGTGTAATGCGGGTGTTAGGCCTCGACAGGAGATATCTTAGTCTTCTTTAGCCTCTCCCTGCGGACACCATGTATTGTTGTGCAAAATAAATAAATAAATAATAAAACACGAACGGTGTAACGATAAGGTATTCTATTTCTTATCGCAATCTTTTATTTATTTGGCCTCCACGTACGCGCCATCGAATTTTTCTGTTTCTTAAAATAAAGCCACTCAAAAAACAACGGCGCGCCACGCAAGCTTCTAATTTTGGGAAAAAAGTACGACAGCAGAGCACACTGAAGTGAAATGTCAAGCTACTTCAATCTCATCTTCAGAGAGTACCCTGCCCTTTCCCTCGCGATCCTCTGCTAAACATTTTGGCTCCAGTTTTTGGCAGTACTTAGTCTCTCTCCTGTAGTTGCTCCTGCAAGTCAAAGGGATGCACTGCTGTCCACAATGCGCAATGGTCCTCTCAAAAGCACCTCGTCGTCTTAGATATCATCTGTTTGTAACAGTTCCCTTCGCGTATACCGTAGTTTCCTTAAAACAGAATTCTGTGGAAACGAAACGGTCATATGAAATAATGTAAACGTACTACACAAAATTTATAAATATGTCACGTGCTCAACGGCTTTGTCCTGAGACAACTTTAGAGCGTGTAAGGGCAATTGTTCGGGACACTGACATAGGATATGTCGTTGAGTTTACATCAGAAGCGAAGCCAGAAGGGTGCTAACATATTAAAAAATACATGTGGATTGTGTCAGCGCTTGCATTCCAGCTTTCGTCGTCTGCAAGGCAGGGGATGGGCAGGAAATAGAGGCCCACTGTTCGACAAATGTTCAAAGAAGAGGGAGAAAACACAGAGGAAATATACTTGGCGCATATGCTCTCTGTAACACATATGTTTATGAGAGACATCACAATGCAATAAGAGAGATCTCTTAGAAAAATGTACTATCGCTACTGAAAGGAACATGACGGTTTGTTCACAGAGCACAGCTGCACCTGTAGACCCGAGTGCGCACCGAAGAAGCCTAGTTCCACGCTGGCGCGTTTCTCAGCTGGTCGCACTCGTTTAGTGATAGTGGTGTTGGCTTCGTAGTTGTGGAGTGTCGTTTCCCTAAAACATAGATGCTACAATTATACAGCGCCAGACGAGCGCTAAGCAATCCTCTGTTGCAGATGCACCGCGTCTCTTTGTTGCTTAGCCACAAACCGGCGATCGCACCAAGAAGAAATTTTAGCGATCAAACGTTATTTCACCCTCCTACCGGCGCGAGCTTGAAGTTAGGCAGAAGAGAACATACCTTAAGAACACAGGAGTCATCATATATACGATGGCTGAGAACACTGCATAAATTATTAAAGGCACTAGTTATCCTATTGTGAAACTGTTGTTCTGGAATATTCTGGCGATACAAGTTTACGGATTAAATTTTCTCAATAAAAACGATAACGTCGACATTTTAACGCAGTTTAGCCTTTGATGTTGTGTTCTGTTTTGTTTCGCACATGGAATTAAACTGTGCGTAAGGTAAGGAGGTTGAGGACGCGGTTAACTCCAGAATCCCCTCTCCCGCTCCCCAGGGCCGCAGATGAACTCAATGTGTTATGTGTGCTAGCCGGCCTTTCCCGTTAAGGCTGCAGATTAACTCAGTGTGTTATGTTCATACTTCGGAATCAGTTGCCCTGATTTTGCTTGTGCCCAGCAGACATGTACCGTGTCACTAATGCTGGGCAGTGTTGGCTCTACCAGTAAAGAATGAAGACGTTTTACTGTGTACAATGAATGCGTGCCACCGTCCCTTAAACACTCCACCGCTAAGTGATCATGTAGTAAAGTCAGCGCGAACCGCGCAGCATCTCGAACAATGGTCGGCAGTGAACAACAACGTTTATTGCCCAGAACCGCGATTATATACCCTCTCGTACTGAGAGGGTTACAGAAGAGGGAGAGAGGCATGAACGATAGGAACTCAGGCCAATAGGGGGGCGTGCGGCTGCCTTCGCTGGTCAGCACAAACCAAACAATTACAACATTTCTCCTCCCTTAAAAGTGAAACCGCTGTACCGGTTTTCTTATTCTGGTCGATCGTCTGAGCGTGGGCTGCAGGGGGTCAGTCAATCCCGCCCGAACCACTGGACGCTCCGTGATTGCTGGAGATGGTACTTCACTCTGGTCGGCTGCTAGCGGCTGAGGGCTTTGTTCTTGTTCCGACCCAGTGGTACTGGGCGTATGCACAGGTGACAGATCCGCACTGGTCACCTGGTCAGGACCGCCTTCTAACTGCGCTCTTGCAGTGGCCTCTACAGACGCAGTCCCTGGCGTAAACTCTTGACGACGGCGGACTTGGTCGACGTGGCGCTGCACTGCTCCGGTTGGCGTGTTCACTGTTACCATTCTCGCCCCCGAAGTGGTCTGTACCCTCCCAGGCACCCATCTTTTGCCGGTGCCGGAATTTCGCACGTATACGCTGCTGCCTGGCGAGATGGTCCAGTCGTGAGCGTCCGACGACGAGTCCACAGCTCTGGGTGGGAGACATGTGTCTAGTCGGGAACGCAGCTGATAGCCGAGAAGCATCTCGGAAGGTGACCTTCCTTCTCTTTGGGCGGTCCGCCTGTAATTGAATAACAACCGCATGAGGTTATCTTCCAGCTGTCCGTCTCCCATTTTCCGCAACCCGTCCTTCCCGGTCCGAACCGCTCTTTCTGCTGCTCCGTTAGATTGGGGATGGAAAGGCGCAGTGCGCAGGTGCACGATATTGTTTTTCGATATGAAAGTGGCGAATTCTTGACTTGTGAATTGTGTGCCATTATCGGACACGATTGTGCGTGGCACGCCAAACCGGCAAAACATGCTCCTTAAGCATCGGATTGTACTAGCTGTATTTGCGTGCTGCAAGGGTACTGCTTCAATCCACTTCGTGTGGGCATCAACCACTATTAGTATCATCTTGCCTGCTAACGGGCCTGCAAAATCGATGTGTATACGAGACCACCGGACCGCTGTCTTTGGCCAACTCACTGGTGGGGCTGCCGTAGGCATTGGCAGGCTTTGCACGCAGTTGCGGCACTGCGCAGACAAGTTTTGAATGTCCCTGTCCAGGCCTGGCCACCAAAATAATGACCGCGCGACTGATTTCATTGACGAGGAGCCCTGATGCGTTTCATGTAGCAGCTGCAGCATCCGTTCCCGCGCTTTCCGCGGTATCACCACTCTGTTGCCCCAGTAGATCAGACGGTGAGCCAACGATAGCTCCAGCTTACGATCAAAAAACGGCAACAAGTCTGGCGCCATTCCTTTAGTGGTTTGAGGCCATCCATGCAAAATGAAGTGCGTGACACTGGCTAACATCGGGTCCTTGGCCGTCAGCTCCTGCAATTCGTGCGTCGTCACTATACCTTCTTCCAGGGATTCCAATGAAAGGACATATTCCGGCGGTTCACCATCGGTCCCCGGTTCCATAGTCGGCGCTGGTAGCCTGCTGAGGGCATCTGCTGTCAGCAGCTGTTTCCCTGGCACGTACTGTAGCTTGTACTGGTAGCCACCCAAGAATAGCGCCCACCGTTGAATTCGCGCGGCAGCCATCGGTGGCGTCTGGCGGTCAGGTCTGAGCAGTCCCAGCAGTGGTTGATGGTCGGTCACCAGGGTAAACTGCCGACCTAGAAGATAGTCACGAAAGCGAGAAACGCCAAAGATGAGGGCTAGTGCTTCTCGCTCCAGCTGCGAGTAGTTTTGTTCTGCTTTTGTAAGTGTTCTGGAACGGAACCCAATTGGCCTGTGCTCATTTCCTATCGAATGAAACAGCACTGCGCCCACACCATACGGAGATGCGTCACACTCTAGTTTCAGCTCCTTGTTAGGATCAAAATGCACGAGAATTTGTGCATTTTTGAGTCTTTGTTTAGCTCGCTCGAACGCCAACTGCTGCGGCTGTAGCCACTCCCAACGGCTTCCTTTTTCCATGAGCCGATATAACGGGCTGAGCACAGTCGACATATTCGGCAGAAACCGTGCGTAGTACGTGAGCATACCAAGGAACGAACGTAGCTCGCTCACGTTACTCGGGCGCGGGGCTTGCATGATGGCGTCTACGTTCTTTTCCATAGGGTGTAGGCCTTGCCGATCGATACGATGCCCGAGGTAAGTCACTGAAGGCTGCCGGAACTTGCATTTGTCGGCCCTAAGCTTGACACCATGCTCTCGGAATCGTTCCAACACTTTCTTGAGCCGCGCTTCCTTGTCCCCTTTGCCTTCTGACACTAACACGTCGTCAAGGTAAGCTTGGACGCCTGGTAGCCCGCCGAGTACAGCGTCCATCTTCCTTTGAAATATAGCTGGGGCAGAAGCTATACCAAACGGGAGTCTGTTGTAACGAAAAAGTCCGCGATGTGTGTTAATGATACAAAGTCCGCGTGACGCTTCGTCAAGGGGCACTTGGTTGTACGCGTCCTTCAAATCCAAGGTGCTAAAGTATTCACCTCCATTTAAGTTTGCGAACATGTCCTCGATCACTGGAAGAGGGTAATGCTCGATATCACAGGCAGGGTTAAGCGTGACTTTGAAGTCTCCGCATATTCTTACGGTGCCATCTTTCTTCAAGACAACTACGATGGGCGTAGCCCATTCTGAATGTTGCACAGGAGATAAGACACCAAGGGACAATAACCGATCAATTTCACGAGAGACCTTATCACGGAAAGCGTAAGGAAGTGATCTGGCCTTACAGAATTTCGGTGTCGCCGTTTCCTTTAGTTTTAGGCTGGCTGGCGGTCCCTTGATGAGCCCCTGGTCTATCGAAAAAACATCCTTATACTCAGCGAGCAGTCTGTTCACCATGTGGTCACTCGGCGTGTTTCCTGTTGTCGAATCCGGCGCAGTGAGTTCTTCCATCGTAACACCCGTCTTGCCAAGTGCCGCAATCAGATCGCGGCCGCATAGACTCGGTCCTGAACAGTCAAGCACCACGAGTGGACAGGTTACAGACACGTTCTTGAATTGCACCGGAAGTTCAAGTTCGCCAAGCACCGGCAGTTGTCCCGCGTAACATGACAACTTCACATGCGGCGATTTCAAGCGTGGCCACTGCGCTCTGTGTCGGTCGTAAACGTTCCGTGATATGACGCACACCGGGGATCCTGTGTCCACTTCCATGTCTAGATCTATTTCCCCCCACCGAAATGTGCGGCGTAACGGTGGTTCCAGGCCGTTTTTCCTACCAGAAATTAGCGTCCAGATGTGTGCCTCATCCTTGTTCTCGTTTCTAGACGCGGTTTCAACTGTCAGTGTCTTGACACTCGCGGTTCGCCTAGCAGCATTTTCATCTGTTCTCGCCCTGTAGCATTTCTTCGCCAAATGACCACGTTGCCTGCAGCGGAAACACCGTGCGTTAGCCCAGCGGCAGGCGTTATCATCGTGCTTCGTGCTTCCACATCGTCCGCACTCTTGCGCTGCCCCGCTGGTATCTCGCGACGAAGAGCGATGACTGGCTTGCATTCTTAGCACCGTTGGTGGTGCTCCACTGATATCGTTTGCATCGTTCTCGGCTGTTTCTGCTGCTATTGCCAGCGCTTCGGCCTCCTCCAGCGTCAAGTCTTTCTTCGCCAGTAACTGCTTGCGTAGGTTAGTTGAGCGTACACCGCAAACAATTCTATCCCGCAGCATTCGGTCTAGCGCACTCCCAAAGTTGCAGCCGTCTGCTATGCGCCGTATTTCGACCAGAAATGCGCGCACTGCCTCACCCTCTTGCTGGCAACGGGTGAAAAATTTATAGCTCTCCGCTATCTCGTGACGCTTCGGGTCGTAGTAGCTGTTTAAAGCTGTGACTGCTTCATCATAGGTGAGGGAATTCGGTGTCCGGGGTGCAATCCGTCCCGCTAACACTTGCACCGTCTGCGTGCTGAGTGCTGCCACAAGCAAGGCTCGCTGCTGCTTTGAGTCAGTAATAGCATTGGCTTCAAAATATGCTTCTGCCCTTATAAGGTACGCTTTCCACTTATCTGACGTGTCGTCGAAGGTCGGGAGCTGCAGGCTGGTCATAGTTCTCGTCGGTGCTTCAAGTTGCGACAGGCTGTCGGCTTCAACTTTTACCGCATGGGTAGTTTCCGCACTCGTCGCCACTGTAGTAAAGTCAGCGCGAACCGCGCAGCATCTCGAACAATGGTCGGCAGTGAACAACAACGTTTATTGCCCAGAACCGCGATTATATACCCTCTCGTACTGAGAGGGTTACAGAAGAGGGAGAGAAGCATGAACGATAGGAACTCAGGCCAATAGGGGGGCGTGCGGCTGCCTTCGCTGGTCAGCACAAACCAAACAATTACAACAGATCATAGCAATCGTCGGTTGTTCCTCAGTTCAAGTAAGGCCTCATCTTTCGTTGTAAGGCCTAGGTCAGTACTACAGCAGACGGGTCACGCATGCCGGTCGTTTTTTGTATGTGTGAGTTTAAATTGTCGCTCGTATCAGTCCTATTGGAAAACAAGCACTGCAAGCAGAGTACTAGACTTACTGAGTGGTGTTCTTGCATGACCCTTTTGAGAGGAAGAATGCTACGTGTTTTTCTGAATATGATTTACTTCTTTGTGTGCGAACGAACGAACAAGCTAGAATACCTTAAAAAGAGAGTTGAACTTTTGAAGTACTTTTGTCAGTGCAAATTTGTTTGCTTCTGGTTTGTATTTTCCACCGGTTGAACAAAAGTTGTTGTTGTAAATGTGTTTACAAATTTCCCCACACATTTTAAAAAGCAACTGCACAGCAGCAGCAATAAAAACAGTATGCCAGGGTGAGATTTCTGCTGAGCGGTAGCTGTTGCGGTATCTCCATGAGAGGAAATTTTTACCTGTCTTGCGCACCATTGTCAATAAATATTTTTAGGAAAAATCGGAAGCAGGAAGAAATATATTGAGCGCAGGGTATTTTTCTTTATATTTTAATAAGTGCAGAGTAGCTTTTCTTCTCTTCTTCATCGAAAAAAGTTTTCGCACACTACTCGACGATTTGCGTTTATTTATTTGTTCTATTCATATTCTGTTGTGGAAGTTTTATTATATCTTGACTAGAAGAACAAAACGTTGGCTTTATTGTGTTTGTTACGCATTTGTTTAGGTAGCTGAGACCTGCACGAAACTAAAACAGAAAAATATTGCTGTAATATTCATGTACGTTGTTAACACTTTATTTCAAATATTTTTCGAAGTACGGACTCTTTCCGGCAGTATATGACTCCAAACGAAAGAAACGTCCAAACACGCAGAACATATTGCTTCCAAGGCATTTGTGTATTAGCGCTTTGTGATGACGACTCCAATGAGAAAAATCCTGGACTAGGCGTAACCCGCCGACAGAGGTGGAGGATGGCGTCCAGAAGATTTTCATCGTCGTTCCCTTTTCTGAAAAGGCATGTTAAGTGCGAAATCAAGCTATAAATCCAGCTCTTCTTGAAGGCCTTTATTATGTGTGAAAGTGACGCATGGCATTTCAATAGGCGCCCCCTAAAAAAATAAAAAACTTGCGCATAAAAAGAGTTTATTTTTTTACGGGAGTTTAATACCCTTAACCTACTCAGGCTATGACTGAGTGTCGATTCGTTGGGGAGGGAATTGGGGCTCTCTCTTATCCTGCCCTCTGTGCTTGAAAAATAGGACTAAAGACCACCGCGGATAGCAAACAAGCATGACGAAACACCTGAACGATTCTCATTGTCAGCGGTTCGTTTTGTGCTCTCTAAACATTAATTTAGTTAATCATAGTACACAACACAACCCAGCCAAGTTAGCCCAAAAGTTTCACGTTAAGAGACGGCAATCGAAGGAGAGTATAACAACAAATAAGCGGAATTTTAGCTGAGTTGTTGTGTGCTGATCGTTTCTTGTTCTCCACTTTCATTATACATGTTTAGTGGAAAAAAAGGATGCTACAAGCGCGAAGAAACAATAGCGCCTTAGGAAATCAGGTTAAAACCCTGGAAGTCTATATTTTAGAAGAGGGGATATTTTATTAGCGAAAAGCATCTGGCAAGTTCAAGCTAGGCTGCCGTATTCAGCGTGTTTATAAGATTACCCGACTGAGATACTTATCAATACTGTGCAGCAAACCTCTAGTTTCTTCGAACGTAACAACATTTCGCCTCCTAGAACAATCAGAATCACTCTAAAAACTTTGAGAGAAAAGCCAACAAAAAATGAATATTATGCCCCCAAGAACAAACTGACTCCTGCCACATAAAGTTCGAGTACACTGGCTTAAAGAAATTGTAGTGCGAACTGGCAATAAGCAACCAAAAGGTCTTTATGCAGCCAAACAATCCTCTAACCCTACTGAGATAACTTCTACTAATTCCTTCAATAATACGACGTAATAAATAAATGGTTGCATTTGCGCAAAGAAAAACATTCAGCGCAAATTCTTTCCATCATATCGCTGAAAAGCTCCCTTTATTTTTTATATTTTCTACTGACCTGTAGGTAGTTTTTGTTTACGTGCTTATTTACTCACATGGTAGTGTGTGAACCCAAGAAGGTTGGATACTTTGCATCTTCAAGCCGTTGTGCACATTTGCCAACTACACGTAGCAGCTGTAATCCGAGTCAGGTTGACGGCCCCTATATATGACTGTCGAAACATTGCTGTTGTGATCATCACAATTGAACGAAGGAAAATCAGAGCCTGGTCCTAAGCAGTGGCCCCAGCATTCATTTAGGAGACAGCTCTTGACACTGGATACGTGCACCAGGATTTCCACGGATGTGTTGCTAACGGCTCTGCCCACAGCCTTGAAATCTCCAGGATCTTCATGGGATGGAAGAAGGCCACACAGGAAACTATGTATTTCCTTTGCACTCTTAATATGTTTTTAAATGAGGGAAGCATCGGAGGAGAGTACGCATGCACGCAACAAGGCAGTAGCGGGGAACGACAAAGGAACGTGCGATTAAACCTGGAAAGATCAGAGTCGGCACTTTGGTTACTTATATTCGGCATGTAAGCGTCAGCTTCTCCTGTCCTGCAAATGACACTGCACTTGATCATAGTTCGTCTCGTATTTCGCCGAATACAACAACACCCAACACACCTTAATAACGTGCCTCATAAATTGTTCTTTAACGTCGAAAAATATTAACTAGAGGCCACTCATTAGTAGCTGAAATACAATCTTGGTAGGCTTATAGGTAATAACGCCTAGAACATGATGGATGCCACACGAATGCTGTACTGCAGCACAAAAAATTTATGTAAACCACCCAGCGTTATTTACGTACTCGGTCATCGCAAGCCCATGGGGGACCCTGCTTAGGGCCTCCAGTGAGGCGCTGCCTACAGGCGGGAATTAAATGCTGCCAACTTCTGCTCAGCAGTCATGCACCCAGGCCATATAAGCACTGCCAATAGTTGGAGTAATATTCTGGGAGAATGTTGCCAGTGTTGGTGTAGTGTCATTAACAGCCGGTCACTTTTTGCATCCACAACGTTGTCAGAACATGTAGCCTAGCGTGTCAAAGCGATTGTTAAATCATATTGATTTAATTTCATCGCGTAGACTCACTGCAGATGGCAGTTTCAAAGTGCTGAGGCCTCTATTTAATTTAGTCGTCTACAGTGGCGTTATAAACCCCTAAATATTTCTCCTACTAACATCCAAAACAGTATTCAATTTATCCTATAGCTAACAGTTCTCGCTCACCATGACTGCAGTTAAGCTGCAAGGCAGAAGATTAGAAGTGAAAGCTGCCAAGTTTTAATCAACATTAGTGACTTCGTACACCAGCGGGGTGATCCTTTGCTGCCATATTTTATTTAGAGGAAAACAGTTTAGACAAGACATGACTGTTGGTGTATTTCTTTATGTACTAGGTTCTACAGAATGTGCTACACGTTGACTGTTTATTTCATTGTTTTGCTGAGAATAAAGAACGCTACCTCACTGCCGTGCAGCGGCACACTGTTCGATTAATGAAAAGGCGCCGCAGAAGAATATACATACTGTATTTTCACAGTTAGTTTCGAGAATAACATTCTTCTAGTTGTTGTCGTTTTTTTAGGAATATACTTCAGCACTTCCTAACATCCCCTAAAGAAGGCCACGCAATAACCGGTCAACATGTTTTTCTTAGAACTGAAATATTCACCAGTGAGTTCAGTGCTTTTCGTACGGGTCGTTCTTTTGCACTTCAGTGTGTAGAAATTCTAGACAGTGTGCACGTACGCGCTAGATTCCTATAGTTAGGCTCATAGGCAGCTGAGCTCAGCTATGCACCTAGGCCTGTAGACCACTGTGTTGTAAAGACGTATCATACTGTAGTGTCCAGAGTTTAGATTCATTCTCTCATGTCTTGGTTGCTGGTAAAAGCGCTCAGCTCCTCAATAGCCACTGTAATGAGCAAGTTTATATGCGCGCAATATTAAGCAGTACCTGCACCAGGGCTGTGTATGCCTCTGAGAGCGACGCTTGCAGACGTATGCCCAGGTGTACCGACAATGTAGGTGCGTATGTTGAAGGTGAAGGTACTGCAGGCTTACAGGTGACCGCAAGTGAGCCGTGTCTGGTTCGGACGAAGAATGGTGCCGTTTCGGCATGCGTCCATGCGCTAGAGTTCACCACCAGCGTTTTCGCTTCCCTCATCTGAGGCCGCGATGATGTAGTAGTCGAAGTCGCCCCTTGGTCGCTCCCACGCGACGGTGAATGAGTCAACGCCAATTCCTTATAAGGTCAAATTTGTCACATCGGGCGGCGCTGGAAAGAACGTCCATTCGTGAATGCAGTGGGTATAAAATGCAGGCGACATCTTTACAGGCTCAAAACTAATTCCACTTTCAGATAGACAATGGCGTTTTGAAGAGTAGTTATATTTAGTAAGCTAAAAAACAGAACACTATTCTGAGACTATTTAGATCAGTGGGTTGTAGGGAAACGGTTTTAGGTTTTAAAGCGTAAAATAGTGAGTGTACTCAAAATGAACGATGATGCCATCCCCAATTTGAGAAGTACTTGTGAACAGGTGAACTGTTGTAGCCTGCTTCATATTTTATGAATCATATTTCGCCATAAAGCGCTAAAACAGTTTCGAGGTGATTTTAGAAAAAATACAGAGGTGCATTTAAATATTCGTATATGGGAAAATACGCAAACTCACGAGAAGAGAAAACATCTTGCCGTATTTATGGCTCTAACAACGGCTGCAAACAATTCACTGACTGCATATCAGTCTCCATATAATTGCAGAAAGCGAAATGCATTTCAGTTTAACCCGAACGCATAGACTAACAATATATGGCAAGCTGTCTACTGATGGCGTTGCTCCGCCGCAACATTCCCTGTCTGGAGTTTTCACAAGCTATGTGTATTAATACGTCTTAACATACACATTAATGATGCGCAGTAACATAATGACAAGAACAGCTGCTAGACTAGGCTAAAGAAAAAAAACGAACTTTGTGTGGGCTTTGCTGCATAATCGCTGAAGTCAGCGAAATCGGCATGCAACCTCATGCTTGGTCGATGCTTGATATTGATCCTCATTTCCGTGTCGTGGCGTCACCACTTTCTCATCTCGACGCCACGTTCCAATTGGCCCGGATGGATGGATAGAAGGTAGGAGCGTCCCTTTTGAAACAGGGTGATGGCAGTTGCCACCGTGCTCAGCATTATTTTCCTTTATTCGTGCTTAAGTGTGTAGTAAGTTAAAAAATTCACCATTTTCTCTGAATACGTCTTCCTACAGTTTTAACCTTACGTCACCTTTCTGCTTTTGAGCCACCAATCTTCCAATCGCTTTTTGCTAATTTCCACCGCTGATTGCTTTACATGGTCATTGATATCTTTAAAACCTATAAGGCCTCAGGACAAGTGACTGTGCCTGCATCGACATCGGGATGGATACCATCACATTTCAATACGATGTGTTCTATTGTTTCTGCAGATTTACCGCACACAGTACATGTGTCATCTTCTTCGTTAAATTTCTTTTTGTAGCTGCGCCTCCTAAGACACCCTGACTTAGCTTCAAAGACTGCCTCTTGAGTTATCACAAAATGCTTCCTTCCTGATCTGCCTTTTCCAGTATGGATAAATTTTTGCACTTTGCTTCTTGCAACGTATGCCAGCGCCCTCTACATGGGCTATGAGACCTCGTTCAAGGCAATTGTCGACCAATACGTCAGTATGACTCAGGGACACATGTGCATCCTTATAAGTACAAAAAGCGCTACAGCATGCACAGTAACACAACCGCTACCCCTCCATCCCAGTGATCACATTGCAAACAACGGGCCAAAAAAGTTGTGCTTTTTCAAGGATTGAAACGGCATACGCATTAACCCTCTCGCCTTTCCGAACCAACTCCTCATCCATTCGGCCAGGCGCCAGCAGCTCCGACACCGCGACCCCCGATCTGATTGCTCACAGCGCCGTTCAGTGGCGCTGCAATTATTGCTTGCTTTTAGCAGCACCTTTGGTATGCGCTGTGATAAACGAAAAAAGAAACCACCCCAAATTGGCCACGGCGTAGGATTAAGCTCTTGAGACGGCGTGCTAAAAGGTATTCATGATCGCTGGAGTTTCTTTCTCGTGGAAGAGATCTATGCTTCTTACCCAGCGCAGACATACTCTCTCCCAGCTTACCATTCCTCGACTTCATACCTGAAAGAGCTGTTCACTTTGAAGACAAGTGAAATAGTTTAAGTTTCTATATAATTATTTTAGAGCGTCCTATTTCTGTTTCTCACTCTATTCTCGCATGAGGTCGTGCACTTAATTTATGCCACAAAATTAGTAATTGGAACAGTCATTTCGTTGAACGAGTTTCTTCTGGTGTTCTTTTCAAATCTGCTTTTTCCTAGCCTTTCTTGGCTCCTAAACAATACAAAACCTTTCAATTGAGCGATTGCCTGATCTCAAACTAATGGTTAGTTCAATACGATTTACGCGATTGATCTGCACATGCTCAAACCAGTAACGGCCCATAATGAAAACGATATTTACAGCACTACTCTTCGCCGCTGCAATAGTAAATTCAACTATAATGTCCTAGTATACTTTATCCGTACTAAACACGTCAAAATCAGTCAAATCATCACAATCGTGCATCATGTAAATTCTGGCACTGGCACCTGCATTGTTTTAGTCAATACTCTGGTATTTAACATCCATCTAGCGAGCGCCACCTCTCCTGGAGGATGCGGCGAATAGGGTGGGACCCGTATAGCTCGATTATTGTTTGACATAATACATAATATTTTATAGTGAGCCAGGCATGTTCATTTCTGGACCGAGTTCGCAAGCGGCACTGTATTTTTGTGAACGTTGGCTTCATATTTGCAGCATCTCACGGTTTTCTATTTCTTCTTTGTGGCACTACGCGAAGCGGCGGCGATTGCCATCGTCATGCTGAAAAAGGCTCGAACCCGAGCAGTTAATGTGACTTTGTCCGCTCTTCTTCCTGGATGCGACTTCTTCCTGGATGAGGCATTGAGTCAATGGTCGTGCCGGCTTCACTGTTCTTTTAGTTCGATATAAGACGCGCGACCAACTCTACCGATATGCCCGCCAATCCATGCCGCCGGCACCTTGTGGGCTTCGTGCCTGAATTTAGCGACTGCGTATAAAACAGACATTTCGTGTTGTGTCTGAGTTTGTACAAAGCTGTCACTGGGAATACAGCTTAAGAAGACAGCTGCCTTCTACTCCCGACAGGCAGGCAGATTATTTAGCACGCTACTCGCTCCAGCGCCCCCCCCCCCCCCCCCCAGCGATATTTTTATCCGATTCGCTATCGTCTAGTTTTTGGGGCTCTTCTTATCGCTAAATTTAATGAAACGTGAATTCGTTCTTGGGCTCTCCTGTAGTCGTCTGTGCGCCATTTTGTACCACGCTTTTCCTTCACTTGTACGATCCGTCTACGCGATGCTATCTGGTTGCCATTTGCTACGCTAGAGGACACTGCTCGCTTCCACACGGCTTTCCCTTGATGGCGGCACGTTCTCGCTCAAACTGATCATTCCGGCAGTCTGGACACTTCACCTAGCTATCAGAGAGATAACTGCCGAGCCAGTTGGTTTTCAGACATATTGCCGCAAGTTTCAGCTCAACGAAGACACCACAAGAAAGAGCAAAACATGGGCACTTACAACAACTGTTAAACCAGGTGAACGCAGTCGACATTTAACGACCCCCCCCCCCCTCCCGCAGGCATACGCTGCAGGATTTTGAACGGCGACTGGCTGAAGCATTCCGCCCATCTTATTTATTACATACCGCGCTTTAGTCAAAGCGCACTCATATATCATTTTCACCGAACTCGCTGACAGAGACGTCTGATCAACTCCGAAACAATATATATAAGCATGATCAGTGTGGTTATCTCCAACGAGCTTCTTAGCCAGCAGTGCCACAGGGAACCATAAAAGCATCCCATATTCATCTCATCCACACAGATTTATTTGCCATGTGTGCAAGAATGACGCCTGCATTACACTTCGCATACTTGCGCAACAGAAACGAAGGAACAAACGAAACGCACAAGCAGCATTGTGCTAAGCCATTTCATATTTGGAAACGCTGCGCGTGCAGTCATCCACGTTTTGCGCTTTGATATTTACTGCTACATACTGCGACGAAACGTGACGAGACCGCGCCACGAACTGGTGACCTTTTTCATATCAAAGCTAATGCGGAACTTAAGTATAGATTCATGATGCCTTCTTCTTAAAAACACACTCTTAACAAAAACTGCGATATAATCTGGAACCTGGCGCACGCCAAATATTCGAAAAGACCCCTATATTTTGAAAGCAGGTCATTTACGGAAACAGAATAAAACGAATTGGTAGGAGTTATTCGGTGGATTAGGGGGTAGATTAATGTCAATTTGTGGGAATTATTGGCTGGATTAAGGTGGAAGAGAGAGTAGGGTTAGCATAGTTTCATGTGTCAATCCAATGATAGGTACGAACATCCTAGTTCTCAGATTTTGCAATTTGGCTGTGATAGTGACGTCATGGCCCTCTCGGCCAAACATGAAATCTCTTCCCGGCGAAACTGAGTGGTTTTCTAAAGACGACAACATATATTGCACTTCGAGGCGAAAAAACTTAACTTCTACCAAATGATTCGGCTTTCAGACGACATAAGCCTTGCTTACTGCGAACTAAGCTTGGGAAGCGGCGTTTAAGTATGTTTCAATAATCGTCCAAGGTAACTTGCATACGCTTGCGCGCGATTAATTTTAGTCGGGGTTAAGCATTCTTCGCTTCAAATTCAACTTATTCCCCGACCAGACAATATTTTTTCAAAGCTTAGATTTCATTTTAAATGATATAGCGTCAAAAAAAATTAACCTCAGTGAGATTGGCGGTAAATACTTACGTGTTTAAAAACTCCCGCTCACTGAAACATTTTTTAGAGCGCGTAATAGCGCTGTGTGCTCAAAATAGCCGAATAAATTAGCGTGTCCAGAACCTACCATCCAAATACGATGTCTCTTTAGAGAGCGCTCAGAATTGCTCAGAAGTGACCACTTGAAGACGCCATGTAGTACCCACATAAGTTTTCTCAATTCAGCGACCCCGCAATAGCATGGCTGTTTTCAGCAAAATTTAATCAAAGAGCCGTTTTCCATAAGCTCTCCATTTGAAAATGCTCATCTGGTTCTCTGGTTCTATCTGGTTCTCTGTAGCCATCCATATACTTTGTTTTTCAAGCGTCTGTGTAAAGAGACCCGACCATTGGGTAGAAGGCGCCTGGGCCTCACCATTGGCTCCATATCGCAGCCAATCAATGCCGGCCAATGGGAAGGTCTGGCCGAATGCTGTACACAGAGCTATGTGGTACATCTCACCAGTGGGTGCATACCGCAGTCAACGCCAGCCAACGGTGAGGTTCGGTCGTCAACCACGCAATAGCCAGGTCGCTTCTACACGTGCTTGAAAGACGCGGGCATATCTGATTTCCGCAATGATAGAGGACCAGACGGACACGAAATCGTAATTTTAAAATGAACAGCTTATAGAATACGGCCCCGGATTAGATGATGGCGTCATAATTGTAATGGCTATGCCATCACCACGAAAATTGACTGCCTCAAAGAAAACTGAAATTTTAAAGGGCTAGGGATTGAACACTTTACACTTCCCTCAGGCACTTACAAAATATCAGCTAACCGCCTGCAAGGAGTTGAGAAAGGCTCAGTCTTACCGAACGAGGGCGTCCTCACCAAAGCAGCCGTGGGACTGCTTTAAATGGTGTCTTGTCCACAAAGTGCAGTAGATGCGACCAGGACGCAGTACTCTGTGTCCGGAGTGGTAACAAATTCCAGCCACGGCAGCGGAGTTTCTTGATGCACGCACTTCTGGACGCCGTCGGTCGAATTGCAAACTTGGAAGGCGTCGCAGATTTTCACGGTGTAGGCATCCGTCGTGCCCTGAGTGGACGATGAGGAGATCCACTGCAAGCGTGTCAGTGATGGTGACTGGCCTGTGAATGTCACGTTCTTGGGTGGATGTCGATCTGTGAGAATAAAGTGATGAGGTAAGTGTGGCGTATCTGCGTAATTCGTCGCGCTATACCTTACTTGTATTCAGTTTCGGGATAAGCCATAAAATTGCCCCGTCTTGAACTGCTTACCAGATGACACAAATCATTCTTTTTAGCGAAATATAAACTCCACTTCTACTTATCGCAGCGTTCAAAAGTATAGGTTGCTTGCTCAAGGCAAAAGATTTAGAACTCTCAGGAAAAGATCATTCACGCGCACTTTAACAAGTCCTCACGTATTTCTTGTTCAAACAGATTTGCGCCCAGAATGCAACATCATGCACACTCGTTTTATCAGCCGGGATGCATATTCTGTCCGTGCTATCGAAAGAGAATCTGCACAGAAAGACAACGGGAGCGATAACTATTTCCTTGTCAGCGGTCGTCTTTCACAGTACAGAATGTCGGTTACTAAGCCAACATCTCATTTCAAATTTAAGTCCTCATTCACTTGAAGAGTTTGACGCACACCATTTGCTAAAGTTTTCCACAATTGTCGTCCTTATTATAACATGCCGTCATAGCACCTCTTGCTGGTATGATATTACTGAAAGCATTTCGTGTTAGAACTCGCGCTCATCCAGTGTGTCGTATTTCATGCGCCCAAGTTCTTGTAACTCTCCTCATTCAGGCCTTTCATTCAGCCTGCAGCCGTATTCTGTAACGATCCATTTTCTTGACACTCTATTCTGTGCTATTTCATTGGTTGCTCGTCCCACTGCAGCAGTGCGTTAGAGCAGACGTAACTCCTGCCGTGATAGAAACGTGGCCAAGATGCGCCCGGCTTGAATTAACGCCTCCCGAGGTCGTGTCACATAGGCCGGCAGCGTCGGCGCCTACAAGTGATTGATCACGACACACTTTACGCACCAGACAACGTTCATCGTCGTTTGGCGAAGAAACTGGTCGTCGTTTTTTACGACAAATTGGCGCCGCGTGGTTCCAGGGATTCATAACGTTTGGATGTGCAGAACAACGCGGCTTAGCGACAGCGGCGCTCTGACCAGCTGTGTGTGTGATTCGCCGAAAGCTTTACTACGTGATTCTGCTTTCATCCTGCTGACGTGGAGCAGAAATATAATGGCAGTGGAATGCATCGCTATAGAATACGGTCCCCGGTCAGATATCTGTGCCACTGCGCCGTGCGAAACAAGGAAGATATGCGCGGGTGCATTACGCTCGAAGCAGAGCATAGCGTATCATCCGCCAGTCACGGCGGCGAGAGGTTGCCGTACTGTGTATCAATTGAATTCCTTTCCATTCCATTTTCTCCTCTGTCGTTAATTTCTTCTCCTACTGAAACATGGCATCAGAGAATACCATTCGCTGGTCGTCACAGAAACGCGACCTCACATGCCGCTTCTTTTCGTGAATGCGTCTCGAGCTCGTGTGGCACTGGAGGAGTGGCCGGCGATGAGTTAGTGCAGCATGGGGCGTGTCGATCAGCCGGACTGGAAGCTGTGGCAGGACCAGATCGGCTGTGTCAATCTTTGGATGTGCGGTGTTGCTACGGGCTGTTGCTTTCGCTCAGTGACGTCACTACCAAGAGAAAAAGAATATGAAGTGGATCATTAGGGATGCTGTTTTGTGGGTTTTACAGCTCCAAAGCGACTCAAGCTATGAAGCACGCCGTAGAGGAGTGCTCCGGATAATTTCGACCACTTGGAGTCTGTTCACTTGCATTGACATCGCATAGCACACTAGCCTCTACCATTTCATCTCCACAGAAAGGCGACCTTCGCGGCCCGGGACAGAACCCGCGTCTTTCGGGACAGCAACCAAGCGCCATAACCACTGAGCCACCGCAGCGGCGACAGGCCATTATAGAATACGCCCCTTGGGCTATTCGATGGTTCATCCTGATAGGAAACAGAATTTCATGTTGCAACAGCGTGCCTCCAGCCTTTGTGCAAGATAATTTTGACAGCATATATTCAATTGCACTATTAGAAAACAAACTTAATTTTATTAGAATCCCCCGTCACGAGTGTAAACACTTGAGGCTTTCAATGCAGCAGCCTTAGAGCGCGCGTTTTAGGGCAACCTCAGGGGTACAAGAAAAAAGTTTTAATTGTTCGATGATCTTGACAATGTCAACGTCACATGGAATTGAAATCAAAAATGGGATAAATAGTTATTTTAAAGAAAAAACGTGACTCCAAATGTTTCTAAGAAGTAAGAATATAAATAAATTAACTGGGTTGAAAACAAGATTTAGTTTAAAATAGAATCAAACCAGGAAATTTGAAGTCCCGAGTCGTGCAACCTACGCCAAGGCCATCCGGAAACGAGCGCTCTGCAGGGTAAATTGAGGTCCTGCGTGTCTTGCGTTGAAGCAAAAAGTAGTTAAAAGTAGAAAAAAATGAAGTTTATAATAATAAAAACACATATGTAAAGCAATCAAAAACAATAAAATGTAAGGAGTAATAAAGAATAGTTACTGTGCCTGCGAAGTGAAAAGTCAAAACGACCCCCAGGCCACTTAGGAACCTAATAACGCTAGCTCGTGCTACACATAAGGCGGAACTTCATATCACTGTAATTACTTTTAATCAAGAAACTTGTGCTCCCGTCTCATCCAACTACACCAGCTGTTTCACCAAAGGCTCTCAGAAGCTTTCAAACAAGTATTTTGAGTCAGAAGAGCGCTTTGGTTGTCACAGCAGAGTCACTGGAGTAGTTGATCAGACTAAAAGTAAGACGTGCTAACTAGCAGGCAGGCTGTCTAATACCTTATATTTCATTTTCACGACTACCTTTAGTCTCCTCATTTATTGAGAGGCTTGTAAGCCAGCGTAAGCAATGCCCATATTAGCTTTAAGTTTTTTTTAAATTCTATTATCGTCGCAACTGCAGCGCATTAAATTCAGGGGCCACGAAAAGCGGATACCACAGTAGTGCGACCGACGAGAAAGGACGTCAGCGCCACCTACAAATGGTCGTCACATAACGCCACTTCTGCCACGTACTGCCCGCTCCCATTCTGGCGCGGCGAGAAGATCACGTGACACTCGCATACCTGTGAGGCGCAGTTGTAGCCGTTCTGGTAGCGTGCTGTCGCTTTCGCTCATGTGCGGCTAAAAATTGCTTGCGCTGCAGCGGCTATGAGAATGGCATCTTAGAGATCCTAAAAAAAACATTTGGAGTCACTTGAACTCCGCCTCAAGGCTATCATACGGTACCATTAATAGGTTTCTTCGACAGACCGGGGCCCTCTTTACACATAAGTTCGCTGACACGAACACTGTATTTAATAATACCATCACATAACGAGGAGTGCATCCTTAAGAGAACAGAGCGATAGAATTAGTGATTCCTGCTCTGCACGTGCTCTTTCTCTTTCAACCTGGTTTTTTCTACATGGCATACAAGTTGATCTGGTCATTCCCGGCACTAAATTCACAGATCTTGGACGTCGTCGTACGCAAAAGATGCGCGACGGCGCAGGCGGGTCGCTGTTTCAAGCAGCGACAACGGTGGGAATTTCTAAATTCAGTTAGCTCATAGCAAACTTGACAAGGCTTGTGCGCAACGAGGCGTTGAGCAGATGGCAATTGAACTGAATTTATTTTAATTAATTTCACAGACTCTCGGACTGGCAGTGGTGTCAATAAAATGCCCAAGACTGATGCCCGAAAGCTCTGTAAAGCAATGTAGCTCTTCTTCTTGGTTTACGGTTTAGGGTGTTTAACGTCCCAAACCGACTCAGGCTATCAGGGGCGCCGTAGTGAAGGGCTCCGAAAATTCGACAAGCTGGGGTTCTTCAAAGCGCAGTGACATCGCACAGCACATGACCCACTAGAGTTTTGCCTCTATCGAAATTCGACCGCCGCGGCCGGGATCGAACCCCCGTCTGGGTCAGCAGCCGAGCGTCATAACCACTCGGCCACCCCGATCTTTCACATGGTGTGGGCATGTATTCAGAGTGCTCAACTTCAACCTTCATCTACCCCTACCGAGAGGCATGGCCCTCCTCAACTGCCGCAAACTGGGGTCCCAAATGGCGCTGCATGGTAAACAGGGTGCGAGACGGGGCCTGGTCGTGCGGTGTCCCAGACTAAGGATACCGACCATGTACGTGGTCTTCTCTTTTTTTTTAACATTAAAGAAGTTTTTCAGCACCACCACAGCGGCGGCTATATATAGCTTTCGTGTGAAGCCTTATGATTGTAGCGGCGTGGATGATAAACCACAGTTACTCGTTTATTTGCCTTAACGTCGTATGAAGAAAAGACCGGCCGCTTTAGATGGCTAGTTGCGCATCCACGCATCGAAAATCTCTTTGCATCTGTTCACTCAACCCAGCGGGCTCAGTCCGTACAAAAGTCACTGTAGAGGTTCACTTAATTCGTTTTTATCATGACGCTATCAGCACAAAAAACCGTCTACAGCAGCTTGTTCAGCCATTGTGTAACGATAGCAATACAACGCCACCTCTTCGAGCCTTCAGCGTGGCCAACGGGGACACCGTGGCCTCCCCTGATAACGTGGTTTGTCACGTGACCGGCCACGTGGTTGGTCACGTGGTAAGGCCCAGCTCCTGCTGCCGACGGCGTGGCGCGCCGGAGAAACAGAGCTGTAAGAGCTGTGCGCATGCGCCGTGTCAAGTGGGACGAAGATGAAGAAGGAACGCCCGGCGAAAGGAGCGGCGAAACACTGAGTTTGCAATTCGACTGAGCGAGTTCTACTCGGCCACATGTAGAAATCGCGTCACTCCAGGTCTAACAAAAGCTAAATTTACCACAGCCATTTTTAAAGGAGGTGTTATTTCAACTCTACGATGCTACTGTCCCTTTACCACTAGTGATCATTCGTTATGAGCGGTTCTTCATTGGCGTTCTTAGACACAAGAAAAGTTATGTCTACGTAAATAGATAGGTAATTCATTACCAATGATGAAAAATATTAATTCAGGCAACATCCCTTTGCAATTCACAGCTTTAAGTTCGCCTACCTTCACAGTAGATGGCGAGAAATTTCCCTGAAAAACGTTTTCTCTCTCTTTAGACAATACTGTAACGTAGGGCTCTTGAGTACACCTGACTGGCGCAGCGCGGACGTCATTGTATTTTAAATGCATAGTGCAAGTGAACATTGCTACCAAATATTTTATTCAAAAACTGCATGTTAAATGTTCGGATGCCACGACAGTTATTACCATAAACCGCTGCAATGGTACTACCATCGATTACCTTTTGCCTTCAAGGCCATCATATTTCACTGCCGGAATTTGGAGTATAATGGTCATTCACTACAATTCTGGAAGCAACCGTACTACAGCATACCTTTTCCTTGTATAAATATTTCATGCACGGTGACCCCCTGGGAAGTACGTTCTGGAGGACCGTTGACGTGCGTGTAAATGGTCAGGCTGGCGTTAGTGCAGCTCTTCACGTGATGGCAAGTGATGTGCGTCTGCTGTGGTCGAAGGAGTGCTCCACTTGCGCATGAACCTACACGTTGGTTTTCGGAGCCATCAAGTGCACTGTCGCTGTCCTTGACCACCATCCAGTAGTAATCGAACGAGCCCCCGGGCCGTTCCCAACTGACAGTAAAGAAATCTTCGCCCGTGGCTGTAAATGCAGCGTTGCTCACGTCTGGAGGACCTGAGAAGACATTTTGTGATAATCAGCCTTGATTGCAACTTTTGTTTATTAGGTTTGTGTTTTGGTGAAGCGTTTTTGCTTGGTGCAGGTTTGCATCCAAGTCCCTTTTGACATACCAGGTGTTTCAGGGAAGCCGGTTACTAAATATTTTAAATGCAGGGTCTTTAAGAAAAGGGGAATTTTTTGAGCAATATTACTACTACTGTTGGCGGACGTAAGAAAAAACCGAATCATGATTAGTAAAATGATTAACTTATTTTTAATAGCTTACTTTTTCACCATTATTGATATGCACCAGATTGTGATTAGAGAATTGTAGCCGACCACTCGTAATAACCATATTTGTTTTCGGAATTTCGAAAACGAGATCTCTCTTGCCGCTGTGGCCCGACTAATTTGGCCCAATTCTCGCGCCACTCGAAATACGCGCACTTGCGGGAGGCCGCAGAGCGACGTTGTGCACATGCAAAGTGACATCCTCTGCACTGCCCTCCCTGCAGTAGCAGAGTGGCGAGGAGCGGGGAGCACTGCAGTTCGGGTGGAGCTAAGATTGTTGCGTGGTACGTGCTCGCGGAGTGTCCCAATTTGATTGATGTCTCTTTGAGCCCTCCTAAAAACGCGTGGTTTTCTAATTCTGCGTGAAATGGCTCGAATGATGCGGAAAAGACACTCCTCTTTTCGAAATTTTAAAACATATATGGCTGTTACTAATGGCCGGCTTCAATTACAATGAGGTGCCTATCTAAAATAAGCAAACATTTAAATAAAAGAATTTATTTAATCACTTTAGTAATTAAAAGAGTTCGCTTGTTTTCTGACGCCTGCCAGCAATGGTAATAATACATCGCAAAAAGCTTCCCTTTTCCACACAAACCTTTTTTTCGGAATTAGTAGCCAGTTTCTCTGAAACACCTGCCAGATGTTGCACCACCCTGCTTGTAATGTCTTGCTCTGCAAGAAACACCGTTCGCGGCCTCTGATGCTGAGATCCTGTGCCATTGCGATTTAGCTGCTATCATGGAGACACAACAAAGAACCGTAGTAGAACTGGCAGATATAGTGATCAATTTTAAGAGGAACACAAGCGATTTGCGAGAAGAACTGAAGAGACGCGGACAAGAAGAAGCTTTCAGCGGTCGCCAGACGCGGATTGTTCGAAAGTCAAACACAGGTGCTACATTTCGAATTTGCCCACTACTTTCAACAGCTCTATGTTCTGTCATGACGAACCACCTTTTCCCGTCAACCACCTTTATCAACTCCTACACATTGCAGGAAAATCACTTCCCAAATTTTGTTACCATTCAAGGTGAAAGTTTGACAGCTGTATCAGCACTAGCTCTCAACCCAGTTTCATGACACCAATGTCCACAGCAACGCCCGCGTGTCTTACCTGTGAATCCATAACGTGAACTCATCGGCAGCATTGTCTGAGTGCCAGCTGAGAACTTTATAAAAGTAGGAGTCACTTTGGCGAAGACTCAAGTACAAAAGTTCCTCACCACAAATTTCGGCGCTCAAAATGCCACCTATCGCAAAAATGTGTTATCAAAATATATTAGTCGAAGACCAAATATGCATTACCTTCGGATATTGTACCAAGTCAGGCCTGGTATGTTCTAGAGCCGAAGTGTATATCGAAGGTAAGCGTTGTGACCCATTGCCATAAGGTGTTCTTGCTCCGCTGTCTTACGCCGGCAACTGTTACGCTATTGATTCCAGGCTTGTTTGTTTCGCAGACTTCCGCTTTAGATCAAATGAGTTTTACATGAATTTAAAGACTTTAGTGAGAAAATTGCCGGGCGGCACGTTGCCCCCAAATTGAAGCACGCAAAATCGCACTTAAAGTAAGATTTCTTTAGAAAACAAGAAGAGGACTCTGATTGGTCTGACTACCTCCAAGACATTGCGTTTCTTGTACATGCAAAACGTTGATGGAAACTACTGAAAACGCTAACAGTTAAGACGGAAGAGAAGAACACACATTGTATTTTTTTTCTATTCCTTCCAATCTGTTTGTTAGCACTGGCCATTCATTTCTATCTGTTTGTATCAACCATGCCGACTAAGCCCTCTTCTTGCATGCTATAGGTGCGTGAACAGAAATCGGAATTACTTACGAAATGCAGGTGTTCGAACTTCAGCTACGGCGGCGGCGCTCTGGAGAACTTCTGGCCCGCAAAGTACGGTAGTGGTGACCAAAACACAGTACGCGGTATCTATAGTGCTGTCATTTTCTTGCCACGTGTCAAATGTCTGGACGTGTGTGAAAGCAGTGACGTCTGCTTCCGGATGACACGTGCGAAAGGCGCTGCCGAGCTTTACCGCGTAGCCTGCCAGAGTGCCGTGCCAATCTGCAGGAGGCATTCATTGGATCCGGCTGCTGAAGACTCCTGCGACTATCGTCATGTTCCTTGGCGGATCCGGATCTGGTTAAAAAGCAGGTAAGAAAGCATCGCTATGAACAACGTTCACCCCACAAAAACTTTTTGCTGCTTGACCCTGCAGCAACAGAACCAGAGGCAGTAGTTTTATTTTGTTTAGGAACAGCAGCTACAACATGATTATCTTACTGAGGATCAAGTTGTCCTGCAACGTTCCTTGTGTGGAAGATACGATTTGATGACTGTGCGATGGCTGCACACAAATATCTTAACGCAGAGTTGCGTGCTAATTATTTTTTCTCTATTTCAGATTTCCTGTGCATTCAGCAACTTGATACAGGGAATTATTACGTGTGCGAAAGAACAGTAAGTCTACATTCTGCTGACTTGTGACATGATAGGAAGGGGGCATAAAATTGTGAAATATTATAGCTGTCAAGTGTTGTGTGGAAGAGTTTAAAAACGAGAATGTGGAAACTGTGTTGTGACTGAGTGCGAACATGCGTGCAGAGAAACCACTGAAAGGATTCATTACCACTATCGTTTCAAACTCTTAAAGGCGGGAATCAAGTGTTTCCCTAATTTGTTGTACTGCTGGTGCGCCGAACTGCACACATATCAAAAGCCTTTGACTGACTTCTTTTTTTCTTAATTGCGGCTTCGCTAACCCGAGGAAAAATATAAAGTCAAATAAAACAAATTGAAATAAATGACTGTCAACTGCGCACTTTTGCATGCTAAATTCATTCATGCCACAAGGAATCCAACGATAAACCTTGGAGCAATTGCCCACTCGCTCTGCCAACAGACCACTTCTTTATTCGCCTGTCGTCGTCTACCTCAACAGCAATATGAACTGCAAAAGAAAGGTTTCGGGATTCAGGCAGCCTGTAATTGTGAATATCTGTTTCTGTTCTTCGCAAGAACCTTTGTTTTTCACACACTTGCCTCCGATATAGACACAGGACACAATAGACGGCAATAGAAAAGCTCTTCATTATCCATGCAACTTCAAGGTCAAAATGCATCCTCTGCAAATAGCAGTGAATATCAATGAACACTAAGAGAATGTAGTAAATGCAGAGTGGATATGTACCTTTCCCAGGGATGAAGATGCCCCGTAGTACGGTACCTGTGGAAGTGAGCTCAGGTGATACATCGAGGTGAGTCCTCAACGTAAAGCTGACATTGGTACATGCTTCGAGGCGGTCACAAGTGACGCTTGTCTGGTTGGGGTGAAGGATTCTGCCTCTTGTGCAGAATCCGGAGGGGTACGGTTCCGCAGCGCCTCTGACCGCATTTTGGCCGCCGGTCACCTCTAACCAAGTAGTAGCTGAAGCGACCTTCTGGTCGCCCCCATGTCACAGTGATGGAGCCAACGTCCACAGACGCCAAAGCAAGCTTGTTTACTTCAGGAAGGGCTGCAATAAAGTTTGTTCGCAACCTCGTATCAGTCAGCCGGTTGTTCCAATAGGCCTCATAACAAAGCTATCCTTTCGAGATATTTGCATCCACAGAGATCCATGTCTGTGGTTGTTACTTGACAGATTAAGCCTCATTTAAGATGACATACGTACACAAGCTTCTTCTTCCATGCATTGTTTCCATCCGCAAAGCTGCCAATAGCACACCGTAGCAGGTTACATATACTGATATCTTACCATTTTTATTTGACCAGAGCTTTTGAACAAATGGGACACACTGCCAAGTAGGTCCGCACTCCCAATGAGCGTAAGACGCATATATCAAAACTGGATTATTTATGCAACACTTTAAACTTTCGCCTATCGTGCTCGACTTTGCAACCATTAAGCCAACATAAACGAAGAAGCAAAATTAATAATCCGCATGCTTTATCGCCTTCGTGCTCTGCACCCTATTCAATGCCCGAACTAGACAATGCCTTAAGACAGAACACAGCCTCTTTGTCGCACTCTTAAGGATAATTTCACAAGTGGCATATGAAAATCACAGAATGTAGGTTTCTTCTTAAAATCCTAGTCAGCCGCACAAGTTAAGACAATTCGTGACCCACCCTGGATAGGAGAAGTTTATAGAACTTTCTCTCTCGCCAACACCAAATTTTTATAATTTCCCTGTCCCACATGCTATAACAGTGAAGCATAAGTTTAGGATTTCTTATGACAACTGTAATAAATATCGTATCTCTCCTGAACTTTTCTGTATCACACCCAAATCTCCGCATGTTTTCGCGCAGTACCTGAGCGCAGTTTCTGTAAGACAGACTAGAACTGAAAACTTTTCACACAGGATTGCAGACGCTATGAAATGGAGCGAGCTTCTTCTAGGACCTGGCTTATATACCGTCTTGCTTGGAGCTCAGAGCACTCATGTGAATTACAGTGGTTGTGTGAGGGTTAAATAAATAGTAGAAAGTAAAAAATCCTGCCGCTCTAAAGGGCTCAGTGTACATTTAACGCACTAAATGAATAACTGCGCCTATCAGGAGTTGCCAGACGTTTAAGCACGTTTACTCGGGGCAGTGAGAAGGAAACGAGGTTTAACGCATCTGACCTCCAGCTCAGGCGGAAGTCAAAGGTGGTACTGAGGAACGCATTGTGGCTTGCTTGAAAATATGAGCGTCATGCGATCGTATGTCTAAGTGCGTTCATCGACGTCGGTCTAGCAAGAAAAACAAACAAAGCTTGCGAGCACACAAAGGCCAAGCCTTCATGGGTTGTGTACAGCAGACAGAGCCCTTTGTGCGGTCACTGCTCCACGCTTCTGGGTCTATCGCGTTCTTCAAGTGCAGCTATCATTAGCGTAAATAGAGTTTCGCAGCAGCGTTTGCTCGGACGGTCGTGCGCATCAGAGTGATTTTTCAGTTTTAAATCAAGCAACATTCTGGAGCAAAGTTTCGTTAATACAGTGGTTTTGGCTCAGCTGGCGGGATGAAAATATTTATATATTTGGCGCCTCCTTCGAAAGAGTGCTATTACAACTTGACTATACGACGCTATTCGACGAAGCAGTTCCTTTGGAGCTTTTAGGAACCAGCGCATGAAGCAGCCATTCACAAGGGATATTATGCCTGCATTGTATAATTACATTGTGCATTGAGGATTGACATCTGGTAGCTTAATGGCTGCGTTACACATGGGATCCAGTTCAGTTTGAATTCAGTTATTCAGTTAGCATTCAGAAAGATTTTATTCAGTTTTAAAGTTTAGTTTTAAGTCATATTTTGGGGGCTTTTTATTTTTGTGCGCTTATATTTTGCACGCTTTGTGCGCTTGGGGCAATTTATGCAGCAATCAGAATTTGGTGATCAGGAACCTATGCTACCTATGCTTTGAAAAGTGAAAGAGAACAAAGTTTATCCTGAATTCAAAGCTCTAAAGTTCGCTACTGTGACCACTCTGCACATTGACCTCTGGACTTGAAGAGACATTTTTCTACAAGTACGACTTATGTTGACCGTCCTCGTCTAGTTTGCGTTTGCTTCATTTTAAAGCCTGGCGTTGGCCACTCATTGCATGGAGGAACGACTTCTACTTTATGAATTTATTCATATGAATACCCGCATGCGGCAATTGTCAGCATGAACATGGCCGTCACTTACGAGTAGGACAGCTTTCCGCTTCGTAATTCACGCTTTCTTCGTAAAATCTGTGAGCGCAGAGCAAGGACATGGTGAAAGCCAGAACTTGGCGCGAGAAACATAGTTTCTAAAAGAAAAATGAGGGTTCACGGAAGTTTCTCATGGCACGAAACAGAGCCTATGCACGAATATGGGGCGCGATCTCGCAATAGGAGACATCAGCGAAACGTTTGTATTTTTCACAATACAAACGGATGATTTATAGTGTTCAATTTTAAGCGCTAACAATTTTTAAAACAATATTTGCTTTCGAAAGTCTGTTCAAGGCTAAAAAACTGTTTTCGACGATTGGCTATATTCGGCGTCTTGAAGACAAAGCCCTCTGTCAAGCCATGGGCAAATTTTTTGCTCGTTTACGCCTATCTGCTTTTCTACTCGTTTATTGTAATGTACAGTACGCATATTTTAGTAGAGCACATGCTGAATGTAAAACAAGGTTTCCTGGCAATAGTTTTGGAATAATTCTTATTGCTATAATGAAATATCTTTGCAACAGTTTTTATCTCGGCAGTCGCCGTCATGTTTTGGGCCGATGTACAATACGCATAAATATGAGAGTACCTAGAAGGTATTCCATGCGATTGTAATATCTGCGAGAGCTGTAGCCTACTGACGGTGGCTCGATGAATAGTGCATTGCAAGCTTATATCGATGAGAGTGTGGCTGAGGCGCTCAGTCAGTCTGTTTTTTCGGAGGGCGATAAGCGGTGGTGAGGTTATGCTTAGCGGAGAAGGAATCGAGAGCGTCGTCGACAACATTTGAGACAAAGCAGTGGCTGCGTTCGGCACAAAACTGGCAGGGAGCACCATCATGTCTGATGACACTGTTTAGAAGAAAGCCAGCAACATCAGTAATAGTACTAGAAGGGAGTGCGCACTTCATTGCGTGGCCGTGACCACCGTAATGGACAGTGACCATTACGACCGAACTACTTCCGCAGGTGGACTCAAGAAACAGATCCGAAACTTTGAAGCGCGCACGATAGAACGGTTCGGGTTGTTCGTCAGAACGTTTCAGCAGGTCCGCTGAGAATGCGGTAGGGTGCCTTTGGAGCTAAGGTGACAGGCCCAATTTTCGAAACTTCTTGGCAGCCGCCGTGGTGGCTGAGGGGTTATGGCACTCGGCTGCTGGCCCGAAAGACGCGGGTTCGATCCCGGCCGCGGCACTCCAATTTCGATGGAGGCGAAATTCTAGAGGCCCGTGTACTGTGTGATGGCAGAGCACGTTGAAGAACCCCAGGTGGTCGAAATTTCCTGAGACCTTCACTACAGCGTCCCTCATAGCCTGAGACGTTTTGGGACGTTAAACCCATATAAACCAAACAAAACCGAAACTTTATGGAAAAGGTAGCGCAAGAAAGGACCAGGGTGAAACCAATTATTTGCAATACGCTGACAATTATCTATGTTGCATGGGTATTAGGCATGTTGCATGGGTGTCGGTGTTGCAATGTGCTTGTACCAATACTAGTCACAGGTATTAGCATATCAGCGTACAGAACGAAGTAGACGTAGCCGAAAGAGTCGTCCATGCACGCGGTTATAAGCACGCGAGGCGCCCAGACGACCTGCAGTGGGGAGGTCATGGAGCTCTTTGAGGACAGCACTTCGGATGTGCCTTGGCACAAGAAGCAAAAGGTAGCGGCCAAGTGGGTAAAACTTCTACGAAAAAAAGGGTGGCGTTCTAGCATTGCTAAGCACGAAATGTTGTACAAAAGCACAATTTTTCCGGGTTGATACCAGGTGATTCCGGGTTGATTCTGGGTTGATACCTAAATTTCTGCCACCCTTTGCTACGCTCGAATTTTTTTGAAATCCACTTCGTTACCCTAAAAGACCAGGAGTTATCTTGCCTTCGCACTACATGCCCTGCCCAAGCCAATTTCTTCCTTCTTATTTCGACAAGGATGTCATTACGACGCTTTTGTTATCTCGCCTATTCCGCCCGTTTTGTTATCTGCCCGCTTCCGGTCTCCTAAAGTTGCACCTATATTTTTTGTTTCCATAGCTCGCTGCGCTGTCCTTAACTCAAGCTGAACCCATTCCGCCAGACCCAACGTTTCTGCCCCATATGTCAGTACCGGTAAGATACAGTTTGTTGAAGGTGGGGATCGGTGTCGCTTCTCGACTCAACCTCGGTCAAGACGGCGCCCGCTAAGACCCAGACAGGAGCGCCGCTGAGTGAAAGAGTTTGTTAGTGGAGAAAGAAGATTTTTTTTAATTACATATTTACAAGCACGTGAGTTCAGAAGTGACCTTATCTCCGAAGAAAGGATCTTAAAGGGACCTAGAAACGCGGTCTCAGTAAAGGTGCGATATGTCTGGGATGTTAAAAGACGACGGTTCATAGTTACCCCCAGCAAGAAATATTTCAATGCGTTTTGTGGAAGCTGAGATATATGCAGACAAAATTTGAACTTCCGCGTCTTCGCGCCTTTCTCTCTCCTCTCTCACGCCAAAACGGCGGCGCTGCTCCACCGGCCCCACTCACTCGGCCCCTCCCCTACCGTCGCCGGCTGCGGCGGACACGGAGTGGCGGCGGCCACGGTAGCGCGTGACGTCTGAAAGAATTTGGCGCTTTGAACCAATGATAACCCCCGGCTGCTGACGTCATTTGCAAGACGTGACGTCGTATGCCAGGTTTTAGTGCGAAAGCCTGGCACCACTCATCGCCGCCAGGTGGGAAAACGGGAATTTTTAAAAAGGTACTGTAAATTTCCAGCTCGCTTTAGAGGTCTCGTACTCTACATGGAAGCTCTGATGCCTGTACTCTACATAGTGCAAGCATTTTAAAGCCAAGCTCACACACCCCGTTCTGTGGTCCTTTAAGGTAGGATCATAATGGAGGACGCAAAAGGAGGATGATCTTCATTGCACTCGCTGACTAGTTTTAAACAGTTCTTCGTCGCTAGATTCCACAGGCTGAGGATGTCCTCGCCGGGGTGGGAGCGGCCTCAAACTTGCATTCCTGCGCACAAACACGCACCACCGCACATAGGGACACGCCCCCGTGACTTGTCGAGCCAGGGAGAGAGGAGAATGCCGTCGGGTCCACGTCGACTGCGGAGAGGATGTTTTCTGGCCAGCCAAAAGTTCCGACGCGGTGCTGACACCTGTTTCTTCATTCGAAGAATTCAGCGACCAAGGCCGGAGCCCCAGGTCGGCCTACTTGAACACCAAATTGGTTGTGCCTTTAGCGAGGCCGGTGAAGGTATCGGACGACGACCGCTAGCTAGCCGCCGTATTCCCACGCTGACCGTCCTCCACCGGGTTCGAGGCCGCATTAGTTCCCCCATCTTAGTCATGACCATTAGGGATTAGCTGCCGCTCGTTTACTGCGGCGGCCTCTCCGCTCCGCCCGGAATCCACCTAAGCGACGCCCTTCGGGGTACATGGTCAAGAAGGTGGGAGTGATGCTTATCGCGTGACTCGGAACCATCCCGAAGAAGCTTAGTGTTGGTTTCCAGCAGGTGACCCTTGCCGACGACGTCGCTAATACAGACGGGCGGTCACCGGATTGTAACAAGCTCTCGTAAACGTTTCTACCCAACTAGGCACCGAAAAAGGCATTCATCAGGCTTTCGAATGTGGCTGGCTCGTTGCATTAACATAAAGGCGCCGGCTTAAATTTGTACAATCGACCAGGTGTGCAAAATGGTATCTACTCTTGGTAATGGTCACCCACTGTAATTTATCAAGAGCCGTAGCCACGATCGATGGAGAAGAAAAATTCCGCTCCAGAAAGACATTCTAGGCCGCCACTAATACGTCGCCCTGGGCAATGCTACGAAAAACCTCAACAGTAAAGAGTGCTTTACGCCGGAAAGACTGCTTAGAATAGGTCCGAAGCCATCATGTTTATTTCATTCAGTAATCATGACGTCCAAATCTTTCTCTCGCAACCACGCACTATTTGGTGGAGCTGGGTACGCTCGCCTTTTCCGAGTTCTGGCGCATACCCGCCATTCGTCTTCTTGGATTTTTGTACCAATGGCGCCATTCTCGCCTGCCCCCTACCCAACTCCCCCGCAAGACACTAGCAGCACAATCAAACCTAGCGTGATCGACCCCTACGACCTCACTATGATGATGTGATAACACTACGACAGGAGCCAGGACGGCGCCTTTTTCTCAAAGCATTCGGAGTATCTGTGCTGCTTGGATTCAGGCATGTGGCGACAGGTGGACATGAAGCTCACAGGAAAGTGCTCATTGGACCATACAATTACTCATGAAGGCAATTATTTTCATTCTATTTATTCATTTCCTCACTACCCGCACTGTACCGGCAGCATTCAAAATATATAAGTAATAGATCGCGATAGTTGCTCGATGACCCTGGTACTGCTAAGAATGAGACTAGCCCAAAGAAAGCAGTTTTCGTTAGACTCGCAGCCACTAAGTTATAATTAAACCTATCAACATATCGTCTTGTTTCATCGTTGGCCAGTGCGTAACGACAGTGACGTTGTATGAAAGGCTAAGTTGTAGAAAAAATATCGTAAGAACAGTTTCAAAAGGCTATATTTTATTTTGCCCAGTTTCTAGCGCTACAATCCGCTCCGTTAATTCTAGCCAATTTTTTATAAATTAAGCAGCAAGTTTTGGGGCTTGCGTATGCCCTCCCGTCACCAGCCTGTGCTCGTGGCCTATAAACAGATGAAGCGGCTTACAATGTAAATTATCCTCTAACAGCACCTCGCTAAGTTTTGCGCAGCTACACGCAATGTGGGCTAATAATGAGCACGGCGCGCAATATGGTGACAAGGAACCAAGAGCAACAACGACTAACAATCGCCATCGGTCTGCAGCACTGAAAAAGTAATAAAAAAAGAATAATTTGACAATCTGAGAAGCACGTGAAAAAGAATGAGGATATTATGTCAAGACCACACTGGTGGGTTTTGCTACTAGCTGATAAATCTAACTGACCGAATGTCCTGTGAACCGGGCATGTGTGAACGACAGGCCTTAATAAGCAAAGAACGGATGCACGAACACAAAACTATAATGAGAATTGAGCTTCAAGTTGCGTCTTGAAGAAGGTCTGTTTCTTCCGTTCTCAATTTTGTTGAGAGTACGGACAACACCATTCAAGGGCAGATATAAATATGTCCCACACTAACCTCATGCACACGCCTCCGTCCGCTTTCCCATTCTTTGTACATAAAGATGATGTGCTATGTAGGCAACGATATGTCTACTCTCCCAAATAAGCAGTGGGCCTCGAGAGTATTTCAAGGAGAAATACAAAGGGCACTCACCGTCGCTGTTATATGCGCCGCTCTCAAACGAACAACTCTGTGCCTGCAAAGTGATGAATTTCTCTCATCAGTCCCAACCTTAACAATATGTCTAACTAGCATGTAATGACTCATTTACTTTATTCCGCTAGTGGCATGCGGGCAGTGTGTCTTAATTCAAGGGCAAACTTATTGCACCAGGTGCGGAGGCTGTGCAATTTATAGGAATGTGACACTTAATCAAACCTGAAGATGTTTTAGAATTTAAGAAGCCTAACGGGGTGGAATGTGGAGGCTTCCAAATTATGCATGTCTAGCCTTTTAGTTCCAGATTATAAAATGCGAACGGTAACGCTGGAAAAAGCTGCAACCTTTTCTCTTATATTTCGTCTATCGTAAAGGCTTTATTTTGGAAGTAATTCTATGCCTTTGGGCATTTTTCGCTCTGGCTCGTCGTTATCGCCTTCAGCATATAATTTCTGAAGGCGCTGTGTGTATTTATTTAAAAAAAATGTTTTTAAGCACAACCCAAAGCGCAAGTTTTGTAAATGCTTGTGATTGTGCAAAACACGTTGCTGTTATTAGAAAAAATTTGAGCTACGTAAAGTTTTGATTATTTTTGAAGCACAGAAAAGCGTGACGCGTGCGTAGGCTATCACTACGTACTCTGCAAGACACGTTTATACTCACCCATAGTGTCTTGTACTACCTCCTCGACGATTACAGGCTACTTCACGATGATTTTTTTAAATAAATAAAAGCCCTTGAATCTATACAGCAATAAGAGATTCTTACATAGAAAACGAAAATGCTGGAATACTAAAATTTGGATTATTCTTTTTCAATTTTACGACGGCTAGCCATCGTCACATGATGACGGTGAAAAGCAGCATACTTACTTTTGCCTAAACTTTGTCATTTTAATAGGTTTCACTACAGGAAAGTCACGCGAATGCCGAGACTGGCCTCAAATCCAAACGATACTTTTTCTGGCAGAGAAAGTTCAATCCTATCTATATGAACATATAATCCTGAATCCTCTTAGTTATTTACTCTCATTACTGGGCAAGTTACTGCTGCCTCTGCACGCAACATTGTCAACGGTTTTCTGCATTGCCCTCATTAACTACTGAAGCGGCCGAGATTCGCTGTACATTAGAGATAATAGAAATTTTTCTATCCAATTTTGTCATTTTTCTCTGTTCACTTTCCCGTGGCCAGACAATTACAAATTAAGGTGAGCAAAGAAGTAAGTGCACACTACCTCACCCCTCTCCCGTTGTAAGAAGTAAGTCAAAGTGGGCCCCGTGACAGCAAGGCAGGGGAGAGAGATAAATACTATGATGGGGATGCGGCCGAGCATACGACGGATGTTTGTTTTAGGCCTCACTTGTTGCCGTTCATCAGGCATCGCTTCGAATCCTCCGACAAACTTTAGAGACACATTCTCGGTTTCGTATCGAACATGCGTCAAGCTTTCTCCGCCTTCCATTTCGAACTGAAAGAAAGTATGGAATCACTCATTCCATTGCGCCTGCTCACGGGCGCTTAGAGCCAAGCATAGAGCGCTTTCAGATTCTACCTTTGCTTTAACTTCACCATAACGCTATTAGTAAAGAAATGCGCTTACTCAAGATTCAAAGTTTGCTCCCCACCCTTAGAGACTTGTTCCTTCTCGTCGACTGCTTCAAGGAACAGAGCTGGAATGCGAACAGTCCTTGAGTTGCAGCAGGCAAGAAAATCCTGCCTATAACTTTAACACACTTGCGTATTCGGCATTGAAATTAGAAGCTATGATCCAAATTCACTAGTTGCAGGGCCTCGCGGACAGTAGTCGACGAGGTCTGCGTTTGGACGCGCACTGAAATAGAGAACGCGGCGTTTCATTGCCGCACAGCCCTCGAGCCTTGTTGCCGCATTGACGCTTTACTGCCAATAGAGGGCTTCCAATTCTGAGCGCTGCGAGGATGTATTGCGCACATAGAGGGCGAAGAAAGAGGTGGTGATAGCAACAAGCAAGTTTCCGATGGGAAGAAAGTAGCGGAAAAAAAGCACAAGCAGCAAAGCTCTACCCCCCCCCCCCCCCTTACGGCATAATTCATACTACTAGTATAGTTGTAATCACCGGGCCGGGCACGATGTGATGCTGTAGCCTGCAAGCCAGATCACAGCGTTTTTCTATTTAATAAATGCTGCAGCAGTCGACAAAAAAAAACGGTAACGTGGAGCGTGCAGCAACGCTGCTTTTCAAGTACAAGGTTTACGGTTTTGTTCTCAGCGAAAGGATGTGTGCTCGAGCGTTGTTTGCAAACAGAACGTAGTTGAATCGCCTCCTGCTTATCGGGAACTTGTTTTGAAATCACCTGATCTCTGTAGCTACATAGTACAAATGCTGTGCCTAGAGATGCCTGAGCCCAGGGTGCTACCAAGTTCCTGTTCAAGCGATTTCCTAGCTGCATTGAGTATGTTGCCTGCGTAAAAAATCACTAGGCGCTGTCTGCAATGTATTGCGTATTGCAGCAAAGTGGCCAAGTCATGTGTGGGCCTTTTGTGATTTTCATCACGGGCTGCGGTTTATGGGAGAGAAGATGCTAACAAAAGCACTCTAAACAGTCACTGCTCTTTTTTCTGCATTGTTGATGGAGAAAAATATAAATGATCTTTTTTTCTGTGCTTTTTAGGGGTATTTTTAAAAGAGAACAATAGGCATGAGTCTTGCTCCTACAGCACAGGTTCAAGCAACTGCTCTAATGCAGCAGAAAAAAGTATATCCTGAGTTGCTTACTGAAGGGACATTTGGCCGTCTTCATATATATTAGAAGGGCGAAGAAAAAAACTTTATTCTAAGACAGTACAAGTGCGACTTATTAAAGAGCTCCTCTATTTCTGAGGGCTCCTGGTCATATGCCGAGTTTGTTTGTCCAGAACAACAAGCTCGTGAGCCCTCTCTTCAGAATAGGCACCACGCTTAAGCAGGATTCAATGAGTTTCACATACCTTTTATGAAACACCTCGGAGCAACCTTACATGTGTTTTCTTTTTAAGTAGGTACTAAGAGCCAGCAAACCATTTTGTTCCAATTCAGGACATCACTCCCCATCCTCTCGTGATTCATGCCCCACGCACAGTCAACGCGGACATGGGTCGCTGAGTAAAATTTACGTGTGAAACTCGCTAGCTTGAAACCGAAACTATACAGATACGCTAGTCACCGAAGAACGTACTGAAGTCTTTTTATTATATCAGATATAGGGTTCATCCTGTGTTTCCTCGTCGATGCGTTTCCTGGGCTTCCTTTTCGCAGCAGCAGCTGCTTGGCGTTATGGCATGGGTTTAGTAAAAAGGCAGTGAATGCAAAGCCCCAGCAGGACGCAACATCCACCATGCGATGAAGAGAAGTAATAAGAAAGGAAGACATTGGAGCACTCGCCACTCTTACTAGCCCCTTTAAGATGGCGGTGCCGCGCGCGGCGTCCACTGGTCGTTTCATGACCATTTGAGTAAACGCTGTGGCCTTTCTGTTTGCTTTAGAAAAACGCATTTTAAATTTTTAGAAACTTGGAAGAAGAAATCCAATTATACTAATGTTGTTCTAAGGGCTTTACATGTCATTTCATACCGGCAAATTGCGCAGTATCGTAAAGTGAATTTTTGTTCAGCTTGCCTGCCTGCTTATTTCAAAAAAAAATTGCAAAATTATTCCACTCAGAAAGAAAATTGTTCGGCAGCATTAAGAAGCGCTTTTGATAATGCTTAGTAACATTTAATGAAAAGTAGAAAAATGATATTTAAGGAAACGAAATTGTGCAGTAATTTTTTCACATATCCGCGGACACCCGAACTGCACCGTACGGGAAGAAAGGAAGGTGGCAGTAAAAGAAGAGGCAAGGAGATGCTGTCGTGGAAAGCTCCACAAATATTCCGGTCACCTGAGTATCTTTAACGTGCACTGACACCGTAAAGCAGACCGGAGTCTTTTCGTTTCACCTCCATCAAAACGCGGCCCCCACGGTAAGGTTCGAACCAGGCAACTTCGGCTCAATAGCCGAGCGCCCTAAGTACTGAGCCACCGCGACGGGCAGGTTTTTGAGATATACGAGAGATGAATTCACGGCACACTGGAAGGGCATTTAGCTTTGAAACTCATGCATATCGACACCCTTTGAACGCACACGTCACGCCTATTCGATATAAAGAAAAAATGTAAAAACCGAGATTCCATCATATTTTAATTACGAACGCAGTAAACGTGAACATTAAATATCTACGGCCTCAGTTCTTCAGGCTGGAGGAAAATGCGCTTCTTGAGATGTTTTCAGAGACAAAAATTATTCGATACTGTTGGCAGCTTCTATACCAGGTGCCCGAATTAATCTATAAATGTAATGCATTTGTACTTTTCCAAAAATAACTAAACCCGTGTATCTGGAGTAAATGTAGAGCTCGTTTGAGTAAGATTGCAAATTGGATTGGATTGGGGCAAACTTTATTTGTGCCCGCAGTTGGGTGCTCGCGCGCCCCGACGAGGGCCTACGTCGTCTACGAGGTTGCCGTTACTCGGCGCGGTTCTCCACTGGCCGTTGCCGGCTCGCTGGGTCCCTGCCTTTCGAGCGCCCCGAGGACCTGCTGGACGGCCCATAGCTGTTGGTCTTGGTCGTTACTCTTCGCGGCTACCTCCAGCCGCGGCGGGATTGTTCTTGATCTTGCTTCCCTTGGATTTTTGATGCAGTCCCACAAGATGTGCGTGTTATCTGCCGTCTCTCTCCGGCAGACTCTACACGTATCAGTCGGGTAGGTCTCGGGGTACATGCGATGCATCTGTCCCGGGCTCCGTAACGATCCGGTCTGGAGCTGTCTCAGTAGTACCGCCTCCGCTCGACTCAGCCTCGAGTGCGGGGGTGGGAGAGTCCTGCGAGCCAGGCGGTAGGCCTTCTGATTTCGCTGTAGTCCGTCATGCGGTCCTTGGCTCCGAACCGCGTCGGACGGTGTGTTGCCGGGGCGCGGTTGGTTAGCGCTCGCGCCGCTGCATGTGCCGTCTCATTGTGGTTCTCACTGCGTTCCGACGCGTCGCCCGCGTGCGCCGGAAACCACTTGATTCTTACTCTGCTGTCTTGCAGTTTGGTCGCTCGTAGTACGCGCTCGGCCTCCGTGCAGACTTGGCCTTTGGCGAAGTTTCGCACCGCCTGTCTCGAGTCACTCAGCACCGTGTTGCAGTCTGCGTCGGCGATGGCCAGGGCGATGGCCACCTCCTCCGCTTGTTCCGTTCCGGCGCTTCTCACGCTCGCTGCCGTCCTCGTGGCGCCGGTCGACGCCTCTATGACGACCGCTGCGAAGGCGTTCCGTTGGTATTCGGCCGCATCCACGTACCGCGCGTGCTCGTCGTTGGCGTGCAGGTCGATGAGAGCCTTGGCCCTCGCCGCTCTTCTTCCCTTGTTAAACTCGGGGTTCATGTTCTTGGGTATGGGGTCGATTCTGGTCTGGCGTCGGACCTCTTCGAGGACAGGGAGCTTCATCTCCACCTCGTTCGAGTGTCCTATTCCCAGGTCGTCCAGTATCTTCCTCCCGGCTTTGGTCGTGGACTGGCGCTCCAGTTGAGAGGTCCATTGCGCTTCGGCTATTTCTTCGAGCGTGCTATGCATCCCGAGTTGTAAGAGGCGGGTCGTGCTCGTGGACTCGAACAGGCCCAGCGCCGTCCTGTACGCTCTTTTGATGATTACATTGATTTTGTTGCGTTCGTGTTGCAGCCATCTGTGGTAGGCTGCAACGTACGCGACGTGGCTGATGATGAAGGATTGAACGAGCCTGATTAGGCTCTCCTCTCTCATGCCAGCCTTCCGAGAAGTGACTCTTTTGAGGAGTCGCATAGCGTTTGCCGCTTTTGCCGTGAGACGGGCGGTGGTTTCGCCGTTTCTTCCATGCTTTTCGATGACCATGCCTAGGATCCTGATTTTGCTGACCTCGGAGATCACGTTGCCGGATTTGGTTACGATTCAGATTTTTTCGTATTCGCGTTGTCTGGTCTTGCCTCTGCCATTGTTGGTGGGTGGGAATATGAGGAGCTCCGATTTGCTCGGCGAACATCTCAGTCCGGTGCCTTCCAGCTGGTCTTCCATCGCGTCGACGGCGGCTTGCAGCGCGCCCTCGATGTGCGCGTCGCTGCCGCCGGTAACCCACAGTGTGATATCGTCCGCGTAGATGGTGTGCCTGACGTCTTCGATGTCCGCCAGCTTCTCGGCCACTCCGATCATTACCAGCTTGAACAGCATGGGCGAAATGACCGATCCCTGTGGTGCGCCGGTGCTCCCGAGCTTATTCTCTTGCGTTTGTAGGTCGCCTGCTCGTAGCTCAGCGGTCCTGTCCGTGAGGAAGTCCTTGCCGTAGTTGTAGGATCTTTCGCAAAAGATTGCAAAAGATGTTTCCATCGCACACAAGAACGGCGTTTAATTATGTAGGAATGCCATACTTGCCTGGGCGCGGCTTAAGCTCTTGAGATATCATCTGTATGATCCTTTCGAGTCTGGATGGAGGCAGACGAGAAGGAAAGGCAGGGAGGTTTGCTACCCTGCACTAGGAGAAAAGTGGCGAGGGGATAAAAAGATGAAGGAGAAAGTAAACTAGCAGAGAACTGAAGTAACTATCCAAACTCAGCAAGTGCTCGGTAAAGCGGCAGCTTATCGTGCAGGCCAGAATTTCTAAAAAAAATGAAGCAGTGCTTTAGAGGCGTTCACCCCCGAAGATGGCTGCGGCCAGTGGCCGATGTATGATAAACGCTCTTTTTGTAGTCTGAAGGCCTGAAGCTACCTTGCCAATAAGCACTATAAAATCTAACTGCTTCAATATAGGCACATCCAGTGATGTATTGCATGAAGTCTACTATTTATTCATTATACAGATGCTTACAGCGCCCTGAAACGAGTAATATTTCAGGGGGACATAAAAAATGCTACAGGTTAACACAATTCAGCACAAAAATGTAACGCATGTTCAAAACATAACGCAAGATACACAACGTATTCAAACAAGAAAAAAATATTCTAGACAATGCATATAAAAGAACTGGATACAAAAACTACAATTTTGTATACAAAGCACACGAAGAAAATTTTATACACTAAGTAAAGAAAAATTCGCAGAGAGCACCGTCAAAGCTAGAGGACGGCTCTGACGGCACTCCGGCAAACCATTCTAATCATGAGTTGTCTTTGCGAAATACGCATATTTGAATATGTTGATTCGACACTTATATTCACAAACTTTAAACGAATGATCTATTCTCGCGGATCTGTAGGTCGGATCAAGTATATGTGTTTCTTTCATTATACCCGTTCCACCTGAATAAATTTTATGGAGTAGCTTTAGGCTGATGCATTTCCTTCTTTTTTGCAGAAAGGGCCAGCCCAGGTTTAATATTTTTATTATTTAGATTAATATTATTAGTATTTAGAATATTATTATTAGAGCAATGCATGCACTACATATTAATGTACCGTCGTATAGTGGGTTTTACTTCTTACCAGCGTTTCTTGTCTCCAAGGGATACAACAATTGGAAAAACCTACGAGCCATATGCCGGAAGAAAAAGGCCTTGCTGCAACCGCATCTTGATTTCACTTTCTAGAAAACCGCGATTGTCAGGATCATATCTGTATATAGAGGTGGAATTTAGGGCACAGTATTTGCCAAGATGCCAATGGGGATTGGATGCCTGTGTATTCACCAAGGTCATTAATACGACGGGCAAAAGGAGCGTTCCTTCCGGCCATAACATCTCTGATGGCTCACGACTGGCCCAAAGAAAGCTGCCCTACATGTTGAGCTGGTGGAATGTTTTGAACGGGTGCTGAGAGGTATTGTGATGACTGTGATGCCAGGTGGAGTGGCAGAGGGACTGCTTTCCTCTAGGGTATGAGCCAGTAACCGGCCCGGGGGTCTGCTGTTCTGATGGCAAAGGACCATTCTCCAGAAAATCATTAGAAGTAGACCCTGCAAAATAAAAATCTAGAACGAGCAGCACGAACAGCGTTCGCCACGCGCTGGCCAAGCTTCTAAGTGGCAATAAAGTGATATTTGTGTCTGCGTGTTGAAACTGGACTGGCATTGATTGGTCCACTATCGAGCGAGCATGCGCTGATGAAACCCAATCTTTCCCTAATGTGAGGAGGAGCATGTTTTTCTCGAAGACTTAGGCTCCCACAACTCCTGAAACCGGGCCAATGGTTAATATTATGAAGGCTGCTCGAATAGGTAGCACAGTACTGCCTGCCACAACGAGTAGAGGAGGCTCAGTCTAAAGGACCAGCATCCAAATTACAAGCATAGCTTTGGTAATTAGTGGGGCCCTTAGGGTGATGACAATCCTCACGTCACGTCAATCAACTATTACGCAGAGCTCTCTACGCAGGCATGTGCAGCGCTGAGAGGTACTCTATGGCATGAGTGTAGAAGAAAGCTCACGCATGCTTATTCTCAGCCTTCAAAAGCACTCACAGCCACGTCACTGTCGACTTCTACATATATACAAAAATTATCGCACACAGACCATCAGAATGAGGGATGCGTATTGTTTCAAAAGTTAACGGTGACTAACGGCTGTTAAACGTAGCTTATTGAAAGCGGTTACTAATAAAAGATTCAAAGCAAATTAAAACATTTCAATTCAAGAATAGCGCTGAAAGCTGCAAAAATAACGATAGATTGTAAACCTTGTCTATTGTTGTTGAACATCCTGAGAAAATTGCATTATTTAGTGACCTTTTCTGGGGTAGCGCTGATTGAATAATTAAAATGGAACAAGACAGAAAAAGAACATTTCCTAACATAATGCACCAACTAGCCGAACAATGTTTTACTAAACTTTAATAGTTGCTAGCAATTAAAATGAGCACGGAAAGCTGCGTTGGCGAGATCTAAATAATACATGAGAGGTGGTAAGAAATAAATGGTGGAGAGTAGAAAATATTAAATTAGTTTAGATGTAATGTTTGTTCGAGAAACTGATCAGCGATTAACAGCGATTAACCTTGCTGGCCCTTTTTTTAAATTCTAAATCTGGCATACCGCCACAGCCAAAAAACTTATATGTTAGAAAAAAGAGGTGTGCAATTTAGATTTTATCCGGAAGTGTAAGTTTATATTTTCACTTCACAACGATAACGGCACTTTCAAACAGTAAGTCGGCTTCTGAGTGCCGATAGATACAATTCACACTAGAAACATCGCAAAAACACGGAGGTGCCGCGTGATTGCACAGTACAGTTGCACAGCTTCAACAAAAAAAGCTGAAAGAAATATTTTATACGCTGAACGAGCTGCAGCTTTTACGGCCATACCATCAACATAATTAGGAGAAAGCTTGTTACTTTTATGAGTATTCAGAAAAGATTTGAACCGGCGGTTTAGGGTTAAGATACATTTTTTTTTCGTTCTGAGAAGAAAATCCTCTAAGTCAGAGAGTGATTGATCTCATTAAGCCTAGTGAAAAATATCGCAGCGATCACGTGTGTTAATAGATTTCGATGAGCGCAGCAGATGTTTTTTCTTATATAAAAGCCGTGTAGTGGTACCGCTGTATCACGGCGCTTTGCTGTTAGAAAGAATGCACCTGAGGGGAAAAGGGGCATGAGTCGGTTTCTTTATTTGCAAATTATAAAAATGCCACTATCTCTAGTATAATCAGCCGTTCCAGATAGTCAAACTATGTACCTTAGAAGCCGGTTATGTTTTCATTGATACTGTCGAAGTGACAGCTCTACAACAAGAATGTATTTTGTTCATAAAATGGGTCACGGTAGTCAGGTTTGGAGGTCAGAAAGCAGCACGGACTGGTTTCTTATGCCAGGAAGGTGGTTAATAGGATATAGACTTTCTGTTTCTGTTGTTCTTTTGAGCGCAGTGTGTTATCCGACACCACCGTTTGCTGACATGACGCCGTCACCAGCTGCGCGACGTTAAACCTGGAGCTTAAACCTAGAAATATTTGGCAGCCTGCGTTGGTGGGTTCACAATGGGGAATTGGCACACCAGATGATATGACACAAGATTATTCCTCCTTCCAGATTTATCAGGCAAGCTATAAATGCTCAAATAATGAACAACACAGCATCATGAAGACTGCCAACATGATGCTAATGCCGCACTGCTCCTAACCTGAAGCGGTTGTCAGTTCACCAAGGCATAGAAGAAAAAATTGAACGAAGCGAAAAGATCTCCCAATACAAAAAAAATAGAAGGAGTCGATGAAGCCTGTGTGTCAAAGCAACATAAATGACAACGGTGTCTAGCGAGAGATCTGCTGCAGCCATGTACCGTATTCTGGCTTATTTCAGCAAACGGCACACCAATAGATGCTTGTAAATGTCTGTTTAGACGTCTCGGCAGAGGCACGCTGAACACGCAAGAGGAAGAAGCATCGGATGCCTGTCGACATGACGGTGTCGACGCAGGTAAGGACAATCACTGGTCCTGATTTCTTTTCTTCCCCCTCTTTCGTTTTGAATACTTATAGCATTTTCACGCTTTCCTGCGGCGTTTCTATGTGTCTTTTGTTAACGGGTTGTCAGTAACATCCCTTTTCTTCGCACTTTTCACCTCTGCGTCGGTCTATCTTTGCAATGTCCTTAATTGTTCCCTTCCATTGTTTTAGTTGCCTCTCATGTTTTGCCCACAAACGCTCTATGTGAGTTTTTTTCCTACTCGTCCTGTTTTCTCATATAACCACGTTTCAGGTATTTATGATACTGCTCTCTTTCTCTTTCTTTAACGCTTTTGTATGGAACATTAGCGCCATAGACTTCGGTTTCCTCTTCATTCATTTATATTTGTTGTTCCGCTTTTGTCTTTAAATATTATCGTTTTATATTTTGAGTGGTTAGCAAAATTTCGTTTATCTTGAATTGGCTTTAAGCCCGGCAAAGCGTTCCTCGGCCTGATTACCTCCCTCTTTCATTGATGTGGTACCTTATATGTTTTCCTGCAAGGATAATAAGAAGGGTAACAAAAATAGGACCGGGGGGGGTGATCAAGAGTGAACGAACTAAACCCTGCATGGAGCACCAGAGGTGCTCTTTTCTCGAGCAGAGGGATATCCTCCAGCATGACACAGTAGTTTTGGTGCTCGGGAGTCAGGGACTACAGGAAAGCCGCTAAAACTTGCTGGATTTGTGTGGCTGAGCCCATCACGTGGGACATCACACGCTTACGTCAGATTGAGCCAGAAAACTGGGTCACTGTGGGAAACTTTCGAGACATCTCGGCAAAGCACGGTGCAGCCACCGATGCTATAAAGTAGTCGCATTTTTCAAAGAAGATCATTGTTGAATGCATTCCGGGCATTGAGAACGGGAGAAGTGAGGATGCAGAAAAACTTTCTGCCTCCTCCACGCTGCCTCTTACACGGAGGAAGAGAAATTCGCCACTCTGAACTTCATCTATATATCAATGGTCAGACTGACAAGGACAGTTATTTGGAGCAGTTTCTCAACTGTTCATCGTTCAATTGTCAAAATAAAGCTATCTTCACTACATGACGTCACAGAAGCTTGGCTCAATATTTATTGGCGGCATTCTTCATATCCCCGGTAGGGTGAGAAAAAAAACTGCAAAACAACGGGAGCCATTTTCTTCAAATTCTTAATCAGTCGGTGTGGTCGGGTTCCGTTACAAAACGTCGTCCACCTAACCATGGAAAATATGATGCACCAAGAGCGGACGCCTGGTGTGCATGGAGAAGCATCGTAACTGCGAAAAAGCAAGAACATAGACGCGAATGCGTAATTCTTCGATATTATGCACTTCCTGGATATAATAAATTGTCTCAGCTACTTTGAACAATAACGACGGGTTGACACGACCAAGAAACAGTTTTCCTTTGAAGTTGGAACGAGAATTTTGGAGCGATAATTCTTAAACCAGTAAAAACTAAGAAAATAGAGAAACTAAGGCAATTCGACATCGTTCCGTCATGCAGGCTCCGCATTTCCACAGCTCATTAGACTCCAGTGTTCAGCATTAATCCGAGTTTTCTTATCTTGGCGCGCCTGCGTGAGCAGTTATCCTGATGCGCCTGCGTGAAGGCTTTTGTTTTGTTTTTGGTTTTTCTCTCTCTTTGTGTGTTTCATGAATAAACGCAAAGTTGCGAGTAAGCACTTCTGTTGTTTGGTCTTCCTGGTCCGATGGTCCTGAGTGCGCTTTATATATTTTTCCAACATTAAAAACTATTTTATCAAATCATTTAAATGAATCCTCTTCGTGCCAGGTGTAGCCATCGTTTTCTCAGAATCTGAATAACCTCATCAGCCTGCCTCGCTTTCTCCCGCACCCTGCTGCTCTTGGCTTCCCATGGAACCAAGTCCGTTGCGCTCTACGACCAACGCCTATCTTGCCGTAGCATTATATGCTCTGCTTATGCTCATTTCTTCTGTAGTGACCGAATTTTAGAGAGCAGCTCTCAGGTGCCCGTTTGTGGGTTCAGCCGCGCAGCCGTTAAAGGCGTAACCCTGCGTTTAGCAGGATGCGGGGGAAAATTAGATGGGCGAATGAGGTTAAGAATTTTACGGGGATACGGAGGCCGCAGCTGAAACAGAATATGCTAAATTAGAGAGATGTCGAAGAGACCTTTATCCTGCAGCGGGCGGAGTCCGGCTGTTGATGATGACGATGAAAATAAAGCTCATATATACCTTAATCTACAGGAACACTGGTAAGTTTTCTTTCATGAGGTTTGAGCAGGTGCCAAAGTAAGCAAATCTGATCTCATTGTACAAGTTAACTGTACCTCGTGGTTTATATCTGCGTGCACTGCCAGCCCTGAGTGCCTATATTCTATTAGCCATGCCAAAGCTTTCCTTTCTATTCTAAAATTTTATTTCCTTCCAGGGCAGTTGTACGGTACTTTCTTTTTCTCGATATTACTTTTACATCCACCGTTTCCCTTTGCCTGTCTGGGTCACTATACAATTTTGCATTCGTCGCCTGAACTTCTCTGCCAGGCTGTGATCATCGAATAACACAACAGTAACGGGCTCTGTACTGACTTTTATCGTCAACTTTTCATTAACAAGGTCTCTCAATGCCTCCTGTAAAGACAGCGAATTGTATTAGAATGATCGTGCGTCCGTACCTGACAGCTTTCCTTATCGACAATTTATTAGCTTCTCCATGAAATATTTAGCCTGTGCAGCCTCAATTTACATTTGGCAATTCTTTTACTTATGATTCCTTTACTGCCTGTTCAGTAATTTCTGCATAGTTACGGAAGTTTTTTCTTGCATTTTATGAAAGGTATATATAGGAGTTACTTATATTCTCTTAGTTCCCTTTGCTTGGGATAGTGCATGTATATTGTCTATTAAAGAGTAACTTTCAAAATTGCAATTTTGTACTTTGGTTGATTAAATCCTTGTTTTGCCGATTTCTATAGGCATTTGCTTGAGAACTACATTGCAGCGCACAGTAAGCTGATCAGTGCCAGATTTTAAACAGAAGCAATCCTCTTCTTGGTGGATTCATATAATGTTAGCGCTATTTCAAAAATATGGTGCTCTCACAGTGATCATAACTCTGAATTGATATCTGTGTTATTATAGTTCTTAAGCTGAACACTAAGGTCATCGTTCTTATAAAAGCGGTATATCGGTTCGTTCTCGCCGTTAATTTCTTGATGTGCTGCTTCCCTATTAGTTAACGCTGGTATTTTTTTCGTTATAAGCTCATTCGAGACTTTACTATTCTACGGTCAGTATATCTCACATTGGCCAACACTTCCGCAACTTGCGCGATGGACAGATGTGCTCACAGTCAGCAGCGTAATACATTATTTCAATACGCCCAGAGAGCTCTTCGAAGTCCACTTGAGCTTCTAACGTAAGTGGTAAAAAGGTATTAATGTCACGTGAAATATTTCTTTCTTCAACCTCTCTTGTGCATTCTCTTCCACAGTTCCTGGAAGCTAAGCCAATGTTACGCACTGCCTAGTATCCTCTCTGTAACCCGCCTGCCTTTTCATCGAAATCCCACAGCAGTTCAGTCTTTAATGTATGTTTGCTGTTCTGATGTCAGATTTCATGTCATCGTGGGAGCGTTTGATTATCTGGTGAGTCTGACTGGATGTAGGCGCGACGTCCTGTAGCAACTTCTGTTGTATCATGTTTTTCTGCGGAATCACGATAACTGCTGCCCTCTTTAATGCGGCTGAATTCGACCGTCATCATCATCATCGGCCTTAATGCACCCACTGCAGGGCAAAGGCCTCACCCATTGTCTCCAATCAACACTGTCCTTTGTCAACTACGCCCATTTCTCAATCTCATCCGCCCACCTAACCTTCTGCCTCCCCATGAGACGCTTGCCTTCTATTAGAGTCCTCTCGATAACCCTTTAGGACCACCGGTTATCTTGTCTTCACATTACATTCCTTGCCCAAGCCCATATCTTCCTCTTGATTTCGACTAGGATGTCATTAACCAGCGTTTGTTCTCTCACCCACTCTGCCAGCTACCGGTCTCTTCAAGTTGCACCTATTAATTTTTTTTCCATGGCTCGCTACCTTGTCCTTAATTTAAGGTGAACCCTTTTCGTTAGCCTCCACGTTTCTGACCCGTCGGTGATTACAGGCAAGATACAGCTCCTGTACACTTTCCTCTTGAGGGATATCGATAAACTGCCATTCGTGATCTAAGAGAGCCTGACGTATGCGCTCCACCCAAATCGTATACTCCTAGTTATTTCCCTATCATGATCCGGATAAGCTGTCACTCCCTGCCCTAAGTAGACGTATTAATTTACAACTTCAAGCACCTCGCTGCCAGATGTGAGCTGTTGTTGCCTAGCTAGACTCTTCGATATTTCTTTGGTTTCCTGCAGATTAAATTTTAGACCCACCGTTCTGCTGTGCCTGTCTAACTCATTGGCCATGATTTGCAGTTCACCTCCCGAGTGACTCAGCAACGCAATCACAGATCATTTAGGTATTCTTCATTTACTCTTATCCCCAAATGATCACAATCGTGGACACAGAAAACATGCTGTAAATAAACGGTGAATAGCACTGGTGAGATCGTGTCTCCTTGCCTGTCGCCCTTCATTAGTGGAATTTTATTGCTGCCGTTATGATGGACAGTGGTAGCCGCGTTGTCCAGTATTTTCACATAACACTCTTTTATACCCTATTTCAGCATTTACTGTATGGCTGCTGGGGTTTTAATTGAGTCAAATACTTTGTAATACTGTAAATACTTTGTAGGACACGGGCTTTAGAATCTTCAGAGGCTGGCGCTCAACGAAGAAGACGACGAGAAGCGCCGAACATTGCGAAGCTCGAGCGCCGAACACTCCGGAGCTCGAGCGCCGAACGCTCGGTCGCTCGTGTGTGGTCTGGACTGAACGCGGTCTCTGTTCTGTTCCTGGACGGTTCGGCTGGTTGTTCGTGACGCTGTGCTTATTACTGTGCTGTGCTCCTATTACTGTGGTGTGCTGTGGTGTGCTGTGTGTGCTGTATTAGTAGTGTGCTGTGTTCTTGTTACAAGTGGTGGAGGTGCCAACGATCCCTCGCCCTGGAGCTTCGCACCCGCGCATTGACTACCACTTCTGCAATGCCTGAGACCGTCACCCAAACCGCTTCACCGCTTCCGTCCGCTGTCTTCTGTTCCGGCGCCGCGCGGCAGCGTGACCCGACAATCTTCAGCGGCACAGATGGCACGTATGTGGAGGATTGGTTGGCCTCCTATGAACGCGTAAGCGCCTACAACAAGTAAGACGATAGCGTCAAGCTCATCAACGTTATCTTTTATCTGAGCGACGTAGCCAATCTCTGGTTTCGAAACCACGAGGCTGACATCTCAAGCTGGGCAGCTCTAAAAACCAGTCTGACAGAAGTCTTTGGCCGTCCCTCCATGTGAAAGCTTCGCGCCGAGCAACGCTTGCAAAGTCGGGCCCAGCAAACCAGTGAAAACTTCACCAATTATATAGAAGATGTCGTCGACCTCTGCAAGCGTGTCAACCCTTCTATGAGCGAAGCCGACAAGATCAGACACATTATGAAAGGCATTGAGGATGATGCCTTCCAGATGCTCGTCGCCAAAGATCCCCAGACTGTCTCCGGTGTCATCGGCTACTGCCAAAGCTTCGAAGAGCTGCTCAAACAACGCCTTTCTACCCGGCGTGCAGGCTTACAGGAGGCCGCACTTTTCAGCTTGGCTCTGCCAGGGGACGAAGCTCTGGACCAACAGTCGCTCCTCCAGAGCATCCAGCAGTTTGCACATGAGGAAGTCGCACGCCAGCTATCTTTGTCTACCTGCCCGCCTACGCCTGTGCCGTCGTTAACTCCCAACCTACAGCGTGTTATTGAGGAGCAGGTCGCTGAAGTCCTGCCACCTCCTTCTCAGCCACCCCTGATCGCGGCTCCTCTTACGTACGCCGATGCCGTGGTGCGGTCGCGGCCCTCACCTGCTGCCCCTGTCTACAGGCCACCTACCCGGCAGTTAGAACCCCAGCGACCTGCAACCCCACCTTACCGTCCGGTTGCCCGCCCCCAATCACAGCCGCAGCCACTCAACCCCTGGCGCACACAAGACAACCGCCCTATTTGCTACGCCTGTGGCGTCGCTGGTCACGTTGCTCGTTTGTGTCGCAGTCGTGACCACCGTCCCTACGATTATAGGCGTGAGCCGACGTACGACCTTCCCCCGTCGTCCTCGCCTGCGTCACACTTGCCGCCTCCGGATTCTTCTTCTCCTCGTTACCATCCCCGCTCCCACCGCTCGCCGTCTCCTGGCCGCCGTTCCCGTTCCCCAATGCTCCGTCGCCGACCCGCCGTCCACGCGGAAAACTAACCACCGCAGTTCCGGAGGCAAGAACGGCGTCACCAGTGGCTCACTCAAGACCTGTTTCTGCGCCTGCCAATATTATTACCGTTTTCGTTGAAGGAGTCGCCGTCGAAGCACTTGTTGACACTGGCGCAGCCATTTCGGTTCTCAGTCACAACCTCTGTCGCAGACTCAAAAAAGTGACGATGCCCCTTCCTCCCGTTTCTCTCCGGACGGCCAGCGCTCAGGACATTCGACCGTTAGCCGCCTGCACCACCTGCCTGCTCATCGGGAACGTTCACTACACAATCAAGTTCATCGTCCTCGCCCGCTCCTCTCACGACGTTATCCTTGGCTGGGACTTCATCTCCTCACATCACGCCGTTATTGATTGCGCCCGTGCTCAGCTTGACTTGTCGCCCTACACTGACGCCCCCTTGGACGTAACCGGTGCTGCTGCCGCTACTGTGGTCGTCTCAGAGGACACAGACGTTCCACCTTTCTCTTCAGTTCTGGTGCCTCTTTCTTGTGCGGCGCTCTCAGATGCAACAGTGACTTATACCCCCTCTTTACGATGCGCTGACCAGAAGTCTGTTTTGCTGCCTCATGCTGTGCTGACAATTGTTCGTGGCTCCAGCGCTATTTATGTGGCCAACCCGTTCTCCTGCCCTACCATTTTACTCCGTGGCCAATCGCTTGGTAGCGTTGCCGTCCTCGATCCCGCCTCCGCATACCCCCTCGTCGATAGCGCGGCCGGCCTTCACGTCAGCGCCATTACGCCTGTTCCCATCAGGAATTAGTCGTCTGTAGATATTTTTCACCGTTCCGTTGACGCCGCCCTGACGTCTACCCAACCAGACCAGCTTGTAGACGTTCTGCAGCGTTTTCAAGCTTCGTTTGACTACCAGTAACCTTCCTTGGGCCGCACCACCACCGTTACTCACTGTATTGACACTGGAACCCATGCCCCTTTGCACCAATGTCCGTACCACGTGCCAGCCTCTGAGCGCAGCATCATTGACGCCCAGGTGACCGACATGCTCCAGCGTCACGTGATACAACCGTCGCACAGCCCGTGGGCATCGCCAGTGGTTCTGGTCAAGAAAAAAGACGGTTCCATCCGTTTCTGCGTGGACTACCGTCGTCTGAATAAGATTACACGCAAGGACGTTTACCCTCTCCCCCGTATCGACGATGCCCTTGACTGCCTGCAGGGTTCTGAGTTTTCTTCATTGGACTTGCGCTCCGGTTACTGGCAGGTGCCGATGGCGTAAGCCGATCGCCCAAAAACTGCATTCGTCACAACCGACGGGCTCTATGAATTTAATGTCATGCCTTTCGGCCTCTGCAATGCACCCGCCACATTCGAGCGCATGATGGACAACATACTCCGAGGGCTCAAATGGCACACATGCCTTTGTTATCAAGACGACGTTGTAATCTTTTCCCCAGACTTTCCGTCCCGCCTCCAGCGCCTCGGGACTGTTCTTCGCTGCCTGGCCGAGGCTGGCCTCCAAATTAATTTGAAAAAGTGCCGCTTCGGAGCTCGGCAGCTCACCATTCTCGGTCATGTCGTATCGAAGGATGGCGTTCTGCCGGACCCGGCCAAGTTGCGAGCTGTGGCCGAATTTCCAAAGCCCACTTCTGTAAAAGACCTCCGCAGCTTCGTCGGCCTCTGCTCCTACTTCCGCCGCTTTGTCTGCAATTTTGCCACTATCGTCGACCCCCTGAACAAGCTCCTTTCCACCCACGACCTTCCGGCATGGTCACCAGCCTGTTATGAAGCGTTTACGACACTGCGTCGCCTCCTCTCCACTCCACACAATCTGCGTCACTTCGACCCTCGTTCTCCGACGGAACTCCACACCGATGACAGTGGCGTCGGCCTCGGTGCCGTACTCGCTCAACGCAAGCAAGGCTTTGACGAATAGGTTGTCGCTTACGCTAGCCGGACACTCACAAGAGCTGAAGCCAACTATTCTGTCACCGAGAAGGAGTGTTTAGCCATCCATTGGGCGATCGTCAAATTTCACCCCTACCTGTATGGGCGCCCTTTTGACGTGGTCACCGATCACCACGCCCTCTGCTGGCTGTCCTCTTTGAAAGATCCCTCTGGCCTACTGGCGCGATGGGCTCTGCGACTCCAAGAGTACGACATTCGCGTTATCTATCGTTACGGCTGCAAACATGCCGATGCTGATGCCCTCTCACGTTCCCCTGTACCATCTGAGGCAGCGCCTTGTATATCCGTCCTGTCTTCTTTCAAGTTTGAGTTCGCTGATATGGCTTCCGAGCCACGTAAAGACCCGTGGATCACTTGCCTTTTTGATCTCCTATCTGGCCAATCGTCTCGACCTCCTTCCCGTGCTCTCCGTCGTCAGTCCCACCATTTCGCCGTCCGAGACGAGCTCCTTTACCGCCGCAACTATCTCCCGGATGGTCGCAAGTGGCTTCTCGTCATTCCGACACATCTGCGCTCCTTCATTTGCTCTTCCTACCACGATGATCCCCAGTGTGCCCATGCCGTATTCTTGACGACTTTCACCCGTCTACGACAGCGGTACTACTGGCGTGGGATGGCCCGTTACGTCCGCCAGTTCGTTCAGTCCTGCACCACATGCCAGCGACGAAAACATCCACCTCGCCGACCCGCCGCTCCTATGCAGCCGCTGCCTTGCCCAGTACAGCCCTTCGAGCGTGTTGGCATCGACCTCTACGGCCCTCTTCCTAGCACATCAACCGGGAACCGCTGGATCATCGTTGCCATCGACCACCTTACACGTTACGCTGAATCATCGCCTTTACCATCCGCTACAGCCCGCGACATTGCATCCTTCATTCTCGATCGCATCATTCTTCGCCATGGTGCGCCCAAAGAGCTGCTCTGTGATAGAGGTCCGGCCTTCCTCTCAGAAGTTGTAGAAGCTCTCCTTCAGGAATGCAACGTTGTTCACCGCACCAGCTCCGCCTACCATCCCCAGACAAATGGCATGGTTGAGCGTTTTAATCGCACCCTCGGCGACATGCTGGCCATGTATGTTGCTTCCGACCATTATAACTGGTACCGCGTTCTCCCTTTTGTCACTTACGCTTATAACTCCGCTGCTCAAGCCACCACCGGATTATCTCCGTACTTTCACCTGTACGGCCGTGAGCCTTCTTGCACAATGGACACCATTCTACCTTACCACCCTGGTGCTTCCGAATTTACAACTCTTTCTCAAGCCGCAACTTATGCCGAAGAATGCCGACAGCTTGCCCGGTCCTTCACTTCTCACCCCCAGAAGCAGCAGAAAAGCACCAGTGATCCCCCTGCACTTCCTCCCGCTTACCTTCCTGACTCTATGGTCTGGCTCTGGGTACCCTCCTCAGGTCCCGGCCTTTCCTCCAAACTTGTTAGCAAGTACCAGGGACCCTACCGTATTCTTCAGCAGACATCCCCCGTCAATTACCTCATCGAACCCCTTACGCCATCCCCTGATCATCGGCGCCGAGGCCGCGAATTTGTCCACACGACCCGCCTCAAACCTTACTACGACCCCGCCGTCGTCACATCGCCCTAGGCCGCCAGGATGGCGCCCTTTCGCCCGGGGAAATTGTAAGACTGGACACGAGCTTTAGAATCTTCAGAGGCTGGCGCTCAACGAAGAAGACGACGAGAAGCGCCGAACATTGCGAAGCTCGAGCGCCGAACACTCCGAAGCTCGAGCGCCGAACGCTCGGTCGCTCGTGCGTGCTCTGGACTGAACGCGGTCTCTGTTCTGTGCCTGGACGGTTCGGCTGGTTGTTCGTGACGCTGTGCTTATTACTGTGCTGTGCTCTTATTACTGTGGTGTGCTGTGTGTGCTGTATTAGTAGTGTGCTGTGTTCTTATTACAACTTTCTCATAATCAGTATATGGTCTACATGTAGGGGTTGCCTATGTTCGGCGCGTTTCTGTGTCACCTGAATGGTGAATAGAGCCTGCAGTCGAGGACCCTTTACGGGGACCCGCCTATTCATTTGGCTGCCTAAAGTCAAAGGTGCTCCTGATAAAAATTACTAAAATTATATATTAAATATTACCCGCCCCTTCGTATCTGTATGGTGACAATTGTTACCGGGGCATTACTTCCTAAAGCGCTCAAAGTCTTCAGATTAACTGCCAGTTCTCTTCCCATTTCCAAAGTACTCTTCTGACCTTCACCAAAAATCTTCTAGTCAACTACTGCTTGTTTATAGTTTCAAAAATTGACCACATCCTGGCTATTGCGTAAATTTAGTGCTTCACGTGTACCTGCAGCGCAATCGTGAACCACAAGTGGCAGCGCAATCTAAAAGCAACTAAATGCTATTTTCACATGCACCATTAACTTCTGAAGGCTTTCCTATCTCCTTCTTTAATCTCTTAATGAGGAGTTTCGCGACGGGTAGAATAAAGTGCTCTGACAACGGCAGCCACAAAGACGTCGATTAGACGGTAAACAAGGGTACAATAGCTGTCGCTAAGGAATATTTGGCTCTCTTGAGTCGCCACAATAACATAAGACATGCCGGAAATCGCCAACCCGCACCCCGACCTCAATTTCAGGCTATCTTTGATGCCGTGAGCGTTTAGTTATGCAGGGCAGATTCGTCACCCTTAAGATCTGGTTGTGCAATATTATAATCGTCAACTTTAAAATTATTGCATCATTTCCAAGCCGTTCCTATATAGAGCTTGCCTTCTATCCCACTAGTGAATGCTCTCGCACAATCAAATACCTTTATCAAAGCGACTGCCACTATTCACTAAGCAAGCTTCAGCGTTAGGTGCATTAATTAATTTGCAGAAGCCGGAATTGTCTGATGAATTTAGTGTCGCGCGCTGAAAAATGTTTTAGAGATCAGATACGCACTGAATATATGCGTGTGTTCGCAATGCTACCAAGTGTTAGTCAATATGCGTTTCGTAATTTTTTTTGTTTCGAGACGTGCTTAACCGTATGTTCTCCTAGTGATTGCATTCTTACAGCCCACTCTCACACATATTTAGTGCAGAGATCAGGGAGAATCTTCCAACTATACATCCCGTACTTTTATGTGTAAGTTACTTTACCAACCACTAACAATAATCAGTGATCCAAAAAATGAGTTATCTAGCATGGCTCAACGTCAATACAGTGCTCAATGAATGCCTTTTCTAGAAGTGTAGTTACAAAACACCACTGATCATTTATCCATCATAAATATGAGTGTTAGTTCTTCTTGATAGCTGCTTCCACAGTCATTCAGCGTTCAATACATCCTATGAACATACCCGTCATGATGACTGTCAAATCAAATCAAATCATATTTTATTCTCCAGAAAGTATCTGGATGGTCACCTGGGCTAAACGCTGTACGAACAGCTTGACGAAGGCCCAGGAAACCATTACATGGCAGCAGCAGACAAAACGAAATAACAATTAATGAACAATACAGTAGTGGTCGTCAATAAATAAATAGAAAATAAATTATACAGCGTATGCATGAGAGCAACACAGCAGAAATAAGATAACAGAATGTTTATCAATAATGAATGAATGCAAAAAAAAGAGTACAGTGATGACAGACATTTTCTCAGATGACATAAGAATAAATACAGATTACATTTTCACAAAGTATATTCGCAGTTGTTTTGGACTAAATCCAGCAGTATCTATATTTATTTAGAAAAAAATGGCAGATTGTGAGCCAAGGATTGCAGCTTGTAATCAGTTCGAAACTGTGGTAAGGACCAAGTGTCAGTACAACGAGTGTTAACTTTTGGTGTACGATATTCAAGGGAAGCAAGTTGTGTCAAGAAATTACTCATACCTGTGGAAGAAAAGTATGTTATTTGTAACAAACGAAATTCATATATATTATTTACACGGATCATATTGAAAGATGCTATTGTGGAATTTACACTTGATGTTGGTTCGGTGTTTGCGATAAGACGAACAATTTTCCTCTGCAAAACGAGAAGCTTGTTAATATTTCTTTTAGTTGTTGTTGCCCATACCAGTGTACAGTAAATATGAGAAAGAAATAGAGCGTAATATATTTGTAATTTAGCGCTTGTGGGAAGAAATGTGCGGCAGCGTGAGATTACGCCAGTAACAGCAGACAGTTTTCTAGAGATATAAATAATTTGAGCGTCTCATTTAAGATGGGCAGAAAAATACACACCGAGAACCTTATGCTCGCTGACTATTTCTATATGCTGGTCTTGAAAAACGAATGAATTCACCGGAGGAACTGTTTTATTCTGAGCACGAAAAATAACGGCTTTGGATTTAGTTGGGTTTACTTTGATTTTATTTACTCTAGTCCATGCCGATAGTTTAGTAAGGATATCATTGCATTTTAACTCTAGTGCGCTAATATTACTCCCAGAAATAAGTAAGGTGCTATCATCAGCATAGATTATGAATTTAACTGTGGTGTCAATATTTACGATATCATTGATAAAAGTATTAAATAAAAGGGGCCCCAATATACTTCCTTGTGGCACGCCACATACTATTGGTAAGAATGATGACCTTTGGTTGTTAATACATACGCACTGGTACCTATTTTCTAAGTAGGATTTAACTAAAGCCAAAGCTGTACCACGAATTCCATATGATGAAAGTTTACTAATGAGAATACTGTGATCAATGGAGTCAAAGGCTTTACTAAAATCGAGGAAAATTCCGGCTGTCAATAAATTATTATTAATATTTTCCAAAATTATTTCCTTCAGGGCTAACAAGGCGGCTTCAGTCGACCGTCCCTTTCTGAAACCATACTGTGAGTTTGTCAAAATACTGTGCTTATCATAAAAGTTTGTAATGCGAGAAAGAATAATTTTTTTTAATCCCTTCGAAAATACTGGGAGGACAGAAATGGGACGGTAATTGGACGCAAGGTTGTGAACACCGCCTTTGTACAACGCAGATACCCTCGCACATTTCATAGAAGTTGGAAATATGCCTGTCTCAAGGACAAGATTAAAAATATGAGCAAGGGCAGACGTTAGCAATTCTAATACATACTTAACAGGTTTAATTTGAATATCGTTAGTGTCCGATGATCTACTGTTTTTTAGGCTCATGAATGTGCTGTGTATTTCATTTTCATCTGTAGGAGCAAAAAATATGCTTTCAGCACAGCTATAAGCTATGGTGACTGTATCTGAGGGAGAACTATTCGGTGTTGCAGCGTTTACAAAATAATGGTTGAAGTATTCAGCTATGTCGTGATCTCCATGTTCACGGTCATTAATAGTTACCTTTCTCGGAATTGAACGGGAGTCATCCCGTCCAAGGACATTGTTTATAATTTTCCATGCAGCACCAGGTCGTTGCCTGTTTATATCTGCAAACAGTTTTTGGTAATATGCAGTCTTCGCACGTTTAATCTCCGCGTTTACTTGATTCCTTGTTTTCTTAAATTCCTTTAGGGCGGCTTCGGAACGTGAACGTAGAAAATCATGATAAAGGCGGTTTTTCGTTCTAATCAATTTGAGGTGTTCCCGGTTTATCCATGGTTTTCTCGTTTTCCTTGATGACTTAAGTGTTATAAATTGGAAGTGCTTTGCATAGATGTCCACAAAGATTTTAATAAATTCACCGTATGCATCATTCGGATTTGTTTTGTTCAGGACAGTTGACCAATCACATGTCGATAAATCTTGTCTGAACATTTCTAAAGTGTCCTGCGTGATAGATTGAATTAGAATGGGTTCTTTAAGTTCTCTTGTTTGAGTGCAGTTTGTTTGATAAGTCATAAATACAGGGCAATGGTCACTTATGTCAGAAGTTAGGGTACCAGAGGTATGAACTTTTGTATTTATATTTGTCAAAATAAAGTCGAGTGCGGATTGAGTAGTGACTGTAACTCGTGTAGATGTTGTGATTAGGTTCAGAAAACCAGAGGAATGTAACGCAGTCTTAAATTGTCGAGTAGTGTTGGTATCAGCAAGCATATTTATGTTAAAATCGCCACCGCAGACAAGGCGGAAGTTGTTGCTGCATACATAGTCTAGCAATGACTCAAAAAACTCTATGAAATGTTTTACGTTACCTCCTGGTGGACGATATACAACAGAGATTGTTTCATTTTTGCATTGTACGGTGATGATTTCAAAGTCGGAGGTTACTTTGCTAAAGTCAGGCAAAATTTCACAGTTCTTGTGTACTTTAACATGAACTGCAACACCACCACCTCGTCTGCCAGTACGATTTAAAAAGAAATTCCTATAACCTGGTAATCTCAACATATTACATCCGTCGTGATACCACGTCTCTGACAACATCACGATACTAAATTTAAAACCAAAATCATCCAGAAATGAGATAAGAGCATCTTCTTTTCCACTCACAGACCGTGCATTAATGTGCAGAACAGATTCGCAAGATTTTGCAGGAGGTTCAACATCTTTAGGAAAAATGAATTCTTGGTACTTCATAGAGGAATCCATCATGTGCTAGCTAATATGCGTTGTTATCAGAGGAACGAGTCCTATTCCGACTGACCAAATATGCCTTCAAGATCACTTTCATGGGCTACCAACACGGCTGAGCTGCCATCTGATTGCTTTGCGTAGATTTTGCCGCTATACGCCCAAACTGATTTCCATTTGTGTGCGTGTTTCTTTTTTACAGTCATCGCAAGTAGTTTCTTGAGCGCGGGACAGAGATGCTCGTTTACAAAAACAGGTGCTGTATCGTCAAGGCCGAGGTCGTCATTTGTCAGCCGTGCTTTCTTGGCTTTTTTCAAGACAGCATCCCGTTTTGAGCGTGTCTTGAACTGCACGACAATGCTTTTGGTCTTATCAGCCTTTCGTGTCGGCACCCGGTGGCAGGCTTCAATGTCACTTTCCGCTATCGGTTCTTTCACAGCATTGCCAATCCTAACAAGCAAATCTGTCACGCTTTCATTTTCTTTCTGAATGACGCCTTGAATTTCGATGTTTGCTCTCCGAGAATACTGCACTGAAGACACCATACGATTTTCAAGATCTTGAATTTTACTTTCTGCTGCGAGACATTTTTTGCGGAGGGCTTCCTTTTCTGTTGCAAGACATTCTTTTTCAAGACTTCTGATTCCAGTTTTTTCTTTAGTTCATCAATACTGCCATGAGCAAAGTCAAGGCTCTGCACAAGATTCCTTTGTTCAGCTTTCAAATCCCGGATTTCATTGCGCAAATCCCTCTCTAGTGATTCGCGAAACACTTTGAGCTCTTGCCTTATTTCATCTTTAAATTTGAGAAAGTCGGCCTCTTTAATCGACATAGTGCATGCGACCGGTGTAACAAGCGGAAACAACGCTAAGAGTTATGTACTTGGCAAGTAGGACGGTCCTAAGAAAATACTATTTCGGAACAGGGAGGCATTATCAATAAAAAGTTGCAACCAGAGCAGCAGCAGGGACAGCAGAAAAGTATTACAAGAGAAAAAGAAAACACGGTAGTGTTAGAACTAACCTGCACACAAATAAGAGAAGACTTAGATGTTGCACGTTTCGCTGTCGCTGCTGCTCTTGTGGCGATCCCTTGATGCCCGCTTGATTTTATAGCAGCGACGAGTCCTGAAAACTTCCCATGATTTCAACGACCTGGAATGCAGGAAGGAATTTTTTTACATTTCAGATATTTTCCTAAAACGCTTCACTCCCGTTTCGAACATTAAAGGCGGGATGACTGGACGCTCTCCTGCCCTGTACCTATCAATGTGTATTTAGTACTGCGCATATTTATATAATCAAGGAAGGAATGCCCAACATGAACGTTTAATTCTTTTAATATGAAATCAGTGTTTAGCTCAGATTTAGCGTTGATTCCAGCAAGCGATCTTCATTCTGGCGTAACTCACGAAGAGGACATGCTGACAAGAGAGCGGCCACTGGATGGCACTCCGATTCTGGATGCCTTTTCTGCCTAGACCACCCCATTTTTAAAGCACAATTTACTTTAGTCTGTTGTGGTGGCCTACTCGTGGCACATCATAAACACCAATGCCATCCCCACTTTGTCTCCCTCCTCAGTGTGCTCTGTCAAAGGCTACAATTTTCCACCTCCGAATCGACAGCGCTTCGCAAAAATCTATGTTCATCTATTTTACCGCAGTGCGTTGCACACTTTTTAAAGCTTTTGCTGTTCTCATTGCCCGTTTTGCCCCTGCAACTACAATGCCTGCCCTAATTGATGCTAATCGTTCATTTACTTTCCATCATTTTCTGTCCGATCTGTACTTCGGGATTTTAAGCCCGTTTGCACTCTTCAATGTTGCCCATATGAAACGAGATCTTACAACAAAATATTATGTATCATTTAAAAAAACACCACTGCCCGCAGATATCAACAAACCGTGTGCACGATGGAGTCTAGACATGTTCCCCCAGTAATATATCTCTAGTAGACACCCGGATAAAAATATTTGACAAGTTATAGCCCCTGGGTCCTTAGTTCAGATGTCTCGCTGCCCTACATGGGCTGCTGCCCACATTCGTGTCTTAAGAAGAATGGTTTTCATCACTTTCCATTCAACGCCGAAATTTGAACCTGCCCGTCTTCTTGCCCACAATATCCTTGTATTAATCGCTTGATATATATGAGTTGGGAACATGAAGAGTTTGTCTGATGTTAGCAATGTGATCCAAATTAAAGTTAACGAGTGATTCTCGGGTACCGAGCATCCTCATCTTCTTTCGAAGTCATTCGTTTTAACACATCAAAACTGAAGAGGTTCACTCACACTCATTGTTATTGGTATTCTATCGCTCCTCCCTGGAAAAGTCTCTGTACAGTGACTATATTCATTTTCTGGCTTAACCGCGTAGGCTTCCTCTACTTCCGTTCCATGAGGCGCCGCCATGACGGCTGCCGATTGCAATGCTGTTTCCGCAGCAGTATATGAAAATTCTTTTTTACATTACTAATTTATGCCGACTTTATTTATTTTGAAAAAAAAACTTCCAATAACTCGCTGGCAACCTAATAATGCCGCCTCTGGAGTCTGCTTTTCTTACGTGTGCAAAGCAGAAAATGGGCGCTTTTGTCATTTCGAATATCTTTGTATATTTTTATTCATTTTAAGATCATTTCACTCCTGATAACCGCGGGCAAGGATTAATTATCATGAGTTCTTTTAAAAAGCTATACTATATGCTATATGGTGTTTATTTGGTGAACATTCTTCGGCTTTTTTTTTGTCGAGTAAAAGTTTTGTATACCGTGCCCACCATTTTAAGTTCGTAGATTGTAGCAAAACACAACCTAACAAAACAGTTTACAAACTGTAATATTTTTGCGTACGTCTGAAAAGGTTTCACATCAATACTGGTTACTGTGCCTGTATATAAATTTAGTTGGAACAAATTTTGATTTGTTTTTCGAATATGAAGCAGCAAGAAAATGCAAATTTATGGCCTTGATTTTTTATAATGATCATGGTGAATTTTTATGGCGCAAGGCCATCTCCGGTCCAGAGAGCACCATAGCACAAGATATTCTTTTTTTTGCTCAAGATAGAGCCAAGGACCCTTCTTCCAAAATTTTCATCCTCATTGAGTCGAGCATCAGGCCAGGGGAAGGTTATATTGTGTCACCGGTGGGTAGCCGGCGGCACTTGGGATCGAACCCCTCAACTCCCACATGAGAGGCGGATGCTCAACAGCAATGCTACCACAGTGGCCGGCTTTGATTTTTTAAGATTACTTTTCTGCCGTCAGAGCAGATTCCATCTATTCTTTTTCTTACACAAACCCAGGAAAAATAAGTCTTTCCGGAGCAAAAATCCTCAACTTCGAAATATTGGCCTCTTGCGACATATGCAACTGTACGATGGACAATAAGGTGGTCCAAGTACAAGTACAATAAACTTCACAAATTAACGGCATGCATTCCTCAAGTGTAAACTAAGTAATTTCTTTTCTTTTCAGCATGAAAATAATTTTGCAAGTAGAGGACGTGCAACCTGCTCCAACGATATTCCCTGCGTGCATTGCACTCCCATTTAGGCAGCCGCAGGAGCTAAGCCTACACAGAGACGCCTCCAAGGTTCTCCAAGTGGATGTTCCCATTTTCCTTTGGAGAAAGGCGGTTTGCTGTTCAAACACTACAAATGCTTCTGTGGTCGACTAGGACGTACATCTATGCTGGAGACTGAATAGCAATGAACAAGTAAGGTCCTTTCCAGGGTGCCGCTGCAACAGGGATTGTAATGAACTCGATCTCTCTCCTTGAATCATCATCATCATCATCAGCCTTACTACACCCACTGCAGGGCAAAGGCCTCTCCCATGTCTCTCCAATTAACCCTATCATTTGCCAGCTGCATCCACCCTTTGCCTGCAAACTTCTTAATCTCATCCGCCCACCTAACCTTCTGCCGCCCCCTGCTCCGCTTACTTTCTCTTGGAATCCACTCCGTTACCCTTAAGGACCAGCGGTTATCTTGCCTTTGCATTACATGCCCTGCCCAAGCCCATTTCTTTCTCTTGATTTAGACTAGGATGTCATTAACCCGTGTTTGTTCCCTCACCCACTCTGCCCGCCTCGGATCTCTTAACGTTACACCTATCATTTTTCTTTCCATGGCTCGCTGCGTTGTCCTTAACTTAAGCTGAACTCTGAAGCTACTGGCAGCTTCAGGGTTACGATAGTTTGATTATTTCTTCCATTATCCTAAGCAGCCACGTGAGCTTGAGGGGCAGTATTCGATTATTGTATTCAGAGACGTAAAATGATCAGCTGCTCACGTTGACTTATAACGAAACTCTGCCGAGGAAACAAAATAGCGATTTCTTCACGCCCGCAGAATACAGTAAGGTCCCTAGGAAATGTTCCCACTGTTGCCTGCATTCTGACCCCAAGGTTCTTTTTCTCGAACAACGCTGGCTCTATACTGCTTCCGTGGAGAAACAATGGTCACGATGTGGGTGCTAGGACTGATAGCTGCACGTGAACTGAACGGGGTTTTCGACAGCACAAGGATATCCTCAACCCGAGATCGAGTAATGCTCCTTTTATATGTTGGCTTCAGTGTTGCAGTAGTCCAGACTTGTCCTCAAAACACAGATAAAGGAACACGTTGAACTGGAGCCGCTACAGATAAGACAACAGAAGCAAAACTCAAACTTCTGCAATCAATATACACCGACACGACAGGCATTGATAAAGAGAAGTAGCTGAGAGACCCCCCCCCCCCCCCCCCTATATTTCTAACATGATAGCCTACAGTTTTAAAATTACCTGCCTATTTCTGACTCGAACAATTTGCCGACTGAATTTGTGAATTGTCATCGAGATATGTTTTTATGGTCAGTCACTGCTTTATTATTTTACTGTTCCTGGAAACCATTATATGTTGACCGATTGCACTGTTGCTCAACCTCTTGTAAATTTTTTCTTTGATTTCTCTCGACACATCAGTCCTTTGTCCTGCCTCCCGCTTTTCTTGTTCTCTCTCTCATGTGATTTTTATTTACCTGCTCCTCATGTTAGTGCTGTACGCACTACCCTGCTATAATGTTTTGGTGCTGCAGAGTCTACTGAAAATAGGAAAAAGTAAACAAATAAATAAACAAAATGGTAAGAGTTGAGCACATTCCCTGAAGCGGACAATGGGGCGTTGGTCCTGTGTATCTTTAGCATCGACGGCTGCAAGAAATGCGGTTAAGATCAGCAAGGAGTTTCGCAGAATCGAGGGTAATTCCTCAAATTGCTAAAAAAATATTTTCGCGCTAAAAACGAACCCTGTTACAAAAACTATTTGAAAAAAATGTGTAACTGGTACGCAGCAACGAGCTAGCTTTCAATATTCAACATGGAACACCTCACTATACATATCATGAATGAAAGCGCCAGAAAAAGCAAATCCTTCTAAAATTTGATTTGTTACTCAGATACCATATAATTTCCTTCCATTTCAAACAAAATTTTACCCGCTTCTTTTTCCTGTTCACGTGGGAACAAATAGCAGGAATAACTACTGTGCTATTAAAAGCATCGTTAAAAAAAGTTTAAGCTAACGTGTTATTGTACTTTTTGGGTGTTTCAGCTCAAGCCAGTGGAGCCCTGGAATCAGGCCTCACGCACAAGACACAAGAAATATTCCTTTAACTTTATTAATTGAATTTTACCTAGCTACCTATCGATATTAAATAGAAAACATCATTAGATAGTATTTCTATTAAAAAATTTCATGGTATAAGTCAAGTACGTATTTTCACAATTTTCGTACCACTATGTTTTAGAAACATTTACGAATTTAACAGGGCGGCCATGGAACCAAAAACGGTACTTTGCCAAAAAAAACACAGGAAAATAGTTTCCCACCGCAACATCAATGAACATTATTTTTTTATAAAGAAAGCCAAGATAGTCACACACAGTCTTACTCTTTTTACATGAAATGAATGTTTACTGAATTCTTTTTTTTTATTCGAGAAGTGTGCCATGAGGCATAAGTTGAAAAAAGGAAAGGGGGGAAGGAATGCACGGGATTGAAAGTTAAAAGAAAGAGTGAAGAACCGTTGCGCTGAGGTAGTCGCAGAGGTTGTTAATGAAACGGTTGTCCATTGTCCACTTCACGAAGTCACTTTCGCGGTTCCACCGCAGGCCCACCTCCCTGAGGAGCCGTTTTCTGATAGCAGCCGTCGCTGGGCACGTCCACAACAAGTGCCGCACATCACATATGTCCGGTGCAGCGCTACAGTGAGGGCACCTGTCAGGTAGTGCCAGATCTTTGGCACGCCACCGATGACGCACAGATGGTGTCAGAGCCGCCCCTGCCCGAATCCGGCGCACGGATACCTCCTCCTGCCGAGTAAGGCTACGGGGGAGAGGGTGCGAACACGGAAAAATTAGAGCGCGTGTTCGCTGGCGCAGAACTTCGGAATCGGAAACGTGAGACAGGAACGGATCTGGGGGAAGAGGGGAAGGTGGCGGATCGTCTAATGTATCAAGATGAGTCATAGCATCCGTTTGAATGTTATGTGGATCCTGGGCATGGCCGCGAATCCAGTGTATGCGCACAGGACATGGATACTTTGCGCAGAGCACATGAATAGATTGTGAAATCTGGAACGTTCGTCGAACAGCCTTAAGCTGCTTAAGGGCGGCGCGGGAGTCGGTGTAAATGTGAACTGTATTGAATGTTGGAACGAGCTGAAGGGAAGCAATGGCATTGTAAATGGCTTGAAGTTCTAATGCCAGGGGAGTGCACGTATCCGCAGTATACGTTGCTCGTGAGTTGAGATGCGGATGAGATGGACTATACACAGCAGTAACTCCCCTCTCTGCAGAATGAGATGCATCCGTGTATAATATGCACCCTTCAGGCAGATACGCTGCTGATACCGACGGGGAAACAGTGGGGCGATTGTCAGTGAGCTGCCAATAGGACCACGGTGGAAGTGTCTTTAAACGATGAAGTTTGAGAGACTGTTTTCGAGCTCTATTTGCCACCCGTTGGTCGATGATTTCACTGAGTGTGTTAAGTTGGGCGAACTCCTGTAGCACAGGTATGGGTGTTAAACGAGGCAGATATGTTATGACGCGCATAGCCTCACGATTGATAGCTTCAAGGGAGTCCCACTGTCTGCGGGTGAGACGTTGAAATTGAGCCTGATATACTATCCGTGGCTGAAGGATAGAGCGCACAAGCTGTCGGGCCGTATGAGCACGTGCGCTACCAGAGCGCATAGCTATGCGACGAATCAGACCTAGAGTAGCGTGAGCCGATTTACGGGTGGCTGTCAGCCACGGGGTGCCAGTCCCAGATGTATGGAGGAGAAGACCAAGAATACGAACAGTTTCTACCTGAGGAATCAGAGAATTAGGCACCGTAAAATTTAAAGGGGGAGCTTTCCGTTAGGCTGCTTTATTTCCAATTCGAATGACGTGGTGGCTAAGTGGTTAGGGCGCTCGACTACTGATCCGGAGTTCCCGGGTTCGAACCCGACCGCGGCGGCTGCGTTTTTATGGAGGAAAAACGATAAGGCGCCCGTGTGCTGTGCGATGTCAGTGCACGTTAAAGATCCCCAGGTGGTCGAAATTATTCCGGAGCCCTCCACTACGGCACCTATTTCTTCCTTTCTTCTTTCACTCCCTCCCTTATTCCTTCCCAAACGGCGCGGTTCAGGTGTGCAACGATATATGAGACAGATACTGCGCCATTTCCTTTCCACAAAACCAATTATTAATATTAATGAAACATGATTTAGTAGGAGAGAGTGTCAGACCCAGAGGTGGGAGGCGAGATGTCAATACATCCAGCGCGTGTTGAAGGACCGACTGATGAATAGACGCATCTGGATGACAGCACCACAAGGTGATATCATCGGCATATGCAAGCACGCGGATAGATGGGATGGTCTCTAGGGCTCGAACAAGAGGAATTAAAGCCACATTAAATAATGTGGGGGCGAGAACGGAGCCCTGCGGCACTCCTCTATTGGAAGTGAAATTACCAAAGGGCTTTCCCTGGACACGCACGCTGAAGGTTCGATTTGCTAAAAAGGCGTGAATGGAGAGGAGGAACCGGTGAGGGAGACCAAGAGTTTGAAGGGAGGCAAGAATGGCAGAGTGAAGGATGTTATCATATGCCTTTGTTATGTCTGTAGCGATTACGGTTCGTACAAGGTGACTCTGTGAAGAGTGGTCAAGCACGTCAGCAGCCAAAGTAGCAAGGCCGTCCTCCGTTCCAATTTGTGGGCGGAAACCAATTTGTGAATCTGGGTAACAATCATGGGATTCCAGCCACCATGATAAGCGTGCGGCTAGAATGTTTTCATAAAGCTTGCAGATGGTAGGGGTAAGGGAAATTGGACGAAGGGCCGAGAGAGATACTGGAGGCTGACCTGACTTGGGTATTGGAACCAGAATAGAATGCTTCCTGTCTACCGGCATGACGCCAGAAAGCCACACTTCGTTAAAAGTATCAAGTAGGGTTTCCAAAGCCCTCCCTTCCAAGTTACGGAATAAGGAGTTAGGTATGCCGTCGTGCCTGGGAGTAGTAGTAGTTTTTAAACGGTCAATGGAGGCCAGCAGCTCTGCCATGGTGAGGTCAGAAGTAATCCCATCGGGGGTCTCTGTTACCGATAAGTCAGGTGGAGACGTAGCGGTGCAGTCATGGTTTGGAAAAAAATGACGGGCCGCTTGTTGTGCAAATGTGTCCTCATCCACATTTAGCGCGAGGCGAATGCTCTCTGTGTAATCTGCAACCTGAGAAGGGCGCTCCATGGCGTGAAACACTCTCCAAAGATGTCGATTGCCCTGCGTAGAGGACAGGCGGGCACACCATGCAGCTCAGCGTTGCCTGCCTAGCCGCTTTGCATAGCGCCGCGCCCGTGCGGTAGCGCGGTGAAGAGTAGGAATAGCCGAAGGGTCATCGGGGTGACGAGTAGCGTAAAGATCCGCCTGGCGACGAAGAGCCCACAGATTCAAGAAATGTATGTCCGGGTTTGGGTCGTCTTCATTTACAGTAGTGGAAATAGTGTGAGTAGCGAGAACAGCAGATAGAGTAGACAATGCTGAAGAGGGGTTGAATGTAGATAAATGATTGTCTGCGCGTACAGAGTCCCATGATGTTATTCGTACAGTGCGGCGTATTTTCCGTAGACGCGTAGGCGTGAGGGAGATAAAAATAGGGCTGTGATCGCTGCCCCAAGTATCAGAATCAACAGCCCAGCGAGGGTTACCGGGGCTTAACCACCAAGTCAAATCAGGTGAATACGGGCCACCTCGTGGGCGGGTAGAAGTATTCGGGTGGTTTAAAAGTTGAAAGGAATGATCCGAAAAGCTCCCTTGGATGTGTGAACCCCTTGAGGAATCCGATGGGTAACCCCACGCAATGTGTGCGCCGTTGAAGTCACCACCAACTAGAATAGGGATACCCGAGTTGGTAGAACGTAGAAAACGAACCCATCCCAGATTGGGAGATGCGGAGCCAGGACGACTATAAAAAGAAACTAGAATAAGGGGTGTGCGTGCAGGTTTTACGAGAAGGGCGACAACCTCTTGACGTGTGTTGCACCACCGTGAAAGGTCGCGCGGTGTGTGCGGAACTGAACTGTGAATATAAATTGCAGATTTACCTGGGCTGAGGGAGGAGGCGGTGCAACGGCGATCAGGGATAGATGGTGAATGGTATGCTCAGAAACCTGAAAGGCGTGGGAGTGCATTATGCTCTTGCAGTAGGAACGCCCATGCCCTCAGCTTTCCGTCGCGAAGGCGGATGTTCACTTCAGAGGCCTTATTAGCGAATCCTCGACAGTTCCACTGCACCACCACCGATGACGATGCGCTATCCATGACGAGGCCGAAAAGCTTCCACGATGAGGGATGTCACTTGCTTCATCAGCGCTAATATCTTATCCACTGTCGGGGTAGTCACGGCTAACAGGTGGTCGGCACCTGATTGTGGGCCAGTGCTTACCCTAGGTGATTCCTCTGATGATTGCTCCCGAGTTATGAGAATTCTTCGAGAGGATTGAGAACGACGCTGTTCCCGGCGCTGGGTGAGTTCGTCTAGTCGGCGGCGAGATTCCGCGATTGCATTGTCTAAAGCTGTGTCTTCATCTCTGGTATCCACATGTGATGGATGCACTAGACGTTTTGGCGTACCATTTGATCCGGGAAGGTGAGCCGCTTGTGCATATGTACGCTGGCGAGGAGACGTATGGTGAGCAGCAGGCTCAGATAAAGGAAGTTCAGGGAAGTCGTTGTCGTCACATGCGAGAGCTTCAAAGCGATTACTTGTAGGAACATCCATTTTTGCAGGCGACTTGTGAAACTTCTTCGCTTGCTTCTTTGGACAAGCGGGGGAGCGAATGTCATGGTCCGGCGATTTGCACAGGGCACAATGAGCTGTTGGTTCATTCATGTCGGCCACAAATGCTGGATTAGGGCAGGTATTTTGCATATGTCCTTCTTTGTGGCAGTGATAGCAAAAAATACGACGAGGTCGGAAGGGCTGTGGTTTGACGATCGCACCGTAGTAGGTAAGGTACTTCGGGAGAGTCAACGGGCCTTGCAGGATGAGCAGGTATGAGCCCCGGCGACCCATAGGCCGTGCTTGCAGTACAACATGAGTTGAGCAGCGAATATTTGCGCGCACCTCCTTGGGAGGGCTCGTGCTGTCGGCATGATAAACCATGCAGCGGAGTGTGTCAGGACCAGATGCAAAATATATTTGCACCGGGACATGCTTGCTGTCATCCAGGGGGATCCGCGTAACTGCGCAAAGTTTCTGGGCGTCCATCAAGGAAGACAAGTTTACAGTGATGGTGTTCGATGGGCGATGGACGACAAACCCGCAGTAGTTCGAAGAGCCAAGGGCATGGTCAATTGTGGCTTGAACATTCCGGGCAGGGATGGTAGTCATATCAAAGCGCAATGTAGGCTTGATGGTAACGCGGAACGAGTTCGCAGCAGGCGGAAGAGAGCCTTGACTCACGGGAGGCATCTGTGGAGGAGGCTCAGACGCTGGTGACGGCCCTTGGGAATACTGAACTGGCGCGACGGGCACAGTTTATTGAGGGAGTGCCACGGGCACGGAGGCGGTAGAGCAGTCCATGTCGCAGGCCAAAGTCGTAGCATCGGAAGACGGCGCAGGCTGGAGTCCCAGAGGCGCTGACGATTGCGTGGACGTGGGGGCTGCGTCAGGTGGCAACACAGCGGGCATCCGCGTAGCCGTCGTCGACAACGCAGAATCCATGCAGACGCGTAGCGCGGCCTCGCTCGGCAGCGCCGAGCTAAGCCTAGCTTGCCCCTGAGGGTTCCGGTTGGGTTTTTTCACTTGAGAATGCGCACGCCGTGCCGGGAATTTCTCCGCAGGGGCGTCGTCAGCATTCGGTCTCACGGAGGGCACTGTCCGACCCACGCCACGCGCGAGAAGACAGCGAAAAGCGAAAACACAGACCTAGAAGCAAACACGTAGCCACCCACTAGGTCTTCGTCTGAATACTTCTTTTCGGCAGCGTGTGTTGCTGTTTACCCGGAAGAAATATTTTGTAAGCCGCAAAAGGCTAGCGTCAAAGTATTGGCCTTTAAATCAAGGGCTAATTCTATAACAAATTTAAATATTCCTACTCGATAACCAACAACGTAGTTCAAGGATTTCAACGAAACGAGATGACCTTACTTGAAGGAGGGCTAGGATTCTCTTGCCGAAAATAAATACACAAATAATAATAAGTAAATTAAAAACAGAAATGGCAAACATTTCCTACCGATCAATGTGAATGCTACTTCAAAAAAATTGCGCACTATTTGGTAAGACAACAACGAAATTATGTGCAGCACTGCGACTCGTACCTCGTTGCAGCGCAGAGGGGACGGCGATTGAAATGCGTCGAGGGCTTGCTTCTAATCCTGCTCCATGAATCTCAGCTTTTATACACTGAAGAGATCGGCCAACAACGTCAATTAAATCACAATAGAGAGGGAATAGAAGGTAAAAACGCTCAATAGTCACTGCATATTTGATCTGCCGTCCGAGATTTAAAATGTCATTTTTAATTGTGCAGCGATTAGCGAAATAGGTTCGAAGTAAATTAACTTCAACTGTGAAACACTTGCTCATTTAATTAGCCCTAATAGATGGAGTAGATATGCGACGTTAAACCTCCATAAACTATAAACCACATAATTTGAATTCTTGGTGTTATAAGGGCTCAGGACATTTATTATTGCTTATTGATATAAATGGGCTCCACGCAGCTAATGCCTCATCTGACAACTGCTCCAACCTTCAACAGTAAGGATCAACACAAAACGTTTGTGACAAGAGTTCTATCCTATTCATGTCAGTGTCATTTGATGGCGAGTTGTAATTGCGCCCCAGTAATAGTCTCATCAGACATTCGTGTCCGCTAGCAGTGACAGGTACGCAGGTTGATTAATTATACGCAGACTTTTGAAAGAATTCCAAGATGATATACGACGAGAAAAGCTAATTGGACGCGCAGCTTGTTGGAGATTTACAGCCTTATGTACGTGTTTTGAAGCTAGGGTTGCTTGCGTTTTATGTAGGGTTCCGAAAATATCCTAAAATTTAAGATATCAATGAAATACTATTTTCAATAACCTCTTTCGATTCGTGCAATTGATTTTCATTGGATCTTGAATGCTCAAAAGACAATTATTTGACAGATTTGTGACCATCACATGCTAAGAAAATATAATATTTTCTCTATTTTGAGGATAAAGCTTGAGAATTTCTTCATGGGGAGACAACAGCATTATTCTTTACTATATACTGAAGAACTACCCCGCATTGCCGGAGTTCATATAGGAAAAGGGTTATAGATTGGAAAAAAAAATCTTTGTTTATAGAGCACACTTGCATTCACGAGAGCCGGTTGCAATGTTGCAGAGCTTAAACAAAAAGTGAATTCGCAAACAAGTTAGTCCTTGCACGGTAATCACGAATTCAAAAGATTGGTCATATTGATTATAAACGAAAAAAGGCAATTTAACATAATTCTCACCATTGACCTCGTTTTTTCCCGTGAAATATCAAGTACAACTTTAGTCTTAACTTTGTGCTACGCAAAGCAAATTTTTTCCATCTGGAGGTCATTTTTCATTTCTGTACAACTATCTATTTGAACGTACTTGCCCGAGTGAAATGATGCTGCCCAGTTGTATATTTCTCCAATATCTGAATTCATCATTCCAATGTAGGGTCCCATACAATACAGGCATATTCCTTGGTAGGTCGAACAGAGGACCGAAAAGCAGTTTGCAGAAACTTGCGGCTGTTGGGGCTCCACAGTAAGCATGAAGTTCTTGCGTGCATATATAAATCCGTAGAATATTTTTTACACGATATTATGCGATCTCTTTCCCAACGTTCGTCCAAATTGCGAGTTCTGAATGTTGCAAATGTAATCAGGTTACCCAAACAAAAGATACATCTCTGCACATCGTGGGCTTTATTGATTTTTAGACATAAACGTGGTGTTCTCGCAAAATTTACTATTCCGCATAATGGTAATACATATTTTTCATCTTGCTCACTGGTAACGTGAATACTATACTTCAAACTTTGATGCGTTGTTTGGTCCAGAAACTTGGATTTTCAAGCGTTTGCTCATAACCCTTATAAAAATGGTCTATAGACAATCGATAGACTTCTTATAGACACTATTTCATTCCTATATATGTTTCTTTTTGTCCATTCATAGTCTATAGTATGTCTATCGACAAAAGTCTTATAAACGTGTATGGCCATAAATCTATTATATATCTATAGACTATCTACAGGATTTGTGTTGCCTGCAGACTGTTCTCTAGAGTTTGCCTCTAGACAGTCTATAGACTTTATAGACAGAATTATAGTGACAGTCTGAAGAATTTTTGTAAGGGAAGCACCGCTTCATGTGTTTAGTCAACTCGATTTTAGTTTAGCACCCGATTCGATGTTGGAACCAAATTGTGGTCTTTTACCATTGAGTATTCGGATAAGTTTGTTGTTGTGGAACCTGTAGTTTTAAGCAAAGCCAGACAGTTAATGATATGAATGTTCTGCTACCAATAGTACCTCGTTGCTAAGTAAATGGGTGTTTGCCCCAGTAAGGAAAATTATTCGCTCTTAAAATTAGTTGTAAAATTAGAGAAAGTTGTAGAGGTTCCGGGCGGAAGTAAACGGAGTAGTCTATTCTTTCTAAATGCAATCACGCCTTCTCTATTTGAAATGAAGATTCATCGTTAGTTTATGAAATGGTACACTATCATTCACAACACTGATGTGCATGCATACTGTCGCTTTTAACTTTAGTTACAAAACGTGGGAAAATTTTAGAAGGCGTTTGCTCGCCCCTTCTAATTATCTCCGCACCCGTATAGTCTGCGTAACCTCTTTTCGAGCGCTCAGGCAGTTGCACCATGCAAGAAAAAGAAATTGAACTCAGAAAGTAGCCTTTGGTTTTCGGGCAATGTGCTTGCATTACTTTGCTTCCAGGGGCATGTCCCTCTTCTTCCGCTCCAGCATGCCCTCTAATTACTGGATTATGTAATGAGACGTCCGCTTCTAGGCAGAAAGCTGCGTCGCGCGAGAGCTGAACACTGGATCAAATAGACGCGGAATTAAACAAGCGCACGCCTCCTGAACACGGTGAGGTGACATATGACGCATTTTCAAAGCTACGCCACAGTCCCGTCTTCGACCCCGAGAATATTACAGTTAATCCGGGATTACTGGTGAGTCCCCACAGAATAGAAGCTGGCCAAAACTGTGCCTGTTTTGAAACCTTGTAAGCAGCCAACAGCCATCCTAGTGGCGCAATGCCCTACTTAGCTTTTTCTTGTCACCCACAGATACCCCTGATCTGCTGTGCTGTGCCGTAATCCACGTGCCAGGATTTTTATCCTTCGGAAAAGAACTTTTTTTGACGTCACGGCAACGCCTGCGGTGCCTACGTCTCGCAAGTTATTTCTGCTCATCGCCGAGGTCTGCAACTACAGGGAACCACCACCAGGGGCCATCAACTACATAAGCGCCATCGGACCAACGTCTACCTCACTTGGCAGCGACAGGGGCAGCGGGACAAAGCCTGACCGACCGCACGCTTTTTCTTGTCACCCACAGGTCTGTGGTTATTGCTCATTTTTACGTTTATATTACTATAGTACATTTTGCTGCTGTCGCTGCCAAGCTGACGTTGCCTGTGAAATATGCCTATTGATGTCGAGAAGCTACGTGAAGAACTCCGAATAGAATTCCGAAAGGATATTGCTTCGTTGCGTTGCTCAATCGAGAGGGATGTTCGGAAAGAGTGCCGCGAATTATCCAACAGTGTTGAATTTTGCTCCAAAAAATTTGATGACATAGCTGCTGAGTTTACAGCGCTTAAGGAAGAAAACAAGGTACTCAGAGCTGAAAATGCTACACTGTCATCCGAGCGTGATGGACTCAAGAAGCTTGTAGAAGACTTTGAACTGCGATGCACTGTTCTAGAGCAGTTTTCCAGAAATAAAAACATTGAAATTAAGGGTGTTCCCGAAACTGAGCAGGAGAACCTTCAAGACACATTACAGAGGGTTGGTGAAGTGATCAATGAGTCCATAGTGCTCGATGACATTGATGCTTGTCACCGTGTTCCTACCAAGAATACCACAATCCCGAACATCATTGTGCAGTTTCGCAACCGCTTGAAGCGGGACACCGTTCTAACAAAGGGGAAAAAAACCAATATGACTACAAGCGACCTTGGCCACCCCGGACAAACTTCCATTTACATAAATGAGCACTCGTCCTGCCCTCAAAAAGCTGCTAGGAATGGCACTTTCGCGTAAAAAGGAGAAAAGCTGGAAATTCGTCTGGACACGTCATGGCCACATTTTAGCTAGAAGGAACGAAAGTTCGGATGTGGTCAGGATCGCTTGCCTAAAAGACTTAGACAAGATAAACTAGGCGTCCCCTCCCATGCATTCTTTTTGTTACTAATGTGGTATCCGGCTTCTTTACACATAATGATGCTTCATCTTTGTACGCAAAAAACAAAAAGCCTCAACTTTTTTTCATCTGAACGCACAGTCACTCTGTAACAAAGAAGATGAAGTTGTTGCCCTTTTGGATGCTTTTACCTTTGATTTTGATGTTATTATGATAACCGAAACGTGGTATAAAAAGATACGGTGCCACTGAAACTGCCGCAGTACGATATTTATCTCCAATCTCGCCTGAATAAAAAGGGCGGAGGCGTGTTGATAGCTGCTAAGAAATGTTTCCAATGCTGCCTTATTCCAGAATTCTCAAAAACGAACGAAAATTATGAGATAATTTCTTTGAAATCTGGCAGTAATGTATTTTCTGCTGTATACCGTCCCCCAGCTGGGAACATCTCAGTCCTTTTTTTCCTTTTTAGATCTAATGTTATCTTGGGTAACCGAAAATGACTTAAAGCTAACACTAAGTGGTGACCTTAATATTGACTTTTCGTCCTCATCTCCTGAGTCACAAGAAGCAAACAAGTTGTTCGAATGTTACGCCCTTACCAACTTCATAAATGAAGAAACGCGACCGTTAACACAGACATCCATTGATGTTTTCTGTGGCAGTGTGTCAAAGGAATTTATCAAGTCTGGAGTGGTACTAGCGCAAGTTAGTGATCACCTGCCAGTTTTTCTTTTTGTCGAGTTGCCAACGGCATTTCGAAAGAGTAAGCCTTCCTATATGACATACCAGTGCATAACAAAACAAACTATCGAAAATTTCAGCAATGAAATACGAAAAGTCGACTGGAATCACGTGTACAAAATAATTGACCCTAGCAAAGCATATGACGCATTTATAAACACACTAAAATTTTTGTACAATAAATGTTTCCCTTATAAAACAACTAAGAGGCCTAGTAAAGCGCGCAAGCCCTGGATAAATCGTCGTTGCTTAAATATGATTCAAAAGAAAAGTAATCTTTTTAAACGGTTTCTTCGAACTAGGTCTTCCGACGACTTAGCCAAATTTAAATCTTATCGCAACAGTGTAACTTCATTTCTTCGAGAAACCAAGAAGGAATACATGGAAAAATTATTTTCTGGTAATGTACAAAATCGAAGCGACCTCATGTGGAAAGAAATAAATAAAGTTCTAAACCGTACAGAGCAGGAACCCGTCGAGCTAGAAATCGTAGTCCGAAATCAGAAACTTTCGGGAAAAGAACTAGCAGATACTTTTAATAATTACTTCGTGTCTTTAGTTAACAGTGTACATAATCCTGATTCCCTGAGCTATCTCAAATCTAGAAATCACAGTAGTGAATTTTTATCACCAACGGATCGCAGTGAAATTGAAAGCTGTTTTCTTGCTATCCGAACGAGTAGTACAAGGGACGTAAATGATCTAAAAATTCAACCTATTAAACATACCATTGATCTAATTAGTCCTGTTTTAGAGCATATATTTAATCTATGCTTTCTGCAGGGAGTTTTCCAACAAGCCATGCAAGTTGCTAGGGTGACAGTAGTTTTTAAAGGTGGCGAGAAAAATAACTTGTCGAACTATCGTCCCATATCAATCCTCTCCATTTTTTCAAAATGCCTAGCGAAACTGCTGTACAAAAGGATCATTAGCTTTTGTATCAAACATAACTTATTGACACCTCATCAACATGGGTTTAGAAGTGGCCACTCCACAGATACAGCACTTTTGACTCAAAAGGAAATAATCCTGCAATCTTTCGAACAGCACCAATTAACTCTGGGTGTATTTGTAGATTACTCAAAGGCATTTGATTCCATTAATTATCAGACAATGCTTGCTAAACTTGAGTTATATGGCTTCCGTGGAATGTTTCATAACATATTGAACTCTTATTTATCTGCGCGAGTACAACAAGTAGTAATTAACAATAAATTATCCGACCCGAAATCAGTTTTAGCAGGCGTCCCGCAAGGAAGCATATTGGGGCCTCTACTTTTTATCATCTACATTAATGACATCGTTCTCATTGACCCACGCCCAACATTTATAATATATGCTGATGATACCAGTTTATTTTTCAACTCTAGCAATATACAAAATCTGACTGAACAAGCAAACACGTGTTTACATCTTTTAAATTATTGGTCGATCGTCAACTCACTATCTATAAACGTAAATAAAACAAAAGTCGTGCTTTTTTGGCCAAGAAATAAAATAGTGTGCGATAGCGACATTTCACAACGGATTGGGTCTGTGCCTTTAGAAGTTTTCTCCGTCGTAAAAAGCCTTGGAGTATATTTTGAGAAGCATTTATCGTGGTCAACACATGTCGATAAAACAGCGGACAAGCTGTCAAAAATACCTGGTGTGTTAAGTAAACTACGCTATTTTCTGCCACAAAAAGTCAAACTAATTCTTTACAATTCCATGTTTGCTTCCGTTTTAAACTACTGTTTCATGGTATGGGGAACTACCACACTCTCAAACTTAAACAGGTTACATGTAATCCAAAAACGAGCCATAAGAAGCATTGCAAGCATCCCCCGCGACGTTACGACAAAACCCCTTTTTAATGCATTCCACATAACTCCAATACACGAGCTATATAATGTCAACTTAATAAAACGATATAGGAGAAGTAATACCTATCGTAATTTTCTTGAAACTTTCTCTCAACTAACACCTAGAGAGCACACCGATGCCATAAGAAACCGCGATAAATGGTTCATTCCCCAAATACGAACTAACTATGGACGTCAAATGCTCAGCTACCTCTTACCATTATTGCTAAATGCTTTGTGTTAGTCTTACAAACCAGTATTTTTGCATCGTATTTCTTTTCCTGTTTTTGTCTGTTTTTATCTCTTTTTTATTTTTTCCGAGTCAGTCGTGTCTCGCTTATTTTTCCTCAAACGCAATTGTTTTGTTAGTTGCTGCCAATATATGTAATCAAACAAACCTTGAAACCTTGTACGGGGGCGCAGGCGCGCTATCAAGCTCCAGTGAGAGCTTTTTGTCTGCGCCCCTAACATCTGGATGATGTAAATAAAGATTTGATTGATTGATTGTATGTAAGGTTAATAAGCAATTGGTCTGCAATCGCATCACTTGGTTCCTCAAAAGCCGAAACGAGTATCACCAAGAAATTTACGAGTTCCGTCTAAATAGGTCTGTCACTGATAATGTCATTGCCCTCGTCTCATCATTTAAGAGTTCCTTCATGCAGCGTACATCCCGAGAGCTGTTTTCCTTCCCAACAGGGCCGCTTTTGATGTGTATTTCACCATGCGATTTTCCCGGCCTTGGCGAGTCTTGGCCTAGGAAAAAAAACTGTAAAATGGATTGGACACCATTTAAAAGAACGAAAAAAATTTATGAGCACTCCAAATGGCCCTACACTTAATCACGCAGTGGAGAGAGGCGCACCTCAGGCAGTGGTACTCAGTCATCTCCGCTTCGACATTACCATTATATTCATAACAGGAAACATTGCCCGAGGAGTGCGCATAACGATTTATACTGATGACATCTGCATCTGGAACACCTCACGTTCATGCCGTATTACCCGGAAACGTCTTCAGTTAGTGTTACAGCACATTTCGTCGCACCTGGCCCCCCTAGTTCTTCGTCTCTCGCCAGAAAAAAGTTCGCCACGGATTTCACAAGAATAAAGGTGACCAGATATCCGCTCTTCCTAGGTAGACAGTCAGTACCTTGTGTACCATCACTGGGATTATTAGGTGTGGCGATAGGCAGTTATCTCTCGTGGGCACCTGAGATCAAAAAACTTCGCATTAGGATCAGTGCAGCATCTCAAGTTTTCGAGTTTATGGAGGGAACACGTTGTTGCAGCAAGTGCCGTTTCAGTAGCTCAGCTTGAAAAAGCTGACCTATAGGAATCTTGCGCTCTTGTCTACCGGTGCTTTAAAGATTATCTGCAAAAAGCAAAAAGATTCTCCAGCCCGCACGGAACTACTGCTTGCGAATATGCCTTGGCCTCCCAAAGGGCTTCTTTGCATCAGGAACAGTGGCGGAACCAGGCTGTCTCCCACATGATGTGATTGCTGCCCAGGAAACTATGAGCATCCACCTCTGCCATGTCATCCAATAGAAGAAACGTTTCCTACACAGTGTCCACCTAACTCACTGCAACTCTGGCTGTGGCCAAGCTGTGCAGCTGCTACCACTCCCCACTATTAATCAACTACAGAAACTACTACCTCTGTCTCCTCCCCTCATGGACTCTCTCCCCTCTGAAGCTGATGAAGTTTATTCTATCTGCGGACGCAAATAGCAGTATGCCACTTACAGCGCTACTGCAAGCTACTATAGCCTACTTAGCCGAGGAATATAGGCAGCACTCCCACATCATCACCGATGGTCAAATACTCAAGAAACTTCTTCCTGTGGCCTTTATGTGCCCTCAACAACCCATGTCCTTTTTTACCGGCTACAGCGGAAGACATCCTCAACGACAGCTCAGCTTCACGGCACTAAAGAAGCTGTTTCCTACATTATGCACTGATCAACAAGACGATAGGTTATTTATACTGATTCACAGCATCCCTAAAGATCCAGTCAAACCTGCTGAAGAACAATAATCATCAGCCCATTTCTCTTGGCACCGGATATGTCATCATTACACTATTTACGCAGGCCACTGCATAACATTTTAGTGGATACAAGTGCAGTGTGCATTCTACTCTGTGAAACAGCAGATGAAGCGGCCTGTAAAGGCCACCAACATCGGCGATACATTAGAACCTTCTTCACGAAATCTGCTGCGTCCCATGTCCCATACGACTAAAAGATTTGCTTCTGAAGAAAAGTGTCAGCTCTAGTGCTCACATCACTACCAATTTCTGTACTCAGTCGAACCTCACCTCAGATCAAGACTCCCACACAGAATTCCTCGCCATCTGGAAACCCTTTATCACCGGCGTCGTCAGAACGCAGCACTTACAAACGGCTTCCGATACCGTTTCGGTCAAAAGAACAGTCCGCATTGTGACAACTGCGGCTCCCACGAAACTCTGGAACATATCCTGCTCGAGTGCCCTGCATATGTTGACGAGAGCGAGCACTATGAACAATGCAAAGAAAAGCTCGACCCAGTGCTTCTAACAATGGACAGTGTTTTAAGTCCCTTCGCCTGCCCTAGGCAACAGAGACATGCAACGAAGTTTTTGTTTGCGTATTTAAAGGACATTGGACACCTTCACAAGCTCAAATTTCTCTTTGCATGTCCTCATGCATTCTTTTCGCAGTGAACATTGTTCGCCAATTTATCAGACTATAAACTTCATCATTTCGTATGTGGGACCATAACTCATCGATTCACCGTAGTACGCATATAATGCCCACATTTAATTTTCTCACATTTTTCTTTTATTTACTTCTACTTTACATTTCCGCATCCCTCTCTTTCCGAACTTCATCTCCCAATTCTCTCCACCGCGCGGAGTAGCATGCCAGCGCTTAAACGCCGGTTAAATTCCCTGTTTTATTTTCATTAAAGAGCTTCTCTCTCTCCCCTCACACAAGGGTAACAGGATCTCTACATAAAATTTGCAGTATGTCTGCTTTCAAACCCACATAGCTCCATACTGCCAATTAATTTGTCTCCCAAGATATTTCTAATTTTAGTGGAAGATGTAGGAAACAGGGAGCTCCAAGACATCGAGAAGTATGCCTTTCACAAGTTCGAGCAAACTGATGTTTTCAGGTCACTTTTTCAATCCGCATATATTAGGACTTGTAATACGCAATTATGATTTTTGTTCAACCTTAACTACGTCGCAGATCGCTCGTTAAAAGCCACATCTGAACATACAGACACGCAGATAAACATTAAGAAAAAATAGCGGCCTTAACGGGTGCCATTCACGACTCTGATCGCCGATTCGTAAAATCGCGATAAGGCATTCCGTGAGGCAGGCATCCATAATCCACCGGCGTCTTGTGACGAACACTGGTAAGAAAAACGTATTGGAAGGCATGCGAGGAGTCGTCAATTTTTGCCTTACCACTGGCATTGTAATTAATATATCTTATAATAGAGGAGTGATTGTATTCGAGAAGGAATGACACAAGGTGAGGACCCGTAACTTTCTACTGAAGTTTATTTTCACCATTCCGCGTTTTTAAAAGCTACTGATCTTGACACAAGATCAGAAAGCAATGAAGAAGTGGGAGAAAAAACAAAGAAAACGGAAGTGAAAACAGGTTAGCAAGAGTCTGACACAAGTAACTGTTCCTTGCTTTTTCTTTACAAAATAAAAACGTTTTATTTTTCATCAATGCTACCGGAGAAAAACATGTGCGACCAAATAGCCCCCTTTAAATCCTTGCTAATAAGTGTAGTGCTTTTGCACGTAATAAATTCCCAGGGCCAAGGTGCATGAACGTAGCCTTCCTCCTTGCGTTGCACGAGAAAGTGCCACGTGTGTGCACAGATTAGCTTTTTGGAAAGGGCACCGTTTTTAACGATAGATCAAGGAGAACAATCATTTGAGTTTAAACCAACTTTCGGCACACGCAAAGTTTTCCGAAGGGCAGTTTTGTTCACATACTCAGTTTGTTGTAGTTACCGCGCGGCGGTTCTTTCTGACGGCAAATATTCGGGATATTAACCACCTCACTTAAGGCCGGGGCCTGAGTGCCTGGTGCATACTTGTGCCACCGGAGTAACAAATAAAATCCCGCAGATGTCAGCAATTATTGTAAACACCTTTTGATCAGACAGTTTTTCTGTCACTGCAGTCTTTCCAGCTCTTTACGTAACAACTCGCTGCTGTCTATTCTATACCTTCGAAATTTGCGATGCGCTGATGGCATTTACTTGCTAAGTAACTCAGGAAGTCAGAACATGAATCGCATTGAGTCATCAATAAGAGACAGGCAGAGAAGAACGGTAGATCTAAACAATATTATGCAGAAGACAAATGTGTTGTTCAACAACCTCGGAGGAGAACAGCAGTTTTTATTTGGTAGTGAGGCACCGGAAATGATGAGGGAATGTGTGCACTTAGGGCATATAGTGACGAGAGAAGGCAATCACGAGTATGAAATCACTAGTATAATAATCATGAGATTGCGCACATTTGACACGTTCTCTCAGATCATGAACGACAGTTTACCGATATCCCTCAAGAGACGAGTGTATAACTGCTGTGCATTTCCGGTACTGAGTTATGGGGCTGAAACGTGAACGCTAACGAATACGGTTCAACTTCAACTGATAGCAATGCAGGGAACTATGCAAAGGAAAATGATAGCTGCAACGTTCGAAGAAGGGAAGAGGAGAGAGTGGATCAGGAGAACAACGGGAATATTAACAACCTAGTCTAAATCAAGAACATGAAACGTCCTTGGGCAGGGCATGTAATGCGAAGGCCAGATAACCCATTGTGTTTAAAGCTGACAGAAATGATTTTAAAAAAACGCAAGCTTAGCAGAGGTGGCAGAAAGTTGGTGGGCGAATGCGGTGAAGAAGTTTGCGTAGATTGGGTGGCCGCAGCTGGCACATGAAAGGGGCAATTGGAGAGATATGGCAGAGATGTGGTCTACAGTGGGCATAGTCATGCTGATGATGATGATGGCAATGATGCACCGGTTGCCATCTTTGCAATTCGCTTCACTGGTAGCGTGGTGAGTAGCAAATTCTGCTACAATACTACGTTTTTATCCAGTGCACATTAAATATACTCTTAGAAGACTTCACTGCAGGTGTTTGTGTTCAACTTGAGGAGAGGCATATACGTATATCTTTTTAAGTGCTTCAGGTTAGCTTCTCGTTATGTAAAGCGTTCAGTTGGATGCACTGCGTCTCCCATCAGGAGAGAAAGACGCGATAGGATTGTCTACTTCTCTTCGTGCAGGTTATAAGAGGTGCATGGATACGACCGATTAATTGCGCAACCTATATTACTGACAATAAAAAAACTTGAGGCAAGGACTGAATGTAGTAAGGCGTTTATGACTTGCTGTTTTCCATATCCATATTGCAGCTCGTTCCAGTGACTCAAGTAGCATCGGCAAAGGATGACCACCCTCATCCGATCTGGGCACCTAATGTACGTTGAGAAGCAGTAGAGACACCCTTTCGCGTCTTGCTAACCTAGGCTTATTTGCCGAAGCAGCGAACAATCTCTACGCCTTCAAAACGTGCTTAAAATATGTTTTTGAGCCGGCGTAGTTAAACATAACTTTGGTTTTATAATGCTTTTCTATTGCCGTTCTGTATACAATCTTTGTCTCCTTTGAAGGCTTGTCAATGTTATTCCCAGAGGCTTATTTTCCGAAGCAGCGAACAATCTCTGCGCCTTCAAAACGGGCTTGAAATTGGGTTTGGGCCGGCCTGGTTAAACATTAACTTTGGTCTTATAATGATTTTTATTGCTGTTCTGTATACAGTCTTTGTCTTCTTTGAAGGCTTGTGAATGTTATTCCAAGTAGGCCTACATGTGGCCCAAATAACACTTTTTTTATAATTCTATTGAGCTTCTGCCTTCTACTCCGCGCAGCACTAGTCTCTCTTACCTGACTGTGAGAATTTCTGGTGAATCAGCTTTGCAGCGATGGCGTAGAGGTAGAGCATCTACCTCGCGTGCAAGAGGACCGGGGTTCGAATCCTGGTGCCGCGCAATTCTCCACCGGGTTAAAAAAAATCCGCGTGTCGATGGAATTGCATAACCAGGCCTGGAGTGCGGCCTGATCTCGGTGAGCAGAAGCGACAACGCACTCTCTCACCAGAGCAGGATTTGGCCACTCTGGTGTAGTACTTGGCCACAACCTTCTATGATCAAACCAATTAACCCTCGGCCCTCAGTCCCCAGCGGCTGCGGAGCAACTGACCACAACGGCGGTCAGACCTGTGACGCAGCGGAGGGTGCTAAGAATCTTTGGCTCCGTACAGGCCGCCATTGGAGTCTCAACCTGGCAACGTTTAGCGCTAGAACTTTATCTAGTGAGGCCAGCATAGCAGTGCTGTTCGAGGAACTAGCGGGAATTAAATGGGATGCGCTAGGGCTTAGCGAAGTTAGGAGGACAGGTGAGGCGTATACAGCACTAAAGGACGGACACATACTGTGCTATCGCGGATTAAAGGATAGACGAGAACTAGGTGTGGGATTCCTCATTAATAAAGATATAGCTGGCAACATAGAGGATCTCTATAGTATTAACGAGACGTTAGCAGCTATAGTAGTTAGGCTACATAGGAGGTACAAGCTAAAAGTGGTGCAGGCCTACGCACCCACATCCAGCCTTGATGACCAGACCGTTGAAAGTTTCTATGAGGACGTAGAATCGGCAACGAATAAAGTAAAATCGGAGTACACTGTACTGATGGGCGACTTCAATGCGAAGGTGGGCAAGATGCAGGCTGACGACCACGCGGTAGGTGACTATGGGATAGGCTCTAGAAATAGCAGGGGAGAGTTATTAGTCGAATTCGCGGATAGAAATAATTTACGGATCATGAATACCTTCTTCCGCAAACGGAAAACAGGAAATGGACCTGGAAGAGCCCCAATGGTGAAACTAAAAATGAAATCGACTTCATACTATGGCTAAACCTGGCATCATTCAGGATGTGGCCGTCCTCGGAAAGGTGCGTTGTAGCGACCACGGAATGGTAAGGTCTAGAATTAGTTTAGACTTGAAGAGGGAACGGAAGAAGCCAGTGAAGAAGACCATTAACGAGTTAGCCATAAGAGGGAAAGCACAGGAGTTTAGGATAGCGCTGCAAAACAGATAATCGACTTTAACTAAGGAAGACGATCTTGATGTTCGTTCAATGCACGATAATCTGAGATCAATAATTACGGAGTGCGCAGTAGAAGTAGGCGGTAGGACAGTTCGAAAGGATACCGGGAAGCTATCTCAGGTGACGAAAGATCTGATTAAGAAGCGCCAAAGCATGAGGGCGTCTAACACTACCGATAGAATGAAACTAACAGAGCTATCAAAGTTAATAAATAAACGCAAGGTAGCCGACATAAGGAAGTTTAATATGGAGAGAATCGAGCATGCTCTAAAGAACGGAGGTAGCCTAAAAGCAGTGAACTGGAAACTAGGCATATGTAAAATCTAGATATACGCACTAAGAGACAAGCAGGGCAATGTCATTAGCAATATGGATAAGATAGTTAACGCAGCCGAAGTGTTCTACACAGACCTTTACAGTAGCCAATGTAATCAGAGCGCCAATGAGAAAGACAGCAGTGCACAGCAATGCGTCATCCCGCCAGTAACGAAAGATGAAGTAAAGAAAGCCTTAGAAGCAATGAAAAGGGGAAAAGCAGCTGGGGAGGATCAGGTAACAGCCGATCTGTTGACGGATGGAGAGGACATCGTGCTAGAAAAACTAGCCACCCTGTATACGCAATGCTTTCTGACCTCGACTGTACCAGGAGCTTGGAAGAATGCAAACGTTATCTTAATTCATAAGAAGGGAGACGCCAAGGACTTGAAAAATTACAGGCCGATCAGCTTACTATTCGTTGCCTACAAAGTATTTACTAAGGTAATCTCTAATAGAGTCAGGGCAACGTCAGACTTTAATCAACCAAATGATCAGGCAGGCTTTCGTAAAGAATATTCCACAATAGATCATATTCACACTATAATTCAGGTGATAGAGAAATGCGCAGAATATAACCAACCTCAATATATAGCTTTCATTGATTGCGAGAAAGCATTCGACTCAGTGGAAACCTCAGCAGTCATACAGCCTTTGCGTAATCAGGCGGTAGAAGAGCCTAATGTCAAAATACTGGAAGATATATATAGCAACTGCACAGCTACTATAGTCCGTCATAAAGTCAGCAATAAAATTCCAATAAGGAAGGGCGTCAGGCAAGGAGACACGATCTCGCCAATGCTGTTCACCGCATGTTTACAGGAGGTATTTCGAGGCCTGAATTGGGAACAGTTGTGAATAAGAATAAATAGAGAATACCTAAATAATCGGCGATTTGCGGATGACATTGCCTTGCTGAGTCACTCAGGAGGTGAAATGCAAATCATGATCAATGAGTTAGACAGGCAGAGCAGATCGATGGGTCTAAAAATTAACATGCAGATAACCAAGGTAATGTTCAAAAGCCTAGCAAGGGAACAACAGTTCACAATTGGCAGCGAGAACCTAGAAGTTGTGACGGAATACGTCTACTTAGGGCAGGCAGTGACAGCTGATCCGGATCATGAGAGGGAGGTAATTAGAAGAATAAGAATAGGGTGGAGCGCATATGGCAAATTCTCGCAGATCATGAGTGGCAGTTTACCAATTTCCCTCAAGAGGAAAGTGTACAACCGCTTAATCTTACCGTTACTCACCTACGGGGCAGAAACGTGGAGGCTAACGAAAAGAGTTCCGCTTAAGTTAAGGACAACGCAGCGAGCCATGGAAAGAAAAATGATAGGTGTAACGTTAAGAGACTAGAAGCGGGCAGAGTGGGTGAGGGAACAAACACGGGTTAATGACATCCTAGTCGAAATCAAGAGCAAAAAATGGGCTTGGGCAGGGCATGTAATGCGAAGGCAAGATAACCGCTGGTCCTTAAGGGTAACGGAGTGGATTCCAAGAGAAAGTAAGCGGAGCAGGGGGCGGCAGAAGATTAGGTGGGCGGATGAGATTAAGAAGTTTGCAGGCAAAAGGTGGATGCAGCTGGCAAAGGATGGGGTAATTGGAGAGACATGGGAAAGGCCTTTGCCCTGCAGTGGGTGTATTAATGCTGATGATGATGATGATTATTATCCTCACCATCAGGTTGTTTCCAATATAGAAAGCTTATAAACTTCACGTTGCTGCAGTCCTTGGAACTCACCTAGCACTACGCCTTAACTCAGTGTAAAACAAAAGAACAAATACATGTGGTTGACTGATGTTTGCCTACTTGATTGCACTCTTCCATGAAGTATTCATGTCGGGTCTTCGAAGAAAGGCTTGATAATTTTTTTAGTTAATTTTTCAGCAAATTGTGCTACTGGTTTTTAGTTTTTGCTTTGGAAACATTAGCAATCTGCTGTTAATCTCTGTGTTGTTATTTCGGAGAGAATCTCTGGGTAATGACTAAGATTTTTCCTTGATTTATCGCCAGTGGTTCAGATTTCCATACAAATCTGCCAGGTTTATATCAAAGTACCAAGAGCAGTGCTATTTTGGTCCAAATGAGTTCGATTATGAGCGAATGACATGAGACCTAAAAAGAGTAACACTTGGCGTCCGTTCAGCATTAGCGTATTCTCGGAGACGGTTGTCTGTGGGGATGTTCAGTATAAAATGAATATTGCTTTATGAGAAGTAGTGGTAGTTTGTTCTGAATGTTTGAATTAAAGACGTTAGAAGTTATTTTGTCATCTCTCTTTTTATTTCCAGCGCTCATCAAGCTCCTGTTACAGACAATTGCTTTACTTCATTGCCTTCTAATCTTGTGTCAAGATGAGTAGCTTCTAAAACGTGGAATGGTGAAAATAAACTTCAGTAGAAAGTTAGAGGTCCTCGTCTTTTGTCATTCCTTCTGGAATTCAGAAATCACTCCTGTGTAATAAGATATAATAATTACAATCCCAGTGGTAATGCGAAAATTGACGACTCCCTCGCATGCCTTACAATACGTTTTTCTTACCAGTGTTCGTCACAATATGCCAGTGGTACCTGGATGCCTGTTTCACGGGAATAATAATAATAATAATAATTGGTTTTTGGGGGGGAAGGAAATGGCCAGTATCTGTCTCATATATCGTTGGACACCTGAACCGCGCCGTAAGGGAAGGGTAAAGGAGGGAGTGAAAGAAGAAAGTAATAGAGAGGTGCCGTAGTGGAGGGCTCCAGAATAAGTTCGACCACCTGGGGATCTTTAACGTGCACTGACATCGCACAGCACACGGGCGCCTTAGCGTTTTTCCTCCATAAAAACGCAACCGCCGCGGTCGGGATCGAACCCGGGAACTCCGGATCAGTAGTCGAGCGCCCTAACCACTGAGCCAGGGCGCTCGACTACTGATCCGGAGTTCCCGGGTTCGATCCCGACCGCGGCGGTTGCGTTTTTATGGAGGAAAAACGCTAAGGCGCCCGTGTGCTGTGCGATGTCAGTGCACGTTAAAGATCTTATCGCGATTTTAGGCATCGATGCTCAGAGTCCTGAATGACAGCCGGAAAGGCCGCTATTACCCCTTAATTTTTACCTGCGTGTCTGTTTTTCAGATGTTGCTTTGAACGAGAGATCTGCGAGGTAGTTAAGGATGAATGAAAAATCATAATGGCGTATTATAAGTCCCAATACATCCACTTTGAAAAAGTTACTTCAAACCGCAACTTTGCTGAAACATGTGAAAGCCATAGTACTCGAATTGCTGGCGCTCCCTGTTTCCTTCATCTTCCACTACCATTGGAAATATCTTGGCAGACGAATTAATTGGCCGTATGAAGCTATGCTGATTTGAAATCAGACAGATTAAGAACTTTACGTAGAGCTCCATTTAGCATATGAAAAATTCATTTACACCCTTCGGCGACAACATATATGTACGACTCGCGTTACCCTTGTGGGCAGAGACAGAGAGAAGCTATTTACTGAAAATAAAACAGGGAATTTATCCGGCTTTTAGATATTGGCATGCTACTCTGTGCGGGGAAAGAATTGGGAGATAAAGGCGAAAAGAGCGGGGCGGAAAAAGTAAACAAAGTGTAAAAAAAGAAATAAAAAAGTGAGAAGATAAAATGCTGCCATTAAATACGTACTAAGGTGCCTCGCTGAGTAATGACGTTATATATGAAATGATGAAGTGGATAATCCGATAAATGGGCTAACAAAATTCACTGCGAAAAGAATGCATTAGGGCTACATGCAAGGTGAAATTACAGCTTGTCAAGGTGTCCAATATCTTCTTAATAAGCTAACAAAAAGTTAATTGCATGTCTCTGTTGCCTAGGGCAGGCTGAAGAACCTAAAGCGCTGTCTACTGCTAGAGGTTCTGGGGCGAGCTTTTCCTTGCACTGTTCATAGTACGCACGCTCCTGAGCATATGCAGGGTGGTCGAGCAGGATATGTTTCAGAGTTTCGTTGGAGCCGCAGTTGTCCCAATGCGGACTGTTCACTTGACCGAAACAATATCAGAAGCCGTTTGTAAGTGATGCGTTAAGGCCAAGTCGGTGATAAAGGGTTTCCAGATCTCAATGAATTCTGTGTGGGAGTGTTGATCTGAGGTGAGGGTTGACTGAGTACAGAAATTGGTAGTGATGTGAGCCCTAGAGCTGATACTTTTCTTCAGAAGCAAATATTTGAGTCGTATGGGATGTGGCAGATTTCGTGAAGAAGGTTCTAATGTTTCGCCGATGTTCGTGGCCTTTACTGGCGGCTTCATCTGCGGTTTCATTGACTAGAATGCACAGTGCACTTGTATCCACTGAAATATTATGCAGTGGCCCGCGTAAATGGTGTAATGATGCACATATCCGATATCAAGAGAAATGGGCTGATATTTAGTGTTTTTCAGCAGGTTTGACTGGATCTGTAAGGATGCTTTTTAGTCGGTATAGATAACCTATCGTCTGGAGGATCAGCGCACGCTGTAGGAAACAGCTTCTTTAATGCCGTGAAGCTGAGCTGTCGTTGAGGATGTCTTCCGCTGTAGCCGGTAAGAAAGGACATGGGTTGTTGAGGGCACATAAAGGCCATAGTTAGACGTTTCTTGAGTAGTTGAAGCGTTGCTGAGGATGTAGATGTGCTGCGTATTTTCCTCAGCTAAATAGGCTAGAGTAGCTCGCAGTAGCGCTGTATGTGGCATACTGCTATTTGCATCCACAGATAGAATAAACTTCTCCACCTTCAGAGGCGAGAGTGTCCAAGAGGGGAGGAGGCAGAGGTAGTAGTTTCTGTCGGTGATTAATATTGGGGAGTGGCAGCAGCTGCATAGCTTGGCCAAAGCCAGAGTCGCAGTGAGGTATGTGGACATTGTGTAGGAAATGTTTCTTCTATTGGATGACATGGCAGAGGTGGGTGCTCATAGTTTCCTGGACAGCAATCACATCTATCGGGAGACAGCCTGGTTCCGCCACGGTTCCTGATACACAGCAGCCCTTTGGGAGGCCAAGGCATATTCGCAAGCAGTAGTTCCGTGCGGCCTGCAGAAGCTTCTTGCTTGTTGCAGATAATCTTTAACGCACCGGTAGGCAAGAGCGCTAGATTCCTATACGTCGGCTTTTTCAAGCTGAACTACTGAAACGGCACTTGCTGCCCCAACGTGTTCCCTCCATAAACTCCAAAACTTGCGATGCTGCACTGATCCTCACGCGAAGTTTTTTTTTTATCTTAGGTGCCCACGAGAGATAACTGCCTATCGCCACACCTAATAATCCCAGTGATGGTACACAAGGTACTGACCGTCCACCTAGGAAGAGCGGATATCTGGTCAACTTTTTTTTCTTGTTAAATCTTTGGGAACACTTTTTTTCTGGCGAGAAACGAAGAACTAGGGGGGCCAGGTACGCCGAAATGTGCTGTAACACTCACTGAAGACGTTTCTGGATAATATGACGTGAACGTGAGGTGTTCCAGATGTAGATGTCATCAGTATAAATCGTTATGCGCTCTCCTCGCGTAAGGTTTTATGTTGTGTGTTTAAGAGTAATGTTGAAGCGGAGATGACGATGCACTGCACCCTAAGGTGTGCCCCTCTGCACTGCGTGAAGTGGTGTAGGTTCTGGAGTGCTCATAAAAATTTGTCGTTCTTTTAAATAGCGTCCAATCCATATGTACAGCTTTTTTTCTCAGGCCAAGACTCGCCAAGGCCGCGAAAATCGTATGGTGAAAAACACATGAAAAGCGGCCTTGATGGGAAGGAAAAGACCGATTGGGATGTATCCAGTATGAAGGAATCCTTAAGCGATGGGACGTTGGCAATAAAATTATCAGTGGCAGACCTATTTTGACGGCACCCATTAATTTCTTGCAGATGCTGATTTCGGCTTTCGGAGAAGGAAGTAATGCGATTGGAGATCATTCGCTTATTAAGCTTACGCACGCAGCTCAGTAGGGCGATGATCCGAAGGATGGCTGTTGGCTGCTTACAAGGTTTCAAAACGGGCACAATTTTCGCCAGCTTCTATTTTGTGGGGGCCTGACCAGTCATCCAGGAACAAATTTAATATTGCAGGAGTCGAATACAGGACTGTGGGGCAGCATTTTGATTGCTTCAGAGGTTACCTCACCGTGTCCACGAGACGTGCGTCTGTTTGATTCCGCGTTTGTTTGATTCAGTGTACAGTGCTCGAGAGACGGAGCTTTCTGCCTAGACACAGACGTCTCATCACAGCATTCAGTAATCAGTGTGCACGCTAGAGTGGAAGTAGAGGGACATGCACCTGGATGCAAGCACCTTGCCCGAGAAGCCATGGGTTACTTTCTGATTTCAATTTGTTTTTTTTTTCATAGTGCAACTGCCCGAGCGCTCGACACAAATGTGAGGCACACTGTGCGGTGCGGACAAATTTAGAAGGGGCATGCTACTGCCCTCTAAAGATTTTCGCACGTTTGGAACTAAAGTTGCAAGCGATAGTATGCATGCACATCATGATTGTGAATGATAGTGCGCCATTTCATAAACAAACGATGATTCTTTAGTTCAAATGGAGAAGGCGTGATTGCAGTTAGAAAGAAATAGCCTACTCCGTTTACTTACGCCTGCACCTCCGCCGCTTTTTCGAATTGCACAATCTATTTTAACAGCAAAGAATTTTGTTTACTGGGCACAGCCCGATTTACTGAGAAACTAGGTACTATTGGTAGCAGAACATTCATATCATTAACAGACTGACTTTGCTTAAAACTATAGGTTCCACAACAACAAACTTATCCGAATACTCAATGGTAAATTCTACCAATTTGGTTCCAACATTAAATCGGGTGCTGAACTAAAATCGTGTTGACTGAACACATGAAGCGGTGCTTCTCTTACAAAACTTCTTTAGACTGTCACTATAATTCTGTCTATAAAGTCGATAGGCAAACTCTAGAGAACAGTCTGCAGGCAACACAAATCCTATATATAGTCAGTACATAGTCCATAGATTTATGGCCATACACTTTTATAAGACTTTGGTCTATAGACATACTATAGACTATGAATAGAGAAAAGTAAATATAGTTAGGAATGCATTAGAGTATATAAGAAGTCTATAGACTATCTATAGACCATTTTTATAAGGGTTATTAGCAAACGCTCAAATATCCAATTTTGTGGACCAAACAACGAACAAGTAAAATGCCATATCGAAGATTTAAATATAGTATTGACGCTATCAGTGAGCAAGCTGAAAAATATGTATTACTATTATGCGGAATAGTAATCTTTGCGAGAAGACCAAGTTTATGTCTCAAAATTAATAAAACCCACGATGTGCACAGATTTATCTTTTGTTTAGGCAACCTGATTACATTTGCAACATTCAGAACTCGCAATTTGAACGAACGTTGCGAAGGAGATCGCATAATGTCGTGTAAAAAATATTCTACGGATTTATATATGCACGCAAGAAATTCATGCCTACAGTAGAGCCCCAACAGTCGCAAGTTTCTGCAAACTGCTTTTCGGTCCTCTGTTCGACCTACCAAGGAATATGCCTGTATTGTATGGGACCCTACTTTGGAATTATGATTTCAAAAATTGGAGAAAATATACAACTGGGCAGCATCATTTCACTCGGGCAAGTACGGCCAATAGATAGTTGTACAGAAATGAAAGCTGATCTTCAGAAGGAAAAACTTGCTTTACCTAGCAGAAAGCTCAGACTAAAGTTGCTGTGTTTATTATTTCACGGCAAGAAACGAGATCAATGATGAGAGTTATCTTAAATTGCCCTTTTGCGTTCCTAAATGACATGAACAATCTTCTAAAATTCGAGATAACTGTGCAATGACCAACTTGTTTCCGAATTCATTTTTTGTTGCACCTCTGTAACGACGAAAACGGCTCTCGTGAATGCAGGTGGGCTCTATAAACACAGATGCGTTTTTTTTCAGTATATGACCCCTCCCTATAAGACCTTCGGCAATGTGGCGTAGTTCTTTAGTAAATAATAAAGAATAATGTTGCTGTCCCCCTATAAAGAAATTCGCCAAGCTTTTGCCGCAAATTGGAGAAAATATTATATTTTGTTAGCATGGGAAGATCACAATTCTCTCAAATAATTTTCTTTTCAGCATTCAAGATCCAAAGGAAAACAATTCCATGAATCGAAAGAGGTTATTGGAAATATTATTTCATTGACATTTTAAATTTTGGGACATTTTCGAAACCCTACATAAAACGCAAGCAACCCTAGCTTCAAAACACGTACATAAGGCTGTAAATCTCCAACAAGCTGCGCGTCCAATTAGCTTTTCTCGTCGTATATCATCTTGGAATTCTTTCAAAAGTCTGCGTATATTTAATCAACCTGCGTACCTGTCACTGCTAGCGGACACGAATGTCTGATGAGACTATTACTGGGGCGCAATTACAACTCGCCATCACATGAAACTGACATGTATAGGATAGAACTCTTGTCACAAACGTTTTGTGTTGATCCTTACTGTTGAAGGTTGGAGCAGTTGTCAGATGAGGCATTAGCTGCGTTTAGCTGCGTGGAGCCCATTTATATAAATAAGCAATAATAACTGTCCTGAGCCCTTATAACGCCAAGAATTCAAATTATGTGGTTTATAGTTTATGGAGGTTTAACGTCGCATATCTACTCCATCTATGAGGGCTAATTAAATGAGCAAGTGTTTCACAGTTGAAGTTAATTTACTTCGAACCTATTTCGCTACTCGCTGCACAATTAAAAATGACATTTTAAATCTCGGACGGCAGATCTAATAAGCAGTGACTATTAAGCGTTTTTACCTTCTATTCCCTCTCTATTGTGATTTAATTGACGTTGTTGGCCGATCTCTTCAGTGTATAAACGCTGAGATTCATGGAGCAGGATTAGAAGCAAGCCCTTCGTCGCATTTCAATCGCCGTCCCCTCTGCGCTGCAACGAGGTACGAGTCGCAGTGCTGCACATAATTTCTTTGTTTGCTTACCATATAGTGCGCAATTTTTTTGAAGTAGCATTCACGCTGATCGGTAGGAAATGGTTGCCATTCCTGTTTTTAAGTTACTTATTATTATTTGTGTATTTATTTTCGGCGAAAGAATCCTAGGCCTCCCGAAGTAAGATAATCTCGTTTCGTTGAAATCCTTGAACTACGTTGTTGGCTATCTAGTACGAATAGTTAAATTTGTTCAAGAATCAGCCCTTGATATAAAGGCCAATACTTTGACGCTTCTCTTTTGGGGCTTAGAAAATATTTCTTCAGGATAAACAGCAACGCACGCTGCCGAAAAGAAGTGTGTGGCCTCAAATTAAATAAACATTCATTTCAAGTAAATATAGCCACAGTGCGTGTGACTATCTTGGCTTTCTTTAGAAAAAATAATGTTAGATGATGTTGTGGTGCGAAACTATTTTCCTGTGTTTTTTTTTGGCAAAGTACTGTTCTTGGTTTTATGGCCGCCATCTTAAATTCGTAAATGTTAGTAAAACACAGTGGTACAAAAAATTGTAAAAATACGTACTTGATATGTACCATGAAATTGTTTCATAGAAATACTAGGCAGTGATTTTTTATATTTTTTATTGCTAGGTACCTAGGTAATCTTCAATGATTAAAATTAAAGGGATGCTTCTTGGGTCTTGTGCGTGGGGCCTCATTCCAGGGCTCCACTGGCTTGAGCTGTAAACGTACAATAAAAGGTTAGCTTGAAGTTTTTCTATGGTGTTCGTAATATCACAGTTGTTTATCCTGCTACTTCTCCCCACGTGAAGAAAATAAAGAAGCCGATAAAAGTTTTTTTAATGAAAGGAACCTATACGATATCTGAGTAACAAGTTAAATTTCAGTGGAATTTGTTTTTTTCTGGCGCTTCGAGCGTGATGTGCGCAGTGGGGTGTCCATGTACAATATCGTAAGGTAGCGCTCTAGAGTGAACAAGTTAATAGTATTTACTTCAGAAAATTTATTTGAAACAGAGTTCCCTTTTAGCAAGAAAATATTTTGTAACTTCAGGAGATACACCCGACTCTGCAACATTTCGTGGCGTTTTAACCGAATTGAGTGCAGCCGTCGATGCAAACGAGACAGAGGACCTCCGCTCTATTGTCCGCTTGCGGTGATGCGCTGGGCTAGGATGATTCTAATTGTCTATTTCGTTTTACTTATTTTCGGTAAATCCTACAGCGCTGAATCATTATAGCAGTCGAGTGGATACAAGATTAAATGAGGAGCAGTGAAATAAAATCACATGCGAGAAAGAACAAGAAAAGGTGGACGGAAACAAAGGAGAAATGTGTCAAGATAAATTAATCAATAAATATGCAAGAGGAGGAGCAACAGTGCATTCGGTCAACAAGTAAAAGTTTGGAACGACAGCAAAATAACAAACGATTTATTAGCCTTAAAAATATATCTCGATGACAGCTCATAACTTCAGCCGGCAACTTGTTCCGATCAGGAGGAGCGCATAGAAAATAAATACTTTTTGCAGCTTCTTTTGCAGGTAATTTTCCCTATTTTAAAACTGTGAGCTGTCATGTTAGAAATATAGTAGGGTGCTCTCAGCTACTTCTCTTTATCAATGCCTGTCGTGTCGGTGTATATTGATTGCAGAAGTTTGAGTTTTGCTTCTCACGTCTTATCTGTAGCGGCTCCAGTTCGACGTGTTGCTTTATCTGTGTTATGAGGACAAGTCTGGACTGCTGCATCACTGAAGCCAACACATAACAGGAGCATTACTCAATCTCGCGTGCTACATATCCCTGAGCTACCGAAAACCCCGTTAAGTTCACGTGCCGCTTTCAGTCCTAGCATCCACATCGTGACCATTGTTCCTCCAAAGAAGCAGTATAGAGCCAGCGTTGTTCGAGAAAAAGAACCGTGGGGTCAGAACGCAGGCAAAAGTGGGAACATTTCTTCGGGACCGTACCGTATTCTGCGGGCATGAAGAAATCGCTGTTTTGCTTCCGCCGCAGTGTTTCGTTGCACGTCGGTGTGCAGCTGATCGTTTTAGGTCTCCCAATACAATTATAGAATGCTGCCCCTCCACCTCTTCACGCTCACCTGGGTGCTTAGGAGAATGGAGGAGATAATCAAAGATAAAGTGGGGAACGGCACTTATGTTTATGACGTGCCACGAGCAGGCCACCACAGAATTAATAGCAGTGGTTTAGCTCGGCTATTCCAGGGTATACGTAGCGTGAGCTTCGCTGAGCCGCTGAGCACCAATTTCGCTCTTCTGCTCCATGGCTATACCACACCTGCAAACGCCCCGCTATTTGTATACCCCCACTGATACCTCTGCGCATGCGCACAAAATGAGAGGCGCTATAGAGCAGCTCCGGCGCCGCGTCAGACTTGGCTACTGCGCAACGGAGGCGCACAGCTGGGCACGCGCCGGCGCCAGTGCTTCTGCCGCGGCTATGAACAGCAAGACGCGCGCGGCGGCGATGGCTCTGGCGCCGTGTGGCATCACTGTTCCTCGCGCATGCGCAGCACGTCTATCTAGGAGCCACGCGAAAATGCTCAACCTCGGCCAGTGTAGGTCACGCTACTTACATTAAGTACGCTAACATAAAGTACATGAAAGGCATCCAGAATCGCAGCACAAGCCTACGGCCACTCTCCTCTCACCATGTCCTCTTTGCGCATTTCGCCACAATAATGATAGCTTGCTGGAATTTACTCTAAACCCGAACTAAACACTGATTTTATATTCAAGGAATAAAATGCGCAAGTTTGCCATTCCTTCCTTGAAGGTATAAAAATGCGCACTAGTAAATACACATAGCGGCCATGATATGGCGTAAATTGATGAGAGCAGGGCAGGAGGGTGGCAGGACACCCCGCCTTTTATGTTGGAAGCGGGAGTGAAGCGTTTTAGAAAAATATCTGAAATAGAAAACATTTTCTTCCTGCATTCCAGGTCGGTGAAATTATGGGAAGCCTATCAGGACTCGTCGCTTTGGCAGCCGTCACGACGGGTATGTTCACAGGATGTATCGAATGTTCAATGACTGAAGAAGCAGCTATTAGGAAGAAGTAACAATCATATTTGATGACTGCCAAGTGTTCAGAGGTATTTAGTAACTACACTTCTAGAAAAGGCCTCTATTGCGCACTTCATTGACGTTCAACCAAGTTAAATAACTCATTTTTTGTTTTGGATTCCTCATTACTGTTCGTGGTAGGTGGAGTAATTTAAACATAAAAGTACGGGATGTATAGTCGGCTGATTTTTTCTTATCTGTGCACTAAGTATGTATGAGATTGGGCTGTAAGACTCCAATGACGAGGTCGACATACGATTAAGCGCTTCTCGAAACAACAAGAAAATTACGAAACGTGTATTGACCAACTTTTGGTAGCATTTTGAACACATGTGCCCGTTCAGTGCGTATCTGTTTTCTAAACCACTTTCTCGCGTGCGACACTGGACTCCTCAGACAATTCCGGCGTCTGCAAATTTCTTAATCCACCAAATTAAAGCTGAAGTTTGCGTAGCGAATAGCGGAAGTTGCTTTGATAAATTTAGTGCTTTGATAAATATAGTGCGAGAGCATTCATTAGTGGATTTAAGGCAAGTTTCATATCCGAAGGGTTTGAAAATGTAACACTAATTTTAAAGTTGTAGATTATAATTTCTCGAAAACTAGATCTTATGTGAGATGGGCGAGCCCTGTGGAGAGAAACATTATGGGATAAAACATAGCCTGAAGTAGAGGTAGGGCTTGAAGTAGGCGACTTCCGACTATGTCAAACAATATTGTGGAGCCCAAAGACAGCAAAATATTTTATAGCGACTGCTATTGTACGCATGTTTACCGTCTATGCGATGGCGACTTTGGTATCGCTACCGTTGTCAGAGCACTTCATTCTACCAGTCGCGAAACTTCCCATAATAATGGATGAAGGAAGTTAAGAGAAAATAAACGTTTATAGCGAGGAAGCATTCATGTATCAAGCAACGGTAGCAGCTGTCCAAAATATGAATGTTTAAGTATTAAGGGGGCGCACGAAATCAAGAACGTAACTGTTTAGTGTATAAATTTCGAGATTGTTGATAAACATGCCCCAGCTTAACAACCACGTAAGTTAAACTGATTCATTAACAACGGCAAACAGGTTTGGCAGTTGGGCTCATAAATTAAGAGATTAAGGAAGCAGATAGGAAAATCTTTTCAGATGGAAATGGTGCTATGTGGAAATGGCATTTAGTTGCCGCTTCTAGATAGCGCTGCCGCTGGTGGTGCACGATGGTGCTGCCGGTACACGTGAAGCTCTAGAGTTTCGTAATAGCCAGGAGGTGCTCAATTTTTGAAAGTATAAGCAAGTAGGAGTTGACTAAAAGATTCTTGGTTAATGTCAAAAGAGTACTTTGGAAATAGGAAGAAAACTGGCAGTTAATCGGATGATGTTGAGCGCTTTAGAAAGTAATGCCCGTACAACACTTGTCACCAACCAGATACGATGGGGAGGGTAATAATTAATAAATAATTTTAATAATTATTATCACGACTACATTTGACTTTAGTCAGCCAAATGAATAGGCGGGCCCCGTAAAGGGTCCTGGACTGTAGGCTCTATTCACCATTCAGGTGACACAGAAACGCGCAGAACATAAACAACCCCTACATGTAGACCATGTACTGATTATGAGAAACTAGTTGACTCAATGAAAACCCCAGCAGTCATGCAGTAATTGCTGAAACAGGGTATAAAATAGTCTGATGTGAAAATACTGGACTACAGGGCTACCATTGTCCTTCATAACGGCAGCAATAACATTCCACTAAGGAAGGGCGACAAGCAAGGACACACGATCTCACCAGTGCTATTCACAACCTGTTAACAGGATTTTTTCTCTGACCAGGATTGAGAACAGTTGAGGATAAGAGTAAAGGAAGAATACCTAAATAATCTGCGATTGCCTTGCTTAGTCACTCGGAAGGTTAACTGCAAATCATGGCCAATGAGTTAGACTGGCACAGCAGAACGGTGGGTCTAAAATGTAATCTGCAGGAAACCAAATAAATATCGAAGAGTCTGGCTAGGCAACAACAGCTCACAACTGGCAGCGAGGTGCTTGAAGTTGTAAATTAATACGTCTACTAAGGGCAGGGAGTGACAGCTTATCCGGATCATGAGAGGGAAATAACTAGGAGGATACGATTTTTGTGGAGCGCATACGTCAGGCTCTCTTAGATCACGAATGGCAGTTTATCGATATCCCTCAAGAAGAAAGTGTACAGGAGCTGTATTTTGCGTGTAATCACCGACGGGTCAGAAACGTGGAGGCTAACGAAAAGGGTTCAGCTTAAATTAAGGAAAAGGTAGCGACCCATGGAAAGAAAATTAATAGGTGCAACTTAAAGCGACCGGTAGCTGGCAGAGTGGGTGAGGGAACAAACGCCGGTTATTACCATCCTAGGCGAAATCAAGAGGAAGAAATGGGCTTGGGCAGGGCACGAAATGTGATGACAAGATAACCGGCGGTCATTCAGGGTAACGGAGTGGATTCCAATAGAAGGCAAGCGTCGCATGGGGAGGCAGAAGGTTAGGTGGGCGGATGAGATAGAGAAGTGGGCGCAGCTGGCAAAGGACACCGTTAATTGCAGACAATGGGAGAGGCCTTTCCCTGCAGTGGGTCCATTAAGGTTGATGATGATGATGATTATGATGATGATGGAAGAATTCAGCAGCACTAATGACAGGGCAGCAGTTATCGTGGTTACGAAGAAAAGCATGTTACAACAGAAGTTGCTACAGGATGTCGCACCTACATTCAGTCACAATCACCAGATAATCAAACTCACCCACGATGGCATGAAATCGAACATCATAACAGCAAACATACATTACAGACTGCACTGCTGGGGGACTTCTATGCAAAGGCAGGCGGGTTACAGACAGGATACGAGGGAGTGCGTTACATTGGCTTAGGTTCCAGGAACTCTGGAAGAAAATGCATAAGAGAGGTTGAAGAAAGAAATATTTCACCTGACATTAATAGCGTTTTACCACTTACGTTAAAAGCTGAAGAGGACCTCGAAGAGCCCTATGGGCGAATTGAAATAATATATTATGCTGCTGACTGTCAGCACATCTGTTCATCGCGTAAGTTGCGGAAGTGCTGGCCAATGTGAGATGTAGCGCCAGCAGGATAGTAAGGTCTCGAAATAGCTTATAACGAAAAAAATACCAGTTTTAACCAATAGGGAAGCAGCACATCAACAAATTAACGGTGAGAACGAACCGACATACCGCTTTTATAAGGGCGATGACCTTAGTGTTCAGCGTAGGAACTATAATAACACAGATATCAATTCAGAGTTATGATTACTGTGAGAGCAATACATTCTTGAAATAGCGCTAACATTATATGAATCCATAAAGAAGAGAACGGCTTCAGTTTAAAATCTGCGACTGAACAGCTTACTGTCCGCTGCATACAAGGTGGTTCTAGAGTAAACGCTAATAGAATTCGGCAAAACAACGACTTCAATCAGCCAAAATACAAACTTGCAATTTTTAAAGGTTACTCTACAATAAACAATGTACATGCACTAATCCAGGTGAAGGCAACTGCGAGGGTATAAGGAACTCTTTTATATACCTTTCACAAAAATTCAAGAAAAATCTTCACTAACTATGCAGAAATTACGAAACAGGCAGTATAGGAGTCATAAGTAAAATAATTGCCAAGTGTAAATTAAGGCAGCACAGCCTCAATCCTTAATAGAGAAAGTAAAAAATTGCCATTAAGGAAAGCTGTCAGGTACGTAGCAACGATCATACTAATGCAGTTCGCTGTGTGTTTACAGGAGGCATTGAGAGATTTGGATAGAGAATACTTGATGATAAAAGTCAGTATAGAGCCCGTTAGTATTGTGTGATTCGCAGATGACAGCCTGGCTCAGTAGTTAAGGCGACGAATTCAAAAAAGAATAGTCACCCAGACAGGCAAAGGGAAACAGTGGATGTAAAAGTAATATCGAGAAAATGAAAGTACGTACAATAGCCTCGGAAGGAAAGAATATTTTAGAATAGAACGGGAAGCTGTAGCAGGGCTACCAGAATAAAGCTTCTCAGGGCTGGTAGTATCCGCAGATATGAACCACGAGGTACAATTAACTTCGACAATATGGTCAGGTTTTATTACTTAAGCACCTGCTCAAAACTCATGAAAGGAGCTTTACCACTGCCCCTATAAGTTGAAGTATATAGGAGCTTTATTTTCATCGTCATCATCAACAGCCGGACTCCGCCCACTGCAGGATAAAGGTCTCTTCGATATCTCTCCATTTAGCATGTGCTGTTCCAGCTGCGACATCCGTATCCCCGTAATCTTCTTTATCTCTTCCGCCCACCTAATTTTATCCCGCACCCTGCTAACCGCACGGTTACGCCTTCAACAGCTACGCGGCTGAACCCGACAACGCGCACCTCAGAGCTGCTCTCTAAATTTCGGTCACTACAGAAGAAATGAGAATAGGCAGGGCATATAATGTTACGGCAAGATATGCGTTGGTCGTAGAGCGCAACGGACTTGGTTCCATGGGAAGCCAAGAGCAGCAGGGTGCGGGAGAAAGCGAGGCAGGCTGATGAGGTTATTCAGATTCTGAGAAAACGATGGCTACACCTGGCATGGAGAGGATTCCTTTAAATGAATTGAGAAAATAGTTTTTAACCCTGGAAAAAATATATAAAGCGCACTCAGGACAATCGGACCAGGAAAACCAAACAACAGAAGCGCTTACGAGCAACTGGGCGTTTATTCAAGAAACACGCAAAAAGAGAGAAAAAACCACAAAAAAAGGCTTCACGCAGGCGCGTCAGGATAACTGCTCACGCAGGCGCGTCCAGATAAGAACACTCCTTTTTGTGCAGAAAAAACCACGGAGTCGGCAAAAGTTTTTAACTACAAGGCACTGATGAGGATGTTACAATCGGATTAATGCGGAACACTGCGGTCTAATGTGCTTTGGAAATGTGGAGCCCGCATGACGGAATGATGTCGAATTTCCTTACTTTCTCTAGTTTCTTAGTCTCTACTGGTTTAAGAATTATCGCTCCAAAATTTTCGTTCAATCTCCAAAGCAAAAACTTTTGCATGGCAGTGTCAAGCCGTCATTATTGTTCAAAGTAGCTATGATATTTTATTTTATCCAAAAAGTGCAAAATATTGAAGAATTTACGTATTCGCGTCGATATTCTTGCTTTCTCGCAGTTACGATGCTTCTCCATGCACACCAGGCGTCCGCTCTTGGTGCATCATATTTTCCGTGGTTAGAAGGTGGACGCCGTTTTGTAACAGAACCCGGCCACATCGACTGATCAAGAATTTGAAGAAAATGGTGGCGGTTGTTTTGCAGTTTTCTTTTTCTCACCCTCCCGGAGATTTGAAGAATGCTGGAAATAAATATTGAGCCAAGATTCTGTGACGTCATGTAGTGAAATAGCTTTAATGTGAATATTGTACGATGAACAGTTGAGAAACTGCTCCAAGTAACTGTCCTTGTCAGCCTAACCATTAATATATAGATTAAGTTCAAAGTCGCGAATTAATTTTCCTCTATTTAAGAGGCAACGTGAAGGAGGCCAAATTTTTTTTGTGCATCCTCACTTCTCCCGTTCTCAATGCCCGCAACGCCTTCAACAATGATCTTCGAAAAATGCGACTACTTTATAGCATCGGTGGCTGCACCGCGCTTTGCGGAGATGTCTCGACAGTTTTTCACACTGAGAATGTTTTCTGGGTCTTTGTGACGTAAGCATGGGATTGTCCACGTGAAGGGCTCAGCCACACAAAGCCAGCAAGTTTAAGTGGCTTTCCTGTATGTAGCCCCTGACTCCCGAGAACCAAAACTACTCTGCCAGGCTGGTGCACCACCCTCTGCTCAAGAAAAGAGCACGTCCGGTGCCCTATGCTGGGTTTAGTTCGTTCACGCTTGATCACCCCCCCCCCTATTTTGTTAGCCTTCTTTTTATCCTTGCAGGAAAATATATAAGAAACAACATAAAGAAAGAGGGAGGCAATCAGGCCGAGGAGCGCTTTGCCAAGCTGAAAGCCATTTCAAGATAAATGAAGTTGTTCTAACCGCTCAAACTACGAAACGATAATATTTAAAGGCAAAATCAGCAAACAAAACAAAAATAAATGAAAGAAGAGGAAGCCGAAGTTCATGGCGCCAATGTTCAATACAAGCGGAAGACGGGAAAGAAGTCATCTAGGATGTAGAAGCCTAAAGCGTTAAAGAAAGAAAAAGAGAGCAGTATCATGAAGACATGAAACGTGGATATATGAGATAACAGAACGAGTAGGAAAAATATTGGTATTGAGCGTTTGTGTGCAGAACATTAAAGGCAACTAAAACGATGCAAGGGAACAATTAATAAGACGGCAAAGATAGACCGACGCAGAGGTTAAAAGCGCGAAGAAAAAAGATGTTGCTGACAACCCATTAACAAAACACACATGGAAACGCCGCAGGAAAGGGAGAAAATGCTATACGTATTCAAGACGAAAGAGAGGGGAGAAAAGAAAGCAGGACAGGTGATTGTCCTTACTTCCCCAGACACCTTCAATTCGACTGGCATCGGATGCTTCTTCCCGCTGCGTGTTCGGTGTGCCTCTGCCGAGACGTCTAAGCAGACATTTACAAGCATCTATTGGTGGGCCGTTTGCTGAAACAAACCTGAATACGGTACATGACTGAAACAGATCTCGCGCTAAACAGCGTTGTTCTTTATGTTGCTTTAACACACAGGCTTCATCGACTACTTTTACTTTACTTGTACTGGAAGATCTTTCAGCTTGCTTCAATTTTTCTCTTCTATGCCTTGATGATGTGACAAGACAACCGCTTCTGGTTAGGAGCAGTGCTGAAGTAGCCTCATGGGGGTAATCTTCATGATGCTGTTTTGTCTATTATTTGAGCATTTATAGCTTGTCTGATCAATCTGGAAGGAGGAATACACTTGTGTCATATCATCTGGTGCGCCATTTCCCCATTGTGAACCCATCAGTGCAGGCTGCCAAAAATGTCTAGCTTTAGACTGTTGTTTTAACGTGGCGCAGCTGGCAACGGCGTCATGTTGGCAAACGGCGGTATCGAATAACACACTGCAATCATAAGAACAAAAGAAACAGCAAGTGTATCTCCTATTAACTACCTTCCTTTTATTAGCATCCACTCCGTGCCGCTTTCAGACCTTCAAACTTGACTACCGTGATTCATGTTATGAACAATACACATTCTTGATGTAGAGACGTTACTTCGAAAGTATAAATGAAAACATAACCGCCTTTTAGGGCTCATAGTTTGACTATTTGGAACGGCCGACTACGTAACAGATTGTGGCCTTTTTATAGTTTGCAAATAAAGAAGCCGACTCATGCCCCTTTTCTCCTCAGGTGCACTCTTTCTAACAACAAAGCGCCATGATACAGCGGACCACCATGCGGCTTTCACATACAAAAAAAAATCTGCTGCGCTCATCGAAATTCAATAACACACGTGATATCTGCGATATGTATCATTAGGCTTAATAAGATCAATGACTTTATGATTTAGAGGATCACTTTCTTCTCAGAACGTACAAAATATATTTTAACCCTATCCTTCAGGTTCAGAACTTTTCTGATTGCTCATAAAGGTAATGAGCTTTCTCCTAATTATGCTGATGGTATGGTCGTGAAAGCTGCAGCTCTCTCAGCGTTTAAAATATTTCTTTCAGCTTTTTTTTTTGCTGAAGCTGTGCAACTGTAATGTGCAGTCAAGCGGCACCTCCATGTTTGTCCGATGCTTCTAGTGTGAATTGAATCCATCAGCACTCAGAAGCCGGCTCACTATTTGAAGGCGCTGCTATCGTTGTGAAGTGAAAGTATCAACTTACACTTCCAGGTAAAAACGTTATTTGCACACATCTTTTTTCTAACATAAGTTTTTAGGCTGTGGCGGTATGCTACATTTAGAATTTTTAAAAAGTGCGAACATGGTTCTATGATATGTATCAGGGAATAAACATCTACCTCTGCATCGTTGACCGGTTCCTCGAACCAATATTAAATCTACACTCACTCAGCATATTTTCTACTCTCCACCATATAATTTCTTATCACCTCTCATGAATTATATACATCTCGCCAACACAGCTTTCGATGCTCATTTTCATTGCTAGCAACTATTTAATTTAAGCAAATTATTGTTTGGCTAGTTGGTGCATTATGTTAAGAAATATTAGTTTTCCATCTTGTTCTATTTTAAATATCCAATATGGACTACAGTAAAAAAGGTCACTAAAATGTAATTTTTCAAGAATTCTCAACAGCATTAGACAAGGTTTACAATCTACCGTTATTTTTGCAACTCTCAGCGCTATACTTGGATTGAGATGTTTTAACTTGCTGTGATTCTTTTATTAGTAACCGCTTTCAATAAGGTGCGTTCAACGACCGTTAGTCGCTCTTAACAGTTGAAACAATACGCATCCCCCATGGGTGCAATTATATTTGTATATATGTAAAAATCGACAGTGAAGTGGCTATCAGTGCCCTTGAAGGCTGAGAATAAGCATGCGTGAGCTTTCTTCTACACTCATGCCATAGAGTACCTGTCAGCGCTGCTCATGCATTTGTAGAGACCTCCCCGTAACAACTGCTTGACGTGACGTGAGGATAGTCACCACCCTTAGAGTCACACTAATTATCAAAGCTACCCTTGTAATTTGGATGCTGTTCCTTTGTACTGAGCCTCCTCTACTCTTTGTTCCATGCAGTACTGTGCTACCTATTCGAGCAGCCTTCCAAATATTAGCCATCGGCCCGATTTCAGGAGTTGTGGGAGCCTAAGTCCTCGAGAACAACGTGGTTCTCCTCACATTAGGGAAAGATTGGGTTTCATCAGCGCATGCTCGCTCGATTATTTAATCGATCAAGGCCAGTCCAGTTTCAACACGCACACACAAATATCAATTTATTGCCAGTTAAAAGCTTGGCCAGCGCGTGGCGAACGCTATTCTTGCTGCTCGTTAAAGATTTTTAGTCTTCACAGTCTACTTCCAATGATTTTCTGGAGAAAGGTTCTTTGCCATCAGAAGAGCAGACCCCCGGGCCAGCATTACTGGCTCATACCCTAGAGGCAAGCAGTCCCTCTGCCACTCCACCTGGCATCACAGTCAACACAAAACCTCTCAGCCCCTTTCAAAACATTCCACCAGCTCAACATGGAGGGCAGCTCTCTTTGGACCAGTCGTGAGCCATCAGAGATGTTATGGCCAGAAGGAACGCTACTTTTGCCCGCCATAATAACGGCCTTGGTGATTACACAGGCATGCAATCCGCATTGCCCTCTTGCCAAATACTGTCCACTAAAGTCCACCTCTATATACAGATATGATCCTGACGATCGCGGTTTTCTAGACACTCAAACCAAGATGCTGTTGCAGCAAGGCATTATTCTTCCGGCAACTGGCTCCTGGGATTTTCCAATTGTTCTATCCCTTGGAGACAAGAAACGCTGGTAAGAAGTAAAGCCCACTATACGAGGGTGCATTAATATGTAGTGCATCCATTGCTCTTAGTGGACATCATACAATACATCACTAGATGTGCCTAGTTTTCAGCAATTAACCTTTATAGTGCTTATTGGCAATTTAGCCTCAGGCCTTCAGACTACAAAAAGACAACGTTTATCACACATCGCCTACTGGCCGTGGCGATCTTCGGCGGTGAAGGCCTCCAAAGCACTGCTTCATTTCATGAGAACTCCTGGCCTCCACGACAAGCTGTCACTTAACTGAGCGCTTGCTGAGTTTGGATAGTGACTTCAGTTCTCTGGTAGTTTATTTTCTCCTTCATCTCGTTATGCCCTCAGTTCTTTCTCCTAGTGCAGGGTAGCAAACCTCCCTGCCTTTCCTCTTCCTCCTTCTCCTCCATCCAGACTCCAAAGGAGCAAACAGATGATATCTCAAGGGCTTATGCCGCGCACAGGCAAGTATGGCATTCTTACATATCTAAACGACGTTCTTGTGTGCGCTGAAAACTTAAGTTCTTTTGCAATCTTACTCAAACAAGCTCTACATTTACTCCACCTCAACCGCCCTAGTTATCTTTGGAAAAGTACATATCCATCACGAGGGTCTGTCCGGGCACATGCACCTCCATGGTGGGGATTCGAGGGGAGGTCTGGACGCAGTAGACCTACTTCCAGGTGGAGCGAAGCCTAACTCAAGCTGCGCGCTGGCTCTGGTGAAAAAGGGGCCGTGAGGGCCCGAAAATGGTCGCGATTGTCCAAACGTTTGTCTGCTGGTGGCGCTCACCTTCAGGGGCACGAAAGTACAGCACACGTCAGAACAGCGTGTGTTTGTTAGGTGAGGTGTGTTTTAGGTGTTTCTTATGATTCCTGAGCAAAAGAGTCAAATTTGGCGAAAATTTGTATTAACAAGATTGGCTTCCTAGCGAAAAAAGCAGCTTTGGTCAAATGTGGGGAAAACTGATGTTTCGAGATATTTCTATTCGAAGTTAAAAAAGGGCTCAATATAAAATTAAACAAAATTACAATGCGCGTTGATGCATGAGTTTTCTGGTCAGCAGTGTAGCCCATTTCGCAAAGTAAAGTAACCGCCGGTTAGCCTCATACAACTAGTGGGCGGCATCCTTGTTCAACACCAAACAACCTGAAAATGTCAGCTCGGGCAATCCTTTCTTTAAAACTAAGCATCGCATGCTGGATATTTTGAGTGCGTTAAGGCCCTGTAGCTCGCTCCAAACAATATTGCTGAAGATACAATTGACCAAAGTGAAAGTTCTGAAGAATGAGAACATCTGGTACACCCAGAGCCCTGCTACGGGCGTATTTGCCATAATTCAGCACCAAGATGGTCAACCCGCAGAATCGATGCTTCCAGAAGAAGTTCTTCAGCGTGATTCATTCCATTACACGCTATAAAAAATACAATATTTGAGATCGTGATTATTACCCTACCGTGTTCCTTATCCATTCTGCGAAACGAGTACTCGCTAACTCCGGATGCCGACGCCGTATGTGTTGTGATTTACCGTTTCTGGTTACGGCAATGATAGTTCACCTCCCGAGCAGCGTTGCACTGCACTTCGACTTGCTGTTTAGTCGTCGTACTGTTTTTTTCCCTGTGCTCTTATGTCGTTGTGCTGTTTTTTTGCTGTGCTGTTTTGTCGCTTTCCCGTTTTGTCTGGTGTGCTGTTCTGACGCGTGTTGTTTTTCGCTGTGCTGTTTTGTCGCCATGCTGGTCTCTCCCTGTGCCGTTCTGTCGCTATGTCATTTTTCCTTGTGCTGTTTTGTCGCTGTGCTCTTTTGTGAGCAGTGTTCTCACGCATGCTGTTTTATCTTGTGCTGTTCGTTCATATCGCCCTCACCTTCACGTGGCTCTTGGCGAAGGTTTCAATGCTGGTGCTGCAGACGATTGGCAAAAAACGCTGCCTTTGCACGGAGCCAACGTGAAGCGCGTCCGCACTTCACGACACCCTAGCGGCCAATCGTCTTGTGGGAACGCCTACGGACCGCAGTCGAAGCCCTCTACAGAGCAAATATTAAGCTTAGAAGATTTGGAGAGCTCTCGCCTTGTTGTCTTGCAAACTCTGTTGTGCACCTACCTCGTTATGAAAGAAAAAAATGATAATGTGTGTCTTGAAAAAGCGTTCAGTTCTAACGAGACACCATTAAGGGTCTCATTCAGCAGAAAAGTCCGCGTTATCCGCTGTCTACGGGGCTGTGTCCAGAAACCCAACACCCTTAACGTCACTAGTGGATGACTGTAATTCAAATATCAGGGGAGAGGACTTTTAATATGAAATAAACTTCGGCGCATGCATCAAAAGACCCAATGTAATAAGATTTATATTTTGCGCAAAGAAAATTCATTGCTTTAATAAGCGACGTAGGCGCGTTCACATGCCTCAACTGCAAGGTAAAGGAGCGGTGATGTATGAGTAGGGCTGACCTAATTTCAGGCTTCATAATATGCTAATTAGTGGGGTGAGTACATTACGCCAGTAAAATTAAGTGCGGAAGAGTTCAAGGACAACAATGCGGAGACTCACTCCTGGCAAATGCGATACATGCCTGAATGTGAACAACGAACACGCACTGCGTGCGAAGAAAAACCGCTGAAAGGAGTCAGTAGCGATATTTCCTGATGCCCTTAACAGCGCAGCTTAAGTGTTTCCCCTAACTTACTTGAATGACGTTTGAGCTTTGCGGCACGACAGGGCCTACCTATGTGTCACCGACAGCCGTTAAAACAACACTGTTGTCCAGCCTTCGAAGAAAACTAGCTTGGTCAGGTACGGGTTTCTTCTTCACAACGTGCGGAACAGGGGCTTTGGCGAGACATGCATGTAGGTTTGGAAACGACTTTTTCTTTTTCGATTATGGTCAGTGACACCTTTCTCATTTCGTCGCATGAAGCGCCACTCTTTTCTTCAATATAAGAAATGACCGCTCCGATAGAAAAGTTAGAATAGTCGCGCCTACGATAGGCGCAATAGATAGCCTCCCTGCTGTAGAGGGTTAGATTCTTTACAACATTTTGTACACGCTTTAGCGGTACCTACAGCTTTACTGCGACTACTGGCTACAACAGTGCACCTCAGTAACTAAAGGCGGCACAATAGCATATCCCACCACCTCTGGAATCACTAAAGTAGTTCGCTTGAAAGGAGTTTAATTGCAGCCAAATTTCATGTACAGACGGAACAGCCGCTTTTGAGGCCAGGCGAACTTTTCCGAGGGAAAGTTGCATTTCTAGGCCCTTATATAATCAGCAGCTTGCGATTCTTTATGACAAAATTTCCTTGCTCCCCTTTTCGCCGCAGTTCAACTTTGCACCACGAGGCAGTTCTTGTAGAAAGCGGCTCGGTTAAAGACCAAAAGGTCGTTCATTAACAAGGCGACATAGAGCTGTGAGACGTGTCGAGCCAGGCTTAGCCTTTCATGTTACGTCCGATAAACATCTCAACTAAAGTGTTTCATCTAATAATACCAGCATCATGTACTTTTACTCAAACTATTCATTCCGGTTGACAAGTTTTTAAGAGAAAAGTCTTCCTTAATTAAGATTCTCTGCCGAAAGTAGTACTGCAACGAAATACTGCAAGCATATGTTACTGCTGTGAAGCTTTTACTGTTGAAGGTGAGTTTTTCGCTTTTAAGGCTTCTCTTGCGCAATTTCATGCCTCTTTGCTATTCCGCGACAGCTTCATTCTGCCTTTTGTATACCAAAGAAATAGTCTTACGCTTTTTTTCTTTTTTGGGAGGGGGCTAGTTAATGACCAGGTTTCGACAAAAAAAACTGTGAATATCAATAGCCTTGTTGACAAGCTCTTTGGATGTGTTGTATAATGAAGTAAGAGACCTTATGGCGAAGACACTAGAGCGAATAACGATGTTGCGTTCTTTACAGGTGAAAATGGGCGAAGATAGGCCGGAGCTCAGTCTTCACAACGTGCCGGAATATTATTCAGGGAAGCTAATGGAGCTCTTTACGAGCCAAGCAAGTGTATCGGAGCCACGAAAACATCAAAGACGCACAGCTGCAGAAAGAGAACGTTAATGGCCTTCAGGATTGTGTGGTCCGTAATTGCCTTATTATAGCAGGTCTTCTGGCTTCGCCATGTGGAGAAGGTATGCTAAAATGGTTTCATTTTCATGCATTATTCAGCAGCTCATGCCTCACTGGAAAACCCAAGAACCTCCTGGTTCCTGTGTTTACGTCTCATCTGAAACTGAATTGCCTTTTCCGCTTTTAGAGCGCAGCACTTTGGCCCCCACTCCTGCGTTTCGCGGCGTCTCCTTTGTCCCTCGTAACCAGGTCTGCAGCCGGGGCAGCGCGCTGCTCAAGCTGCGAGCTGCTCAAGCTCCGCGCGCTCCAGGCGTCATTTCTCCCGCACGTCCAAGCCGACACGCATAACCGCCGCCGTTCGCAACACCGTGTACCCCCCACCACGCCATTTTCCGTGCCGCCGCCGTGGCTCAGTGGTTATGGCGCTCGGCTGCTGACCCGAAAGACGCGGCTCGATCCCGGCCGCGGCGGTCGAATTTCGATGGAGGCGAAATTCTAGAGACCCGTGTACTGTGCGATGTCAGTGCACGTTAAAGAACACCAGGTGGTCGAAATTTCCGGAGCCCTTCACTACGACGTTCCTCATAGCCTGAGTCGCTTTGGAACGCTACACCTTGTAAACCAACCAAACCAACCCTTTTTCCCCCGTGGCGGCGACCGCGCGATAGCCCGCGGAGTTCTCCGGTTGCCGAAGCGCCGACTCGGCATCAGCGTGCCACGGTGCGTGCATAATAAGCCGAAGCGCAGAGCCACGGTCATTTGACTCGCTAGTGGAGTCAGCGGCATCAGTCAGTCGCGGCTATCTCTTTGCCGCGCAACGTTTCTATGCGCTTCCGCGCTGCCTCCCCACGGCTTCTAGCTGTATAACTTAATTGTTCTCTTCGCTTCTCCTGCAATGACACCCCTGTGCGACGGCAATAAAGGGCCGGATCAGTGGCGGCGGATCTTGATATGTGCACCGCCCGAGCCGAAACGCTTAGCCACCGCCGTTCGCCACAGCGAACCGCCTGTCTGTATAAATCGTTTATTCTCTCAGAATTCTTTTTGAGCCATGAGCAAGCCAACCGGTGTATGTCCTTCGTCTGGCGCTGCTCTTAAACGAACTACCCGGCAGAGGCCCAGCGCCGTCGCCGCCAGAAACCAGAGAAGCGTGCCGCCATAGCAGGAGCTTACCGTCGCCGCAGTCGAGATGATCCAGGAGTGCGCGTCGCTAAATCAGAGGCTACGCGCCACAGTTGAGAAGACCCTGCCGTTCGCGCCACTGAGGCCACATGCAAAGAAAGGCTCGAAAAGAATGAGGGTGCCACAAAGGCCTCCTGGTGGCAGCTTACAGACAATTAGTTTGGTAGTACTGTGTTCAGGGTGTACTCGAATTCTTTGCCTCAATCTATCGAAAATCTGAAACAGCTGATGAGCTGCGCTCAAATTTGGCATTAGGAAGTAACGTACTCGTCGGCAATTTCTTTTTCTTGACTAAATCTTTAAGATCGAACGATGAGTCATATCAATATTCGATATTCTGATAACTTTATTATTTTACTAGGAAAGAAAATGCTAATGTTCTGAACACGTACAGACATTTACAAAATTTTCCTGGACACGGATTCGTGGAAAAGAATATTATTTTCCATTTCCTCGCTAACGAATAGTTGCTGCTTGCTTTAGCGGATCAAGTACGCAGTTTTTCAAAAATCTACGTTTTTAATTTGTAAGCTTTGCCTTACCGCGGAAAAAAAATTTTCGGAAAAACGCCTCCCGTAAACGTTTCCCCTTCTACGCACTTATCCGCTATAATTGACGCCCTCAGTACTTTGTTACCTTCTTGCTTGTGTTCATAACGCGGTGTGAGGGCACTTCGGATTCTTGTTTTTGCTTCTGTGTCAAGTAGACTGCTCGTCTTCGCTATTGCGATCACATTTTATTCTTTTAAAAGAACAAAGATTTTGGCAAGCCCTCCTTGAACATCCCTTGAAAGAGAGCATTCAAATGCATTTCTTGATATCCAGTTAATATCTAAATTTCTCTTACTTGGTTTAGGTGTCATTCCCTGGTGAGCACGCTTCGCATTTCAGTGAGTAGCCTGTTTATTCTGTCTTCATAGAACATTTTGAGCTTCGGCAGTTACGGTGATGTAAAAACCACATAACCAGAATCAAGGCAAAAACTTGCGATGGCTGTGGGAGTAACTTCTGGACTGAAAATTTGTTTGACCTCATTTAATTCAGACTGCTTGAGCTCAGAGAGTTATTTATGTGTAGTCAAGGGTTCGACAGAATCCTTCTTGGCGAGCGGGGAGCATAGTGGTCGAATTTAACATACATTCGACCTGAAATGATTTTAAAACATGATGTTTCGGGACCCCCACAGGCCCCTTGTTCACAATAACGATGGACTGAATGAGCCGCTTCTTATATGCGCACTTGATAGCGCAGTGAGTGGACGTAGTTATCTGAGCGATTACCCTATTCTATGAAACCTTTATCGTTATCGCTCCTTTTCAAATCTTTTATATACCGACCACGAATTACGTTATTAACAGGCCGAAGGCTAATCTTCCGGATAACTACACCCACTCCCTGCGGTGTCAAGTGCGCATATAAGAAGCGGCGCATTCTGTCCATGGTCATTTTGAACCAGAGACCCGTAGGGGTCCCGAAACGTGGTTTTAAAACCATTTTTGGCGAGTGTGTATTTTATTTAACCACTGCACTTATTTATGTGATGCGCATAACGAAAATTATTCTTTGATGAGTAACCCAGCAAACTGAAGTTGAGGTGGCAGAAATCTAAGGATAAAGAATGTTTAATATAGGCCTGAAAAAATTCAAAACCTCATTTCCTAATTAATTCCTTTGATTTGGAAAAGAATTGCCGAAAATAATTTGAGTAGGACACAAGCAGATTTTCGTACACTGAACGTAAATATTAAGTGTCTATCTGACGAATCACTGTGTTAACCTGCTCAGCACTAAGTAGTACATAGAATCTTGCCTCATTGCGATGGAGAAAAAGAAAACCTTTTTGTGTGTCATGTGATATCAATGCACGTTAACCATCCCAGGTGCTCGGCATCATTGAGCGGCCACCCACTCGCTTTTGCACATCGCTTTCTTCATCCGTCATTTCTGGTATTTCTTCAGTATTTCTAGGCTTATTTGAGATTCCAATGAAACAGTCTAGTCCCACTTCCCTCTCTTCACTAGACGCCGACATCACCGTTATAGAAGGGCCGGCTTTGCCTTCTTGATCAGCCCATAGTGCCAACTTGAACATGTGCCTTTTTTCTCTTCTTCAGTGGAAGCCTCTAACAGGTAGCCTTCGCATGTGACATTTAGATGACTCAGGGGGAGATATTGTAATAACGCCATACGAAAACTGTACTATCCACTGCCTAATAAAACATTTAGTAGAAATATTGATATTACTTCGCCGCGCGTTAGAGTTGCTCACTACTAAGAAAATGCATAAAAATTTGACACGGATAATTAGAACTGCTTATTTGTGGAATGCGAAAGCATTACTGCCCTTTGCTGAGTTGCTTAGGCATAAAGTTTGTGCAAACATTAAAGTTCTTTTCTCCGAGTTTATGTATTACTGCATTGCTTGTGCACCCGACCGCTAACGTTCGGACCCACTTGCTGCAATACGACGCACCCACACACAAATGTGCGTATGGCACCACGGGGAACGCTGTACAACGAACGGTTGCATCACAGATTTGATATGAAAGTCTTGGAAGACGTAATATTCAAAGTGCATATATCGTCGATTCAAATCCCAGTCTCCAGCTAGCCTCCATTTTGACTAGAACGTGTAAGCTATATACAAGGAGAAATCATATGTCAGCAACGGAAGGCATTACAATAAACGGTTGCGTCATAATATCGGTACGAATATCGGGAAATCCAGCGCCACACGGAGGTCGGCCAGTGTAGAGTATAGGCAGACAAACGACATCTATAAGTTCAGTCGAATGTCCGGACCCCGTAGAATGTCTGTTACGAGTCCAATTGGACTCATTTTTGGAAATGTGGTGGAGAGTTTGAAGGATGCTTCACTCCCGCCACCGGTTGGCCCGGTACTGCTCTACCTCCGGGATCGGCATTGTCTTTAGCGCGTCCTTAATATCCTGTTTTTCTATCCCATCATCCAACTCTCCTTCTATCTTCACGTGGTAGCGATTGTGGCCCGACTTGAGCCAGTGAGCAGGCCTGTGCACTTTCCTTTCTTTCTTCCTGGCAGCAACAGACAGACATCTATAAGCTTGCCTGAAGTAGTGGTGCTCGGCTTGCTTTACGTGCCATACGGCCACTTGATTACGTCACCCTGTTTTTCTTGCCAAAGCCGGGATTTTCTGTACAATCTGAGAGCACAGACACGCGCACACGCCGATGGCTTTTTTCGTTGTGGTACTAGTAATTTTCTCGCATTATTATTTCTGCAGTCCTTGGCGATGTGAAAAACCTTACCTTTAGAATCAAGAGATGGCAGTTCTTTCATCGTCACCTGGAAGCCTGTGGAGGGCCCCCTCGACTACTACATGGTAGAGGTGCCTGAGAGCAGCGATGAGAATGGCGGTAAAACTCTAACGCACCTCGCGGTCTCGTGTGCCAAAGGAACCATCATCTACCCTTATCAGACACGCATCACATGAAGCCACGAACAAGCTTGCACAAGGGCGAGTTTTACCCTGAGCAAAGGGCCACGAGAAATTGCGTCAGGGGGACCTTCACTTAGCGGCATTATCACGCCTGGTCCAGGTAAATATTTTACGTATCGCATAGGATAAAAGTGATCTAAAATTTTGGCATCTTTGAAGATAAAGTCTTTGTACAAGAGAACAACTGACGGTTCAGAAAATTATTACCTCTTTTCCTAACCTCAAATCCACCGCACAACATCACTTATTTGGGCTTTACAGCTTCACTGACACACCTACAGTGGGAACTGCCTGAAGAAACCTCCGGCAGGATCGGAGAATGCAAAGTGAAAGTATGCGACAACTTCACGTGATGCGACCCACAGGAGAGTCTGCAGGAGTGCTTGCAAAGTATTCTGTAGCCATGTTTTACCTCACTGAGGAAACAAACTTTGATAGTATTAAGCGATATTATGTTTAAGTGGCTTCGTGATTCATGCTGATAATCATTTCATAGCTGGTGTCGTTCGCTTCGTGACGTTGATGCATTTCTCAGATTAAAAAAAGCATTCGTTAACTATAAGCTTGTACATGAAACTTGCGTGCCACTGAGTTTAGTTTCTGGTTTATGCTTTATGGGGGATTTAACGTCCCAAAGCAACTCAGGCTATGAGGGACGCCGTAGTGAAGGGCTCCGGAAATTTCGACCACCTGGCGTTCTTTTACATGCACTGACATCGCACAGCACACGGGCCTCTAGAATTTCGCCTCCATCGAAATTCGACCGCCGCGGCCGGGATTTTGTATCTGGAAGACAGTGCTTCCAAATCTCCTAAAAAGGACCGTGGACACTATTCATGAGCTTTAGAGAATCAGGGGCGCTAAGGAATATCCACGTGGCCTTATTCATTTTTCACCACGACAGCATACTCTAGCGAGATATTCAACCATAGGTGAGGAAGGGTTTAGAAAAATTAAATCATTCATCTCAATCTTCCATCACTTCACTCACTTGCAAGGCAATTACAAAAAAAAATATTTTTTATTGACATTGCAAACGCAGATGAGCAATCTCATCACGTACACCTGTCCAAGGTTACGCTGCTTATATCGCAGTAATCAAATAAAAAATACAGCTGTAAAAGTTCTACGCTATTTTAAACAAAGGTGTGATCCGCAATCCCGCTGCAAAGGTAGTAAGAAAATACGTAGAGCGTAACGCCGAAATGGGAGAGTGATGTTTAACCAAACTAAAGCACCGTAATTAAAATCACTTTAAAAATCATTGGTCCCCGGCTTGTTTAGGGTGGAATGCTTGAGAAATGGGTCTTTTACCCCACCTTGAGAAGTCCAATATACTTTGTGCCAATGCGCTCTTTAGCCTTAGATGCCCTCGCGCCATAAATATCTATAATAATCATCAAAATCACCTTTAGCAATTTGTTGTCAGCAAGAAGTACCGGCGTAAAATAAGGTTTCTTTATTTATATGCCCATTTTGTTAACCTTTGTGAAGCTCTTAACTGCTTTAGTAGTCTGTGTAGAGGTTGTGTGTATAAACAATTATGCCAAAAAATCTTTTTTTCATGCTTCTGTGCTTTTTTCTGTTTACTGTTCGTGCTTACACGCCTTAAAATTCACGCCTCCTAAATAAGCGAGAGATGATGCGATCTTCTTATGTAATAGCAGGCGGAGTTAACAAAGCAGCTGTTCTGGCCCCATGCTCCGCAGATTTTAATCTGTGCTTACGAAAAATTATGTTCAGAAAATAACTACCATGCTGCTTGCAGATAAACAGTCAAGTAACGAAAAAAACATTTTTGCACTGGCACCCTGCAGCTCGACCAGCTTGATAACATTTTTATCATGTAGTGCCATGCCACTTTCATTTTGCAACTACTTTTCACAAAAAGACAACAAAATCTCGGTCCACAGCTTCCTGAAGTCGTTGAGACTGGTGAACACTCTCAAGTTTCGCTTACACGCAATAAAATATAAATAATCAAGAGAGCAGCAGATTTGACAGCCATCGCCGTAGCTCAGCAGGTAGAGCACAGGACGCGATATTGGGAGGTCGTGGGTTCGAATCCCACCAGCGGCATGGTTGATTTTTCTGCTGCTTCATAAGTAGTTTTCTTTAGGCGATTGATTAATCGAAGTATTCAAAAAACAATCTAGAAATAGCTGTGAGATGGTATATTGTTATTCTATTGTTCGTATTTGTTAATAATTTGTCCTCTAACCTTTCCCCAGTTACCTCCAGTGTGCCGCAGGGCAGTGTACTCGGCCCCTTGTTATTTCTTATATATATAAACGACTTACCTAATAACGTATCTTCCTCTATGCGAATATTCGCGGATGATTGTATTATCTATCGCCCTATTAAATCTGCTAACGACCATCTGGTAATCCAATCAGATCTTCTTATTAATGAGTGGTGCAATATCTTATCAATGAGTGGTGAATGGTTAATGACCGTTAACATATCAAAATGTAAAATCATCTCATTCAGCCGAAAGCATAGCAATTCTAACAGTACATACCGTATTCAAGATGAATTACTCTCCCATGTATCCCATTACAATACCTTAGTGTTAACCTTTCGTCCGATCTTTCATGGTCTTTTCATATCACATCCATATGCGCTGTGGCCTCAAAGTCATTAGGTTACATACGCCGTAACTTACGAAATTCTCCTGCTAATATTCGGAAACTAGCACACATAAGATTTGTTCGACCACAGCTTGAGTTCGCTTCCTCTATTTGGTCTTCTTATTAAAACAACACTGTCACCACATTAGAAACCACTCAAAAAAGGGCAGCCTGATTCATCTCTAAAAACTATAACTACCATTCAAGCGTCACCTAGATTAAAACCGATCTTTCTTTGCAATATTTTGGCATACGCCGTGACATCGCTTTGCTAAAATTATTTCAAAAGTACGTGCACTCCAATAGATCATGCTCATTTCACCTTGATGTCCCATCTCGCACATCCAAAAGATTGCACAATCATCTCAGTTTTACACGCATCTATGGTGACACATTAGCTTTCAATTCATCAGCACTTCCGCGAGCCATCAGATTATGGAATAACCTCCCAGACAACATCGCCTCGCTGTCTAATCCTGATTCCTTCCATCACCAACTCATTGCACATTTCACTGAAGCCATCTTAAAATGTTGATGCAATCTCTTTTACGTTTTCTGTTACGTATTTCATTTACATTTTCTCTCTTGTTGTTTGTATTTCTGTTTCCAAATTTTGTTGACACTAGAAAACGCGCTATGTGCTTTTAAATTTTATTTTTTGTGTGATGTACCCTGGGGATCTTTTTTGGATTTATTTCGGTGTTCTTATGTCAACTTAACCTTTACTTACCATGCGTTCCTACTTCCGTGTTCCTATGTCAACTGCTCTGTATTATATTGAAGTGAATCAAATTTTTTACTGATCATGTATAGTGCCTTGTTTTCTTGTTTTTGTTTGTCTACCTTTAAATTTGTTCTTGATGTTTTGCCGCCCCCCGTACACAATGCCCTACGGGCCTGTAAGGTATTTCAAATAAAATAATAAATATATCTTCAGATTTTACTCGTCAAGACCTTTTCAAAGATATATGACTCAAAAGTGTATCGTAAATAAATGTATCGTTACAAATAACTAATTAACGGTAATTAAGAAGTAGTACAGTCTGATTGTACACATTATCAGCTACCGAACGCTACGTGACTCGAAATTTTAGTACGTAAGGTAATATTTCTAGTCACGAATAACTAATTAACGGTAATTATTTCGACTTGTGATTAGCACAGTGAAATTGCACTCTTCATAGGCTATCCAACCATATACAACTTTGTACGACGACATTGTAGCGTAAAGTTTAATCTTAATCAGTTTACTAATTGATGGGAATAAAAACTGTACTTGATATAAGCTATCCAACGATATATTACTCGACGTCATAGCGTAAAATTGAATTTTCAGTCACTATTAACTCATTAGTTGTAATTAAGACGTGCAATTTTGTATAATTAAATTGTACTCCACATGAGCTATCCAACGATATATGAATTTAGATCGTATCGTAAAGCTGAATATTTCGTCATAAATGATAATTATGACGCGTATTAGTGCAGCTCAATTGTACTCGATTTAAGATAAGAATTTTGGTCCCGTTACGTCATGGTCGAGTTCTGGAAACGGGTGGGGCAAATTTGGGGGCGTCCCGGCAAAATTTTAGTTACCACCATCGTATTGCTCATTCTGGAATTTAACTGAGCGCTTTGTTAGCCCGGACCAGCATACCACTACCGTCAGGCATCATTTTCCCGTTTACTAGGCCCGTTTTGACCGTGTCTAGGCTGAAGGTCATTCGTTTGTAGCACTCACGTCACGTTTGTTGACCGGGGTAGGCGCGTAGACCTGAGTGTCACTCTGAAAGCGATATTTTTTTTTCACTTTTGAATTTTCTTTATAAATGTTTTTATATCTCCTTGCTGCAAACTTAGCGGGATTTTTTTGGGTTAGGGGGGGGGGGGCAAAATTCAGAAGCGAGCGGCTCCCATTACAAAAGATAAAAACGAGCTGAACTCGATCCAGCAAGTCGGATATACTAACAAGCGTTTGAAGAGAGGGATCTGTTGTGCTTCAGCATTCTAACTCATGTGCTCCTTGTCCTAAGGCCAGGCATTTCTCTGAGGTTACTGTTGTGCTTGTTCTGCTGGAGGTATGGGCTTCACGCAGATTTCAAAGCAAATGCATAGAAAAAAATTTGATAAAGAGCAGACACTGGGCGAAATCTGGCCCCAGAAACTGCGTAAAGGTCGCGTCCCAACCATCCTGTTAGGGACGCGACCAGCATTGGCGCGCGCATGCTGCCGACGACAGGGAAGACAAGGCAGGACGGAGCCAGGAGACGGTCGTCCACAAGGGTGCTCCTGTGAACGCACGGCGTCTTTGTTTGCGGGCAGACTTCATGCTTCATGCTCTTGGTCATCGACACGAAACTCAGTGCGGTTTCTGACGACAGCAAGGTGAGAAATAAAGAACTTTTTTTTACCTGACTGCTCATTTCAAGCACTTTAGGCAGACCACGCTGGCCGGTGCCTTGAATTGAGCAGTTAGTGAAGGGCACGTCTTGTGCGGTTTACCTGGCGCTTAGTTTCACGTGGTTGCGAGTTGAGTTTCACGGGGACGCGAATATTTTTACGGCCCCCAACAGTACACAACTTCATTGGAGTGATATTTGTGGACGGTCGGGTAATATATGGTCAGCTTGAAAAAAGAATTGGCAAACCTGTCGAAAGCAACCGTTCACTCGTACTTAGTTCGGCAGCGTAATTTGCAAGATTGCCGCGAAAAAAGGATAAAGCATAAAAAGATAAAAAATTACGAACTTGTGCATGGAAGACGCCGTCATCTTCTGTAGTGAAAACGCGGCTTTCACCCGCGTACTTTTGAAAAGCGCTTCAAAACGATCAGGAAAAAAAAAAGCGAGCTCCCACTACTTTCTGAAAGCTTGAAAATAAGGAGCTTGTCCGCCGAAAATTGTATTCTACGCTTCCGAGGACATGTATTTCACCCCCGAATTTGTTCTCAATGCTCCAAACACACAACGAGTGGTTGAAATCCCCTGTTGTAGCAGTCAGGGTGCCAAACATTTCTCGAACAAAATGCACATTGGGCCGTGGAATGGAGATTATACCTTTGAGAGGGCAGAGAATGATGTCGCGGAGGGGAGAAGAGCTTAATAAATAAATGGCAGATGTCATCTTGTATGCGGGCCATCAATGTTTTGAATGCGAGGTTCGTAAACTCACGCTATCGTAATTTTCATGTCCTTGTAATTTCGCCGCTTTCGTGCATTTCGGCTCTTCACTCAGTATTTGTGTAAGCTTTATTGGAATGACACCTGCTTGTGAGATATTTTTCAGCTGACGGTGCCTGGCGAGAGCGACAACCACTGCTGAGATCCGTGCTCCCGCAACAACGGACGCACGGGAAGTGCGGAACGGATTTAGTCCTGTGCCAAATGGCGACAAAAACTGTATCGGATTGTTTTTGTTGTAAATAAATGTTAACTTCACAAAGCACTTAATGTTTTTCTGGCACTCTCTGACGAAGGCCGTGGCGCAGCTGCGTTGATGGATGTTAAAGGGCGCCTGCAATGTAATTTTTCTGGACCAAAATTTATAGATAAAAGCAGACCATACGAAACAGAAAAAAATCAGCGAAAAAAAGAGGGCGGCAGGCCGCAGCGCGTGCTAGCATTCAAACTACGCGCGCCTGAAACTAAAACCAGAACTTTATCACCTAGCCGCTTGGTGCGCTACAGTCAATTGGGCCGCTGCGCCCTACGGAAGGCTCTGCTCTTTGCCAATCCGTTTCTCTACGCCTACTGCTTCGTTTCAAGGAGCACTGGAAGCTACGCCGGCACACCTGCCTCACATATCAACACGACTGGGTGGGACACCAAAGCACAAATCCTCATAGCGGTGGCATTGGCTGGAAAATGGCTTCTTGAAATCTACCAGCACCCCTGCCAGATTAGGAATAAGTCAGTGAAAGTCTTCTCCTGGATATATTTGAAGTCTGGCGATCCTCTCTCATCGGGTTCGTTAAAAAATCTTTCACTGCACCTACTTTAACCAGTGAAATGGTGTGCGCTATCGAAAAACACGCGGCCTTTGGAGATGCATCGAAGACGTGTGCAGTCGCTGTTCACATTTGAATGCGGAAGTAATAACAGCCCCTATGTGCGGAAAATCCCGCGTCGGCGTTGACAAGGCTGAAAAATCCCAATTCCTCGAAAGTTTAGTGACGTATAAAAAAGGTTTCGCCGAGAAGAAGGCATAGAAAGGCGCAACTGAATCATTGTCTATTGGGTCAAGAGCCGGGCACGCTACCTACGCAGTACTGAGGAACGTTTGTTCACTTCGATAAATGGAGGCCCTGTTCGAGAATTTTACACCTCATAGAAGGCGAATTGTGTTTGAGGAACACTGATTATTAGGATCAATAATTAGCGTCAAAATATTATGCACTATGATGCGTAAAAACTTGGGAGACGCTTAAGCTCCGCCTTAAGAGTGAAACGCAATAGCGTGCCCTTGTGGTCAACCGCCCACTGATGTAGATGGCACCTCACCATTCACGGAAAGCGCAGACAGAATATATTCACGCGCCATCTGCCGGGCCAGCGCCGTGCATGGCCAAGAGGTATTTCGGTGGGTGCCACATGATGGCGCTACGACTGCATGCCGAGCACGGGGGAAAGTTTCCGTAACCGCATGGTGTTCGCTTAATTTGGACATCTGTTACATCCTCATAATTACTCATGTACGCCTCAGTAGAGATCTCGAACCTACACTTCTAAGAAATCCGTGCATTCACTAGACACGCATTTCTTCATGTTCAAACTTCGAGCCATCGTGGCGGCGTGGAAGCTTCCCCGTCTCGAACGCTAAAGGCCCTGGTTCTATCGCTGACCTATGTACACCCCGGTTTTTTTTTATTCATTTCAGTGCACATTCCCCGAGTTTTACGCAGCCCCAGCATATTTCCGAGGAGCGGCGCCTGCAACTACTACTACTACTACGACAGCGACGACTTTTCGACCGAACGAGGTGTATACGCTTAATAAACCAGTACGTGACCACAACAAGAGTGTCGATGGATGTGAAAGGGTGCGCCAGGCGGCACTTAAGCGACTGCAGTGACCCTTCAAGGCTGTCGCGCCATAGTGTAGTGAACTGTGAATACTTGTACATAAAAGAATCTCCTCGTTCGTCGGACGATGCGCCTTAGTCGTTTCATCTACGAAAGCGTGCCGTATTTTTAACGGGCCCCAACAGTGATTTTGACAATGGGACGATGTATATTGAACGAAAGGACTAGCCTTAATCGGCGTTGCGAACGTGACACCTAAAATCGACTGGGCACAGCGATGCGGTTGTGCACGAAAGAAATAACCGCTACTTCTCGCCTTCAATTCATCGCACTTGTATTATCCGCCAGAAAAGTTTAAGGGATGAACACGTTTTGAAGGCCTACGAGAACAGGACGAACAAGCAGGTATGCATACCTGGTGAATCTAGTTCTCACTCCTAAAAAATCTATGTTTATCACCTATGAATAACTGATGCATCCACTCATTTCTTGCTATCGGGCGCAACAATATAGTTGGCATGCGTGTGTACACACGAAGTTATTTTTATTCGCACAGAACGTGAGCACCTGTATTTTTGAATGCCCGCTGCATTGCTGGCTTCCCGGTGGGAGCCTTTGGACGGTCGAATTCAGTCTTGTGGAAAGGCTGCTTGAACTACACCAAGACGCCGTGACGTCAACTGCAGCATCCTTTTTTTCATCCGATTTAACTGGCTGAACAAACGGGACACCACTAAAATCGGCTGCGCACAGCAATCCGGTTGAGCACGAAAGAAATAACCGCCACTTCTCGGACTAGTATTATCCGCCAGAAAAGTTTAAGGGATGAACACGTGTTGAAGGCCTACGATAACACGACGAACAAGCAGATATACATACACGGTGAATCTATAGCTCTCACTACGAAAACTGCTGTCTTTATCACCTACGAATGTGCGCTGCATAAAGTCAATTCTTATTCTCGAATGCAACAATATAACTGGCATGCACGTAAGCACACGAAGTTGCTTTTATTCGCACAGAATGTGTGCTTCCCACCCAGCACCTCTTTTATTTATGAATGTCTGCTGCGTCGCTGGATTCAGAGGTGGGAGCATTCGGACGGTAGAATTCAGTTAGCGACTGCGACGCCGCGCTCGTCTTATGGAACGGCTGCTTGAACTAACCCAAGGCGGCGTGACGCCATCTGAGGCACCTTCTTTTCAGCCGCATTTCATCGTGCAGCGGGACCGAGAACATTCTCTCCCGCACAGCCTTGAAGCAAGCGCGAAAGCTACCAACGGGGTAAGGAAAGTAAGGAATATAGGAGAGAGCCTTGATCGGATGTGCTTGTCTGGCTGTCATTGAAAAAAAAAAAACGAAGCAGCCTTTGGTCGAGTGATGCCCCGCCCAGTGCTGAGTCTTCGTTTCGCTGTTGGCTGTAATGTCACTGCATTTTCTCGTAAGAAGCTTCACACCATTTTGAAACGGTTTCTTCGATAGCCACCTCTCGCAGCAATGTTTGAATTGAATTAAGCTGGAATGAGTGTAATGAATTAGCCTCTTTAAACAATGAGCTCTGAGCAGCATGACATAAAACGTGAAGTAGAACTGAAATGAAATCCCATTGGAGGGCACGAATGCATCATTCGCGCGCAGAAAAACGGCGTCAGCTTTATGTAAGCATCGCTTGTTTTATTTACTAAAACATATTTCAATGAATACCTTTATAAAGAAATAAAACATGAATAAAAATTTCAGCCCGGCAAATAAAGTTGAAGTGCTTCTTGCACAAAGTATATTTCATGCATGTCAAGAGGAATTTCATACAAAGCCTCGGCAGGGTTCACCATCACAAAATAACCAAGAAAGGAAAGGAGTGTTTAGCTCGGTCGTCTTCGCGAAAGCAGCTCATACTTCAGAAGAAGGCGGTCTTCTTTCACGAACCCGTCCCGCTGAAGCTCGCTGAAGACGAAAGATTGCGGTAACCGGCGTAACTGGGGCTCTTTCTCCCCTATTGAAACAATTTCGCTGGCAGGGTGTATCAAGCTATCCGTCCGCTCTAGTCCCGTGTCAGGGTGTATGGCACTGAATTTTACAGCCATTCGCATAGGCCATTCGAGAGATTCGTCGTGTTCGCCCCTGTGCACAACGATCCAAGGATGCAGCGACACCGTTTCCCCATGTCCCTGGAGGCAAACTCCAGGTGACATACAGTAGCCTCTCAGGTAAACGCCTTTGGCGAAAAATTGGGATGACCCGCATTTTGCAGAAATGTCCAACAGACGCCCTATTCCTTCCAGAGGGAATCGGTAAAGAGCCCTTTCAAGCGACGTTTGTGCTATCACTGTCTCGAGGCAGGACAGTACAGCCTGACTGGTTTTTATAAATTCAGAGTGCGTCATCATGATTTTCGCAGCGTTTTGCGCTACGTCTCCACGAATTCGGCCCATGGCTGATTGCAATTCAAGTCTGAATGTTTGCTGTAGTTTGTGCATCCTCCCAGAAACTTCCTTGAGCTCTCTTCTTGGTTGGTTTGAGGACTCGCCTACCTCCATTTGAACAGTACCGACGGGGTCCGCTACACTTCTTATGAAACTTTCGCGCCTCTGTGATGTTTCGGCGAACGCTGTCCAGGGTCCTTCATTGAGTGCTTTTACGCAGCTTTGGACTTCACTGAGTGTTTGGTTCTGAACCACGTGGTCGTTGAGAATTTGCTCCAGTCCAGCTTTGATATCAGCCATGCGTTGGTCGAGCAATTTCATCAAGGCTTCTGACCCCACCGTCTCACCCCTGTTGTCCGACCCTCGTTGGTTTGAAAGTGATGCGGACAGGACTAAGCCGCTGCAATCGCTGATTAGGTGTGGGTAGATGTCGGCGCAGAGAACAGATGCCGAGCATTTGGAACATGAGGTCGAGTGATAGCCACATTCATTGTGGAAATGGAAGCAGGCATGACGGCGTCGCAGCCAGCTTGCTCGTTCCAGCATCTGACCTGCACAGAAATGAAAATACTACATTGCATAAAGCGATGTAAGCATAGCACAGGTGATATAATGTGAGTACTGGTTGTCTTATGGGCTATGTGTTCGATTACAACGTAAACCTAATCAACGCTTCACTTGTTAAAAATGTATCCCGCAGGTTGAAGGGATACAGACCTATTCGCACATTTTCTACTATTGGCGATTAATCATCATAAAATCAGAGCACAACACAACGTATATGCCAAATATTCGTGCAGAGAAATTACTCTAAATAGATCATTTCCCAACGAAATTCCAGACTCGGTCACACCTCCCAAAATTAAGTGTCACATCGTCTTCGTGATAAGAGACCCCTTTCAATGTTGTCCGACACGTCACCACAAATGGCAACCTCTGGGGAGTTTGTTCTCTCAGATATGGCCTTTGTGGAAAATGGCGTCAGATGGCGTTCCTAAAACAAAACAAAAGGAAGAACGGTGGATGGGCGACCTCATCCTGATAGCCTACAGACTGAAGCTCTCCCTCTCGCCATTGTTCATCTTGTGTTGCGTTATCAAGAATGCCATTAGAAGGACTTCCGTATAATTGAATTATTTCCGGGCTACACGCGCACATGGAATTTTTTTTTATCTCGCAAGGGCATCTGTGGCCAAAGAGAGCTATGGTACAATGTTGTTTCTAGTACTCAAGGTAGGGTCAAAGACCCATTTCCCAAGCATTTAACCCTAAAGATGCCGAGCACCAGACAAGGCGAAAGCTTCTATCGATTCTATCACCGCTGGATACCCGGCGGCACTGGGAACCGTACTCCGCACCTCCCGCATGCGAGGCGGATGCTCAAGCAACTAGGACACAGCTGCCGTGCACGGAAGTTTTTCACTACGACGAATTACAACTACATGGACGCCAGCAGTGTCTGTCGCAGATGGTGCAATGTGCAGGTTTCATTGTAAGAATTACGTATGAGGGCGTGCAGCACAGTCGTACAGTAATTTCTGGGTTATAGCCCGCCCCCAATTTATAGTTTTTAAAGCTCAATTTCCACTAAAATTTGTCTTTCGCTCGAAGGCCAGGTGCACAGTCGACGCATGGTGAATTATGTGCAAGCGTTCACGGTGATATATGTTTTAATAACACACATAATAAGATTCATCAACGCCATTATTTGCCATTCGATGTTCGGGAGGAAGCAAAATCCTTATTTCTTCGCGCAGAGTGGAATCCTTTGCTGCTGCATCGTTTGACATGAACTTCAAGCATGTATTATTCAAGTCGCATTCTGCTGATCAGCACCTTTCGGTGATAATTTAGGCGATAAAAATACTACATAGTGTGCCCTAGTAGATACACCACAAAGCCCAAAATTTTATTTAAATACGTGGGGCCGGCAAGCGGCGCGCTTGAAAACGAAAAGGAAATGATTTTGCTGTTCCAGTGTGACCCTTCTCCCCTATGCCTTCTGGTCTTTAAAGAAGCATAGCGTTATCGCATCGCCAAGGTCAACGCGGCGATATTTGTGTGACAATGCAAGGCGCATGTCGCAGTTGATCTCAGATTGTGTAGAGCAGACGGCGCGGGGGATGCAGCTGACTGGTGGAACAATAGAATACTTTCCACTTTGTTTTTAAGCACACCGCTTGTTAGCACCCCCGTGCACCTGAAAAGCGCTGCGACCATACGCTCGTGTGTTGCAAGTCATATTGAACATGATAGTACATAGTAAGTCTACAGGCACGTTATATAAGGAAGGTGCCTTTGTAGCTAAAATGCTGTAGTCGGTCGATGCACGCAAACTTCACATTCTCCTCAGTTGTCCTTTCAGGGGACAAAAAGAACATAAATGGGCAAGGGAGAGGACAACTATCGGCAATGCACAGTCAGAGGGATTTGAAAGGAAGCACTACTCTTCAGAAACAGATAGAATGCCTCCACAGCCCTGTTAGCTGGCGTGCAGTGCACTAACGGTACAAGCAGTGCTACTTGGTTACCCCTCGTCTTTAGTAGACTTTAGTGAATTGCACACTTGCATCCTTTCCTTTAAGGCAGTATTTGTGTCATCTAACAGCTTGCGCAGGAGTGGTGTGAGAACTGCCGGGGATATATGACTGAAGTAGAGAATGATCTGTTCTGCAAATTTGGGTATTAACCCATTACGCTATCGTGTCACACCCCTAAGTGTCCTGACATTTTTTAGGAACCTTCATGTAGCGCCGCTGTCAAGTGGCAGCTTTGTGTATTTCGCAGGTTCTCTTAATTGAGCTGAATTAAACGCCAAAAAAGCGAAGTAAACTGTCCAGAAGAGACTAAATTTGAGCTTTAGCATTCTAGCTCTTTGATTTTCAATTTTTAAAAGGTAGCGTCATGAAAACATTTCAGCCCGCAGTTTTTAAGGACGATTTACAGATTCCGCACTGACGCATTCCGGACACAAAAAAATTTAAAGTTAGCTGACTGGTCTTTTGTAAATAAATACGTTTGTTTATTTCGGAGCAAACGCATCTGCGGGCAAAGAACGCCATGGCACAAGGTATCTTTTTTGTTTGCTCAAGGTGGGGTCAAAGACCCATTTCCTAAGAATTTCACCCTGATTAAGTCGAGCACCAAACCAGGTGATGCTTGTACTGTTTGTATCACCGGCGGATACCCAACTACGTTTCTGCAAAAGAAAAGCACTGCTGGCTAGGCCATGGGGCTATTAAAGCCACGCAATTCGTTTCAAGCCTCTAGTTAGCTACTTTCATGAAACCTAGGTTACACTTAGCTTAGAAGCAAAGCTACTTTGCCATATTGTGACTACATGCGCCATCGTGTGCTCTCCACTTGAGGGACTTTGCTTCATGCCAAATTAAATGAGTCCTCGCTGCACTGTTCATCGAGCTCGCAATGCAGTTGTAGTTGTATACGCAAGCGTTCTCCTTACGTGCAACTAAAATTGATAAAAGGCGGTCGGTCTATTTCTCTACGCTCTGAGCGAAACCGAAACAAAAGGGCTCTTCCATGTCACAGGCGAACAGTTCGAATTTAAGAATTTAGGGAATTTAAGGAATGATGTGGGGTGACTTACTACTTATGCTTCCTGTATTGCTCAAGACACGTAGGAATGGAAATAGCTATTTCTGAGACATTAATCATCAGTATGCACTACAAAACTCCAGGAGACCCGCCTACCATGTTTCACCATGCTTTCAAAGCCACGCTTGAGATAAATTTTTAAAAGTTCGTCCACGCTTACCTTAGTTTTCAGCAGTTCGTCGGCAGCCATCTCTTGAAAGCCGACGTCCTCGTCTAGACACTGCAGGCGGTCCAGGGGACAGACGCGTGCATGGTCGCCCTGGGCGGACAGCTCGTAACAAGACTCGCACAGGACGTGCTGGCAGGGAAAACGGGCGGCCACAGGGCGTAGCAGTCCGCAGGCCCCGCATATTGTGCTAGGAGGAGCTAACGAAACGAAACGTATTGGCCTCCAGTCCAGGGCCGCCGAAAAACCGACGAGTGTGTAACGCGTACAAGCCGCTGCCATCGATCAACGCCTTACGCTCGCTGCCACTCGACGCTGAGCGAAATGCCGTCCTAGGCTGCTAATGTGTGCCACTTCACTTGCTATCTCTCTCCATTTCACATCGCCGCGATTACCGCGATCCCTTCGTTATCGGTTTTAAACTACAGGACGCTGGGCTAGCTTTCGCATTCCTTGAAACTGCCTCTGTGTAGAGTAGGCTATAAAAATGCGCTTGAGCGTTTTTTCTGTTTTGTTTATTTTTATGCGTTGCATATTGCAATCACTCAGTTGAGCCCTTGGGCGCGGCCGGGCAGCCACCAAACCACGTGACGTGACGTCACGACAGCCGGAGGAAAAGCTGGGCCCCAACTAGCGCGGTCGCGAGCGGCCGCAGCCACCTCCTAACTCCCGCTCCTCCCGCTAGGGGCGCTTACACCGGTTACAGCAATAGCTTCACTTGAGCAAGGAGAGTGGGAATGGGCAGAGAAGAAGGTTCCTTGTGGCACATCAACAGGACCAGATGGTATCCCGATTATGTTGATAAAGAAGTTAGGACCAAAATCCAAGCAAACATTAATACAGGTAGTGAACAAAATGATAGTGGATGAGAAAGTCCCCGATGAATGGCGATTAAGTAGAATGAACATGATATATAAGGGAAAGGGGGACAAAGCAGACGTAAGTAACTATCGCCCCATAACAGTGACGTCTGTGGTTTACAGGGTGGTGATGCAAATTATAAAGGATAGACTGCATGCTTGGGTGGAGAACGAGGGGGTGCTAGGGGAACTACAGAATGGGTTCCGGAAACAAAGGAGGTTGGAGGACAATCTATTTTCATTGACACAGTGTATAGAAATTGCGGAAAAGGAACATAGGCCCTTATTGCTAGCATTTCTGGATATTAGGGGAGCCTATGACAACGTTACTCAGGAGCATTTGTGGGACATATTGGGCACATTGGATGTGGAAAATGGAGTAATTAATCTTTTAAAAGATATATATAGAGGTAACAGAGTGCTCATAAAATGGGAAAAAAATGTATCAGGGCCTGTAGAGATACAGCGGGGGCTTAGACAAGGATGTCCTCTGTCCCCTTTGTTGTTCATGTTGTACCTGCAAGGTTTGGAGGCCAAGCTAGAGGGGAGCGGACTAGGTTTCAACCTATCTTTTTCCAAGCAAGGGGAATTGATTAAACAGACATTACCGGGACTAATATATGCGGACGATATAGTGATAATGGCTGACAACAAGGAAGACCTGCAGAAGTTGTTAGACATATGCAGTACAGAGGGAGATAGATTAGGCTTCAAGTATAGTAAGGAAAAATCTGCAGTCATGACATTTAATGAAGAGGGCGGCGAGCATAGAATACAGGAGTTCGTGCTAAAGGTAGTGAATGAGTACAAGTATCTTGGGGTGTGGATAAATAACAGTGTTGAGTATCTGACAGAGCATGAAAAATATGTAATGAATAAAGCTAGTAGGAATGCAGCTGTCATGAAAAATAGGGCACTGTGGAATTACAATAGGTATGAGGTGGTAAGAGGGATCTGGAAAGGGGTGATGGTCCCTAGCCTGACCTTCGGGAATGCGGTCCTGTGTATGAGGCCAGATGTTCAAGCAAGGCTGGAAATTAGGCAACGGGGAGTAGGGAGGTTAGCTTTGGGAGCACATGACAATACACCAAATCAGGGGGTACAGGGTGATATGGGATGGGCGTCTTTCGAGAGCAGAGAGGCTAGCAGTAAGATAGCATTTGAAGAACGATTGAGAAGGATGGAGGAAAAGCGGTGGGCTAGGAAAGTTTTCAGATACCTGTATATAAAGAATGTTGACACGAAATGGAGAAAGCGAACTAGAAAATTGACAAGCAAATATCTGGACAGCAGTAAGGGGGCAAATCAGCAATTATCGGTTAAGAAAAAGGTTAAAGGAACAGAGAGAGCTTTGTGGAAAACAGGGATGCTGACGAAATCGGCACTAGAAACATACCGGACCTTTAAACAGGAAATTGTCAAAGAAAATATCTATGATAATTGTAGGGGAAGTTCTTTGTTGTTTGAGGACAGGACTGGAGTTTTGCGGACTAAGAAGTATAGAGTCAGGTACCAGGAGATAGACACTTTGTGCATTGCGTGCGGAGAGGAGGAGGAAACGGCTGAACACTTGATACTTTTCTGTAAAGGGCTTCACCCTACAGTGGAAGGCAACGGGGCTGACTTACCCAAGGCATTGGGGTTTAGGGATAGTGAAGGGAAAGTGGATTTTAAGAGGTTAGAAGTAACCAAGCGAAGGTTATCTGATTGGTGGCTAAAAGCAAGACAGGAGTAAAATTTCACAAGACATGGCTAGGTGGCTTGAGCCACCGCCCGATGTAAAGGGTTCAGCCGTATCCATCCATCCATCCATCCATCCATCCGTCACGGCATATGTATAAAAGAGCTGCGCTCCTTCGCCGGGACAGTCTTATACCCTGTCACACGGGCATTTCGAGGGCCCTCGAACTGATAGTCTATCGACTCAAAGGCGATCGAGCGCTGCTACACGGGCAGTTTCAATGGCGATCGAGTCAATAGCCTATCGAGTCAACGGAGCAGCACGGAACTCCATCGAGATATGCAGCGCATTCTTGGCTTAACCAAGCTAAGCCTGGCCATTTTTTTCCTCTGGATTATGCGTGCGCGCTGCAATAACTGGATAATCTTGCGATGGGTAACTGTATAAAAACGTGCGGATTGCCCTCTTTAGGTATTAAAGTTGTTAGTTCAGTGCACTGTTGTCACCACGTCGCGCACTTTTGCGTGCGCTCCCAGACACCCTTAGAGCGTGTGGGGGTAACGGTCTCGGTCACAAAGGAGATGTCCTCGACTCAGCCTGGCAAGCTCAGCTGGAGACCAGCCACCAAATCACAAGGGGTTGGTCGTTTGGTGCCCAGCTCTCGCCGGTCGCAAGCCAGAGAATGGGTCGGAGCCAGTGGTTCACAAAACAAAGTAAAGTTTATACAGCGAAGAGACGATACAGAGCATTTCTCAATCATTCGTACGAGCACATACGGAGTGATTTACAAATACAATGCAACTGGTGCAAACAAACAATCGAGAGAGATTACAATTCAACAGAATCTTTGCACCTAAAGTGCACTAACACAGAGAAAGACAAATAATCAAAACACAATTTGTTCACTGGGCACTGCGACAGTCCGACGACCTGAGGAGCAACGAGGGCCGATCCGCAGACTGGCGCACGTTGCCTCGCTGGTCCTTGGCTGCGCGAGCGGTGTCCTCCAGGGAGTCGAGCGGGTGCGCTCCTCTGAAGCTTAAACGGCGGCTCGGGCTAACAGACAGCGGTTGCAGCCCCTCATTTATAGACGCGGTCCGCGTATGTTCATTCTTCGCGCCAAGCAGGCGCGCACATACATCCAGTAACAACTGCGCAATTTTCTTCTCCTTCTCGCGCCGGGAGCGCGACCCCATTGGTCGAGCACGGAAGCCGCCTTCCTGAAGATCTTGGGTCCTTCTTGAGATGCGAAGACGCAGGCGCGAGAGCGAAGGGGAGAGGGTATCACTTTAGCGCGGTCAAGGTTACACGCTCTCCATCGACGATGAGTAGACACTACTCGGACATTCTAGAAAAATCGACGCCGCGCATGATCATGTTTCCTTTGGCGCCGCGCCGGCGAGCTGGGTGGAAAGGGCAGCAGCACACGCAAAGTTCTGCGCTCTCCGGGGTTCCTTCCCCGCTGTTTTGGCTTTTATTTTACCGCGCGAGGGCGCAACTGCTTACGCGCAGCGCAGTTTTTTTCGAATATGCGCCGAATTTTGTGACAACTGTGTCTCTCGACCTCTCTTCGTCCGTCGTCTGCCAGCGCTCCAATGTTCAGAATGTCAAACCAACTTGCCCAGCAACACACCCTGTTCAAAAGCCGCCAACCTTTTTCAATTTCCTCGTACCTCTTGCATGATTCACTACACTTGCGCTCTTGCTACTTTTCGCTTTTAATACGCTCATTTTCGCCTCATTTCCCAGCGGCGTTTGCTCTCCTTTCAGCTGTGGAACTTCGGGTGGCGTGATAAGTTCTACCCTAGAGCTGACAACGCATGCAGCTCGGTCCTGCGTTCTGTATCGGCACTAATCCAGAGTATGACTCCTCCTCTTACACCCTTGACACACAACCTGTCTTTTCTGGTCAACGCTGTTAGTTCAACAGTCAACTGCACAGTTTCTCACCTTGCCACAGAGGAAGCACCTTACTGGCGCCTTAGGTGCACCGCCATAGGCTCGTGGTTTTGTCACAATTGTTTCTAGAACCCTCTTAAGTTTCCTCCTTTGCCTTACTCATGTTTCGCAGCCCTTTAGCCTCGAGGATTTGGTTTGCAGTGTCGGCAAACTCTTCCGATGAACACAACTTTTTTTCAGGAATAGCGCTAGCTTTGGACTGCAACATGCTAAAAATTGCTCTCTTACCAGCTTGTCACGCATCCCTTCAAAACTCTTTTCTGTGGTCAACATATCAAGCCACCTGTCAAAATAGTTGTTCAGCCTGCAGGAAAACTGCTTAGCGGTGTCAGAATCCTCAGGTTTCGCGGTGCGAAATCTCTCACAAAAACCCTCTGCCGTAAGATTGAATCTTCGGAGGAGTGCCTTGTTGACTGTCTCGTAGTCCATAGAATCAGCAGCAGGCAACCTCCCAAACACATTCAGCGCCTGCCCGACTAAACACATGCTCAGTGCCGTGGTCCATTCACTCCGCTCCCAGTCTTGCCCCAAAACCACAAAACTATCCTATCGAATTGTTGCAGATATGGGTACAAATCATCTCTTTTGTCATCAAAAGGAGCCACCATCTTTCTGAGACAAACTCTTGCGGGTCGGGGAGATTCTGTACACGCTAAGGAACGCTGACCATCGTCCGTGATTTCCTCATATCCTCCCGCGACATGCGCCTGTTTCCACAAAAGAAACTCATTCTCCCGTTCTATTCTTCTTATCTCCCGTTCTTCGTCCTCGCGAGCTCTTTTGTCCTCCCGCTCTTCTGCCTCGTGGGCTCTTTAATCCTCCCACTCTTCTGCCTCGCGAGCGTCTGCGCGTGCTTGCGCCCTTTCCTCTCTCGGCCTCTTTGCCTCTTCGTCATAGAGACGCACCGCCTCTTCCTTCCTTAACCATAGCTTGAGCGCCAGTTCTAGCACTTTTGCCAAATGCATACTTTCTGCCGCCGACAGAGATCAGAAATATCCTAGACAAAACAAAAAACAAGGAAATAAACTCTGGCACAGGATTGCCACTTTGTCACGGATCCCCGGAGAACACTTGGGTCGAGAGAATGGACTGGGTGACAGGTGTACCCACACGGATGTTAATTTAATACACCTTACATGACACAAACACTAGCACACAAAACTAACAAACATAACCCAAAGACTACCAATACACACTATCCGGGAACACCCACTCCACTAGCGTTTGGCGTTCGTGCTCACGATTCGGTGCTGATTCAGCGTTGCATGGGTCCAGTAGCCGCCGTTGAGGTGGTGTTCGAAGTGCTGAGGCTGGCGTCGCTGGCGGCGTCGTTCGCGGCGTCGTACAAGCTCCCGGTCCAAGTGCGCGTGCAGGTGAGGCTCGTGATGTTGGCATTGTGGGAACCATCCGGACGGCGGGAAACAGCGCTGGAGGCACTCCTGGCCGTAGCAGGTTGTTGCGTTAGCATTTGACTCACCGGAACGGGCTCAAGAACGGCAGGAAGTCCACGGTTCGACACCGTAAAACTCGAGATCACCGGAGCAGTAGCCGGCATTGCTCTCTTCCATCCGAGTGGTTCTTGACTGCCGGAACCTCCGCTTCTCCGTTGTTCCCCCTTTGCCGAATACGTCTCCTTCTTTACTCCTGGGTTAATGCACGTCATGCTTATCGTCGTCCTCGTCGTCTTCTCCAAACTGCTTTAGTTTATACTTCCATTTCAAACTTCCTATTATATGTGACACAATAGCAACGTGAACGTCACGCATCAAGTGGGTCATCTTGACTAGCGACTACCTGTCCGTCCCGCTACGCCGAAACAAAAGCCCTGCCGAGCGGTACTGCATATAAATCGCCAAATTTTTCATCGAACCGATACTTCTGCGCCACAACGCTCGTAATGTTTTCTCAGAAATATTGGGACAGTATTTATGGCGGAGCTTACCCTAGCTAATCTCAACTACAACACACAATCCCCAAAAGAACCACTCCGTACCACCCGCCGAATAATTGGCTTATGGAGCAATTGAACAAAAAGAGTCCCAGACATGGTTGAGAAATATCTCGACAGGGGAAAAAAGACTTGGTGCGTCATCCCTCCTCTACGCCCTCTTCGCCTACAAGACACTAGTGCAAGAGATCACCCAGGTTATGCCTTATAGTCTCGTCCACGGGAGGGAGGTCAAGACCACACTAGATGATATGCTGCTAATCGTCAACTACGAACACGTAACGAGAATAGGTCCGGTGGCAGCTTCTGGGCTTAGACACCCACTCGCCCCGGAGTACTGAGTGAAAACTTATGCGCCATTGCTTCTGCCTCATTCATCCCCTTGGAGAACATGACTAAAACGTGGTCCCCGACTAAGCGACTGCTTCGCAGCGACTCCTTAGTGCCCAAATGCACAGAAATTGTCTATGCCGTCCGTCTACCGCCTTACAGTACACACTAACTTACACTTTGTTTGCACTAGCGCGGTGTTTGCACTAGTGTGCTGCCCTTTATGTGGGAAGGGAAACGGAGGGACTGAATAAATGGGAAGCCAGGAATGAAAGATCAGTTTTTCACGTGTCTTTAGGTCTTCACTATCAGAGTACATAGGGCACTCAATTAAAATTTATAACCTTGACCTCAACCGTGAGCCCTTTAAGAACTTCAAAAGCACCTTCACAGCTACCCTCTGAGATGAAGGCTTAGCACAAAGACCCATAATCTTGGCTTCTATAAGAGGACAAGCATTCAAGCTGCGGAGCGTTGCTGCTAGGAGGGTATGCTCACGCTCAAACCTAGGGCAGTCATAGACTAGGTTAAGGAGTCTGTAGGCTAAGGAAGGGTAACCAATTTAAGGAATCTGGAGGAGAAGAGGGAGACGGCAAACTGGGCACTGAATTGTGCTGCAGAACCCATTTGATCTCAAACAACTCCAATTGCTCCCTCTTACATAGAGAATAAAATACCGTTTTGGACGAATGCCATTAGCAGCAATTGACATCCATTCTTGCGTCGTTGCCACGTGAGTAAAGCTGTAATGTCATTTCCAAATGTTCCAGAACGGATTCGCTCGAGGAGAGAATCAGCTAAAACCTCAGCGGCGGCAGATCAATGTGTGCGCGCTCCTGAAGCCTAATCCTATGTCCACCTCTGTTCAGCCTTGCGTCTTTCGTCTGCTGTCGCCTATGGATAAAACACTTGAGAAAAAAAGAGACCAACCTAGCCAAGCATTGCTTCACGTGTAAATGCACACCGTATTGTGTCGACACGGAAGTGTTGTTTGTGCACAGTGATCGGCGCACAAGAGAGATAGCAGAGGCCTTCCATATCATAAGAAAGACAAGCTGTTGCGCCAGCACACCTTCAGTAACCCTAACCTCCAAGAAAATGAGCCTGTTGCACAGGGGATAGCATATCGGCGATAACTGCATGAGCCTTTGATGCGATGTGTTTTTATTTGCATTTTTAAATGAGTACATCTGTGTTTGACCATGCGCATGTGCGTAGTTCTTGTGTGCGTATAAATTGACCTGCTTACTTCAAATAAAATTTAGTTGTAAGATCAGCGCCTTTGTGTGTGTTCCCTTCGTTCTTCGTCCTTGTTGCTTAGCGCTGTTTTAATATTATGGAGCATTTTCAACTCGCCCAATCTGCCGTTCTTCCACCGTAGCAGCTGCGCTGAAAAATCGCATTACCGAGATGCGCAAATCGTCGGTCAGTTTTGTTCTGGTTTCCGAGAGTGGCAAGATGAAAATAATGTTTTTGTCCAACTGTACGAAGCAGAGCGAGCCTTTTAACCTGAATGCATGTCGTACGTGCCGGGCGGCGTCACAAACTGTGCAGTTAGCCAAAGCGCGTCATGGCGCGCCTCCATGCTGTATCGAGCAGGGTAGTTTTGCTCTGACTCTTACGGGCGCATGCTCTTTTTATGACCCCAACAATACAACTCATTTTCGAGTGATTTATTGAAGGCGCGGCAAAGTGTGGTCAACTTAAAAAAAAAATCTGGAGTGGACAATGAAGCGCTACCGTAAGAGTGTGACGCGACTGCGTTAATGATTTAACGCCAATGATGCGGAATTGGTAATTCTCTGCTTTATATTCATAGATCGCGGGGAGTCTTCATAACCCTCCTGGCGCAGTGGTGCAGCGGTTAAGAGATGCACCCCTGCCCCGGCAAATAGTTTCAAGCAAAGCCACAGGAGACACTTGTGAGACCCGGGTTGCTCTTCTCGAGCAACCTCTCGCGTCCAGTCATTCATTTATTAGCGACCTGCAATTGTCATCATTTATCGCGCAGTCCGCCACTTACTTGCCCAAGTGGGCAGGTTCCGATGACGTTACACGGCCACTTGGCCTAATTGGTCGGCGCCACATTCCATTTGCGGGCTCCGGCTGACGCCGCACAATTTTTTCACTCATGGGGTACTAATGTTTTTGCGTTAAAACGGGCACACGTGTCGAAGGCAAGCGTATTCGTAGTGACAAGACGAGAGTACGCTTTTAAAAACGGCCGAAAAATAAAGAACGCGCATACGCCGGAAAGCTCAAAATTCTGGCACTTCTGCGTCGAAAACTCCAGTGCCTGCGCTCCTAAAAACGCGCATTGCACCCGGCATTTGTTCTCAGACCAATCAGGAGGCATTCTGTGAAAGTCTGGCTGCCAGTCCGTGTTGTCGCCACCGCTGCATCAGAATTTTCTGTCAATAAAAATACGCAGTCGGCTGTGCACTGGGCTTTTAAGTATAGAGTACAATCTGTTTTAAGAGAGGAGGACCTATCTTTTTTTAGCAGTGCCAGCCGAGGCCGTCGGCAGGAGCACGCGCGCACATCGGAGACCTCAAATATTCTCCAAAACGGGGTCATCATCTTCTAACGCTAAGTCTACCTTCTTTCTGCACCTGCAGTAAATCAAAAGTTCTCGCCCGTTTGAAAGAATGTCTGGAAGGCGACAATAATTTAGTTTTTTCAAAGCGCTCGTACTCAGGTATGGTGCCATGTACTATATGCACATAGCTTGCCTTGCGCAGTAACTTCTTTGCTGTCAGCATGCGACTTCAGTGCCATAAAGCAACTGGTTAAAGAGCTCTTTTGTGCGATATGTTTTTGCAGTGATTACGAAAAAAACAGGGGCACTTTTTTGTGAAATCTTCAAACAGGCTATCAAGAGCGGGGGAAAAAAAGCGGAGAGTAATGAGGTTTTTCATGCTCCCGTAGTACCTGTTCAACATACCAAGTCGTCGTGTACTTCGTGAAAGGAGAGTTAAACATGATTTAAAGGAGGCCTGGAATGGCGGTGTACCAACTTGAAGAGGTAAAAAAAATAAACTTACAGAAGACAAGCGGCACTCATATTTAAGAGAAGAAATGTTGGGAATGAAAAAAACCCCGCGTGCGAGCAGCAACACCTGTTCCAGCTGACAGCTCAATTTGTAGCGCCTATAGGATGTACATCAGCCAAAGCGAAAGGACTGAAGTGTCTAAAGATCATAGGTGGGTGTATCAACGCTCGCCGTGGTTAGACGATTACTAATTATTTCGGATTTTCTAATGCATTTCTTCGACTGCATGTTAAACTTTTTTTTAATAATGACAAAGATAATTGATTAGAAAGCTAAATAAAAAAGCCGCCGCGGTGGCTGAGTGGTTACGGCGCTCGGCTGCTGGCCCGAAAGATGCGGGTTCGATCCCGGCCGCGGCGGTCAAATTTCGATCGAGGCGAAATTCTAGAGTCCCGTGTACTGTGCGATGTCAGTGCACGTTAAAGAACCCCAGGTGGTCGAAATTTCCGGAGCCCTTCACTACGGCGTCTCTTATAGCCTGAGTCGCTTTGGGACGTTAAACCCCCGTAAACCAAACCAGCTAAATAAAAAATGGCAGTGGTTTAGCTCTTGTTAAACCTGGAGTGACGCGGTAGCTAAAGCTGGCTGAGTGGTACTTGGTCACGTGACCAACCACGTGCCGAACCACGTGATCAGCCACGACGCTGCGCCGCCGCCAGCTGCTCCGCACCACGTGACGGCGTGGCGGCGCAACCACGGCGTGGCGGCGCCGCCACGCTAAAGGCTAGAAATGCGACTGTAATGTAGCTGTCGCTACAAAAACAACCACTTACTCCGCCGGTGGAAGTTGTTAGTTCGTATCCCACCACCGGCGTGTGGTTGCTTTTTTTTTCTGCTTCCGAATCAAGTATCTTTAATATAATTACCCCACTTCTCTCCCATTTATGAACACCACAAAAACACCCTCTATGTATCTTGGTTTAGGTCACTGTTGCTTTCTGTCACCTAGGCTGTAACGAGCCCCTTTTTTTCCTTCCCTTGTCCGCTCAGCAGCTAACGCGGACCTCGATTCTGGCAGTCTTGATGCCACTGGTAGCATAAGAGGGTTCTCGCACAGCTTCCGCCCTCGCCGTTCGATCACGTTCCTATTGGCACTCGCGGTAATACAGGAAGCACTACGTCCGCCACTATGGACGAAAGTGGCGCTGCTGAACACTCGCAGGGTTCAGTTGCACTATGCATAAATACCGCTAAAGCATGCGATTCGACTGCCGTAACCGTAGCTCAGTTGGTAGAGCACCGGATGCGAAATGCAGAATTCCTGGGTTCGTACCCACCGGCGGCATGTAGTCGTTTATATATTAATTCTTTTTAAAATCTCCTATTGATGAACACAAGAAAGCATTCCCTATGCTCCATGGTTTCTGTGTCTGTTCGCTGGGGGGGGGGGGGGGGGGGAGTCCGACTGTGCGGCCTGCCCGTGGCCCCCCCTGCCACCGGATACGGGCCGGTGTAGTTTCGGCTACTAGGCTTTGTTCCGGTGCAACGCCAGCGGTGGGGATGGGCTGGCCGGGGCCCGTTCCCTGGGGATGCAAAACCCCATGGGAGTGGCAGCGACTCCCAAGCGACTGAGTGGGCCAGTCGCGCACGTGAGGTCCGATGCCTGTGCGGAGGCAGGCCTGGTTTCATAATCAGGTTGGACTCACGGAATTGGGCTCAAAAAGTGCTCGAAAATCAAAAGGCTTCTGCACGCGGGGGCGTGCGTGGCTACCGGCTGGCGCGTCGGTTTCTGGCCACGGAGAGGCCAGGTCCGCGCGGGGGTTTCCAGCAGAAGGGCTCCTTGGGAGCGATGTCCTCGGGGAAGCAGCCAGGGATGGCTGACCGCGGGGCCGTGAGGCTAGAGCGCGGGACGCCGAGGTAAGGGGGACATTAGTAGGACCGATGCAAAAACCGTCGATGTTGTGGAGTAGCGGTGGAGTAGGCCCGGGTTATCTCACCCTCGGCCAGGTTCTTGGTTTGTGGCCCGGTCAGCCCGGCCCTGAACACTCCCTCCTCAGTAGGTGTGGAGCAAGCCAGGGGAGGAAATAAGTGCAAGGTTGGTTGGTTGGAAGCACAGGTGGGTCCCTGGGAGTCTAATTCCATTGGCTGGATCCACCACACATACTTCCGGAGTCTGAAAAGCCGCGAAAAACACTTGATGGTTAGTAGCTGGGCAGCGTTACGCAAGTCCGAACCGGACCCCTGAAAGTCGTGGAAGAGCCCGAGGCAGCTACCCCGGGTTAGGATTTCCTGTCTCCCAGTCGGAGCTATTGCGTCGTTGGGTGGTCGGGCATCCCGTGAGTGGAGCCGCACCATTGGACAACATCGACGCCCTCCCTGTCCTGGCCAGACAGGAGTCGAGCGATGATAAAATGAGGGTCAATATCTCGCTGTCCCCATTCCCATCACATTACCCATAACCCTTCCCTCAGTCCCATTCCCACAACCTATGTCCCACCCCCTCCGCTACGTCCCAGGGGAGATCAGGGGAGTCTCCCCGGGCCCGCTCCCCCGGCTGTCGGTCGCTTAGTAGCATTACCCCATTTTTTTTATTTTCCCACCTACGGGTGGCAAAAGCACAACATTGCCTTCGGGCCTTTTCATTTATATTACGATTGGGTTAAGCCTGTGATACTTTAGTGGTACAGGCAGGAGATTATTGGTTTACGTTTTTTTTATGGCAGCTCCACCATACTCTTTGTGTCTGTTCGCTTCCTCATGTATGTTGTAACGAGCCCCTGTTTTCTCTTTCCTTCTCTGTTTAGTAATTGTAAATCTGGCTAATTTTTTGTTGCAGCTATTTCAGAAAGCACACCTTAATTGTGAATAAAATTTTTCGCCTTGGAAACATTGCATCATAAGGGGGTGCTTAAAAGGTTATTATCGATAAGGAAATCACAAAGCTGGAAAATGAAATTTAAACACGAACCTTTATTAAGGTGAGACTTGTCTTGCTTATAACAATTAGCATACTCATGTATTCCACCAAGTAACAGTGTTCTCAAGTGATCTTGCGAGCGTTATCTGGTCGTCAGTTTTTCGCAGAGGAGTTAAAATTCACAATCATCTCCACAAAGCCGTACTTGCATTCCCTGGCTCCGCTCACTTATAATTACGACTTACATGCATCAGCGAAGCGCCGAGTGCCAACCGTTGTACTACAGAGAAGACGTCCAGATGGTCCGATTATGCAGTGCATACATTAACAAACTTGCTACGATTAGAAAGGCCATTTTAAGTCAGGTACAATTTTAGAATATTACCGAATGGCTTAAGCTTATCTTTAACAGATGATTCCATAAGCGGTCAAAAGACTTCGCGAAATCTCTAACTAAAATATCAACTTGAAGTGGAGAATTGATTACGGTGGCAGTTCATGCGTAATTTGTGCTAACTGCTTCACAGTTGAGAGCCCCCTTTTGAATTAATGCTGACTTTGTTATGCGAGTTATTCTCTCACAGTTAATTCAAAGCACAATTATTTATGATATCTTCAGGTATTTTACAGCATGCTCTCGTTATGCAAATTGGTGTGTCGATCTGAACCAGTTGCTTGTTTCCAACTCTGTGAATTGAGTTGCAACTGTCAAAGGCCGTCGAGGGTGATGCTTGAACGATCGGCTCATGGAACACGATAACCTTTCTTCAGACACCGTTCGTTCAAGAATCGCTCAACACTGTGCAGAGTGCACTAAGAAAAATAAAGTGGTGTGCAATGCAAATTTAAAAACAAAAACCCCGCGTTGTACCGACATCGCTACCAGCACACTAGAGAGATAATGGAGGCATTTTTCATCGAAAAGAAAAAAGATGTCTGTGTCAGCACTCCCTCGGTCACGTTATATGATAGCGAGATAGGTTGTTTAGATGCCTCTTGATGTACCACCTTTTTTGTTTGATCTGTGACGCAGTTAGTTCGGATTTTTGAACGTTGGAGGTGATAGTGCCCTCGTCGCTGTCTGTGTACTTTGTAACTATCGCACCTAAGTCGTTTTTCTGCATATGTATATATCTTTGCGTTCCTTCCTAAAAAATCTTAGTTGCGAGACAGCGCTTGTTTTGTCCCCTTTTCTGTGTCCTTCGTCCGTTCGCGCTGAATTTTACCGCCAACATGAAATCAATTCTATTGGCCTAGAATCTCTCCAGACAAGGCGCACTGAAGCCAGGTTTAATTTTTTTTACCTAATATATAATAATCTGATTAACATAAACACTCATGATTATATTGCTCCTGTTTCGCGAGCAACTACGCGTAATAACCATGAAAAAATGCTACAAGAATTTCGTGCATATTCTAATAGAGTTAAACACTCATTTATTGTCAAATCGATTACAGAGTGCAATGAAGTGCCGAAGTGTGTAGTGAAGAACCCGAATGTAGAAATGTTTGTTTTTAATTTTAGAGCCTCTTGTATGGTTATGTGACCTTTGTTTTTTGCTTCTTTTTTCGCATCATCTGTTTGCTTTTGCATGAAGCTTGTCTATATCTTGTTTATTTTTTTACTTGTAATATGTGCTCACCCCTGCTTGGAGTCAAGCGCTTCCGCAGTATTTAATAAATAAAATAAATAAATATTGGTGAGACAAAAATGCGATATTATGGGCTCACCCTTGCATTGTGCACATTGCGAAGGCCATCGGAAAGGTGGGTTGACCAAAGGATGGTCGGTCTTGAATTAGCCTAGACTTGAAGAGGTAGCGGAAAAGATTAGTGATGTCGAAGCCCATTAAAAAGTTAACGTTGAGAGCAAAAGTACTGGAATTCAAGACATCGTTATTAGATATTCGAAGTTATTAGATATTCGGCTTTAACTGAGGCCGACGTCCTTAATTTTTAGGAAATGAGCGATAAACTCAAGGCTATCATTACGGAGCGCGTAGTAGATGTAGGTGGTTGACTGGTTTGACAGCATGCCGTCGAGCACTTACACGAGACAAAAGATTGAAAACGCCAAAGCATGAAAGCATCTATCCCGTCAGACAGAGGAGAACTGCCCGAGCTATCAAAGTTAATAAGTGGAAGGTAGCCGACATAATAAAGTTTAAAATGGAGAGAATCGAGCATGTTCTAAAGAACGCAGGCAGTCTAAAAGCGATGAAGAGGAAACTTGCCATAAGAAAAAATTAGATGTATGCGTTAAGCGACAAAGAGGGTAGTGTCATTACCAATATGGATAATATACCTAAAGTAGCCGAGAGTTCTACACATGTCTATACAGTATCTAATGTAATCAGGACGTTAATTAGAGAGCCAATGGCGCACAGCAATGGGACATCCCGCCAGTAGCAAAGTGGGAGTAAAGAAAGGTTTAGGAGCTATGCGAAAGGAGAAAGCAGTTGGTGAAGATCGGATAACCGCAGATCTTTTTAAGAGCAGAGCAGTGATTGTGTTCGAAAAAGCTACCTAAGCTGGTCTCTTCATATGAGCACATAATCAACAATGCTAAGGTAGTCGCTAATAGAGTAACGACAAGTCTAGACTTCAGTCAACCAAATGATGAGCAGGCTTTCATAAAGGATACTCGGCAATGGATCGTATTCACACTTTTAATAACGTGATAGATAAATTCGCAGCATATACTAATGCTTTATAGATTATGAGAAAACATTTGACTGAGCCGGTACTTACGCGGACACGTAGACATTGCGGAACCAGGGCGCAGAACAGCCTTATGTGAAAATACCGGAATATAAATAAAACGGGCGCACAGCTACCGTAGTCCTTCATAAAGTCAGCAATAAAATTCCAATCAGAAAGGGTTACTCGCTGCCTGTTAGCAGAAGGTTTTCTGAGGCCTAGATTGGGAAACGTTGGTGATAATAGTTAACGGAGAACGCCTTAGTTTTCTGCGATTCGCTGATGACATTGCCTTGACTTTGACAGTGATATTGGTGGCGAGGTACTGCAAATGGTAAGATGATACGTATACTTAGAGCAGGTAGTCTTGCCTGCCTGCTTTCCTGCCAGCTTGCATCTCGGTAGTGTGTAAATTTTTTTATCCTATCTCATGGTCGAGAGTAGACCGAAGTATAAAATGTACTTCAGAAAAAGCTTAGCACATTCTAGGTGGGTCGTGGTGAAAACATTTATTGGCTATACAAGTGACATATATTAGTGTGGGCAGAGAAAAAAGAAAGAAAAATAATGATGCCCAGCCCGCAGGAGGTATGCTTGGATCAGCCCGTAAGGAACCAGCTCTTACAAGTACTAGGTGCACGTCCCTAGTTTTGGTCCCCAGTGGCGGTGGCCGCCGCCCGGGCGCGCCCGTCTAATACCGTTGTTTCAATGGCCATCGAGTCGAGGGCCCTCTAAATTTTCAATCGCCGTCGAACTCGAAGCCGTTGTGTCGCGTTGCTGCATGGAAAAGCTCAATGGACATTGAAATGGTTCTCGTGTCTTACGCCAAGCTTGTGTGGCGCCACAATCGCTACTTTAAATTTCGCAAAAATAACAAAAATATTTTATAAATATACACTAAATGCTAAAATTCACGCATACGCGCATGTCGTTTAAAACCCTTTTAATTGCACGTGCACGACGGACAGATGCAGACACTGCTGTAGCTACTATAATACAAGACGAGCCAAAACCAAACCAGTCCAACTGCGTCGGAGCGCTGCTTCGTCAGGCTTAACACCTGGGAAATCGCCTTGATATCTGAAAAACAAGAGCTATTTGTCTCTTGAAACTTTATGCAATTGTAAGAATGGGCAAATCGAAGGCGAATACAACAGTTTAGAACACGATATTGCTTTGAGGGATTAGCGACGAAGCTGTTATCGCTGTGAAGCGGCGGGCAGGGCGCCGCCATGTTGTCAACGCTACGTACGCAATCAACGTAAAGACCGCAACGCAAAATTAATGCGCTTAATGCACTTAAAACCAGTGTGAAAGAATTTTAAAATTATTGTACAGACTCCGTGCATTAAATTTTAGGCGAATAATGTTTGTCCATGCTTTTGTGACTTGAAAGTATCGTGTACGAAATTGCGCTTGGCGCCGCTCAAAGCAACGCTAGCAACCTTGGCCAGCGCTAGAAGGCCCTCGAAATCTCGATGGAGTTCCGCGCTGCTCCTTTGATTCGATAGACTATT